>NW_004754925.1:167441-204649 GCF_000188695.1 Salpingoeca rosetta | reverse complement strand
TGTTGTTGTTGTTGTTGTTGTTGTTGTTGTTGTTGTTGTTGTTGTTGTTGTTGTTGTTGTTGTTGTTGTTGTTGTTGTTGTTGTTGTTGTTGTTGTTGTTGTTGTTGTTGTTGTTGTTGTTGTTGTTGTTGTTGTTGCAGCATCGTCTTTCAAGAGATCCCACCCAACGTCGCCGATGGCCACGATGTGTTTGAGATTGAAACCGTGGACGGCCAACTTGTCATCCGCGGCAATACGGCCGTCGCCATGTCCTCGGGATTGTACTGGTACCTGCGGTACTACTGTAACTCCCAGGTCACATGGGGTATGTGACGCATGATTGCCCACTGCCAAACCAAAGATGCATGTCAGCGTGCTTCAAGAGCCTGCTCCCGCGCTATCTGTAACCTGCTCGCTGTCATGTCAAACAATGCACGAGTGCAGTTGCATACGCTCATCACATCGCATCGCACTGCCGCCTCGACTTTTTTTTTTTTTTCGTGTGTGCGCTCCAGGGGTGAACGACTCTGGTCGTCAAATCAATGTCTCTGCGCAGCTCCCTGTTGTCAAGCCGATGGTTCGGAAGGTCAACCAAGTCCGCTTCCGCTACTACATGAACGTGTGCACTGTCAGCTACTCCATGGCGGTACGTGCAACACCAGACATGCACACACATCTAATTTTCAGATTCTTCCCCTTGTTTGCTGTTGTTGTTGTGGGTCATGGTTTGGATGGCGCCAACTATGACGGCCGTCTTACGTCCTTGCCGGTTTGCTCCAGTGGTGGAACTGGACCAGATGGGAGAAAGAGTTGGATTGGATGGCGCTCCACGGCGTCAACCTTCCCCTCGCCTTCACAGGTGACCGTGTGTGTGTTATGTGTGTGTGTGTGTGTGTGTGTGTGTGTGTGTATGTGTTATGTGTGTGTGTGTTCCGTGTGTTATGTGTGTGTGAAAATGGCCTTGCACGCACCCATGCATGCCTCGCTGTACCATTAACGCAGCAACGTACACCACCGGCCACTCCCAATTTGCATGCAAACAACAGGCCAGGAGTACATCTGGTACGAGTTCTACTCGTCGCTCGGGCTGACGGACAGCGAGATCTTGGACTACTTCACGGGTCCGGCCTTCCTTGCCTGGCAGCGCATGGGCAACCTCAAGGTGAATTGCTGGTGTCGATGTGATTTGCGAGGCGGCAACTGACTCCCATGTGCCCTACGTCCTTGCCGCTTTGTTTTCCCAACACGCTAACGTCGGTTGATGCGATGAATGCACATTGTCTGTTCACAACCACATGCGCTCGCATTGATCATCACCCACACCACGCGACACATGTACACACATACACACACACGCATACACACCACAACCACCACCAGTACTGGGCGGCACCGCTGGACAAGGACTGGCGCACCTCCCAATACAACCTGCAGCTGAAGATCCTCTCGCGCGCCCGCGAGCTGGGCATGGTCAGCGCGCTCCCCGGGTTTGCCGGCCACGTCCCTACCGCGATCAAGCGCATCTTCCCGCACGCCAACCTGACGCAGACGGCGGGGTGGGCTAATTTCAACAGCACGTACTCGGACGTGTCGCTGCTGCAGCCAACAGACCCGCTGTTTCTCCAGCTCGGCACCAAGTTCTACAAGATGCTCATCAAGGCGTTTGGCACCGACCACGTGTTTCAGATGGACACGTACAATGAAATGCAGCCCAGCTTCACCAACATGACGCTGCTTGCGGAGAGCAACCGTGTTGTGTATCAGGCCATGGCAAACGCCGACCCAGAGGCCGTCTACCTCATGCAGGGCTGGCTCTTCCACGAAAGTGAGCTTGTGTGTGTGTGTGTGTGTGTGTGTGTGTGTGTGTGTGTGTGTGTGTGTGTGTGTGTGTGCATCTACGTGCATTTTTGTGTTTGTGTTGGTTCATGTGTGCGTGTGTGTAGTTTTGTGATGCCTCTGCACCTTCTCCAAGCATGCTCTCCACATTCGCCCGCCCAAACAACTGCTGCCCCCCCCCCCCCACACACACACACGCGCGCGCACACACACACACCGCCCCTCCTTTGCTCAAACTGTGCAACCCCAACACGCGCTTGCCCGCATGTGTGCACAGGCTACTGGACGCCCGAGCACGTGAAGGTGTACCTGTCTGGGGTGCCTGACGACAAGATGATCATCCTCGACCTCAACACAGAGGCCAACCCCGTCTTCTCCCTCACCAGCGACTACTTTGGCAAGCTGTGGATCTGGAACATGCTGCTCAACTATGGCGGCCGTCGTGGGCTGTACGGCAACGCAACAGACATCTCCACGCGCCCGCTGCTTGACCTGCACCGCGCACAGGGCACGATGGACGGCATTGGCATCACGCCAGAGGCCATCGAGAACAACCCGGTCATGTTTGAGCTGATGCTGGAGATGGGGTGGCACGCCACGCCCCCAGACATGCACGACTGGATTGCTGCGTACGCGTCATCGCGCTACGGCAAGCGCGAGTCCCTGACGCAATCAGCGTGGCAGCTGCTGCTGGAGCACGTGTACGACCAGCCGGACATTGATCGCTTCCACATGGAGATGGTGCCCGACCTGTCCTCTTCCGAGTCGCGCAACAGCAACACCACCGCCCTGGTGCAGGCCTGGCGCCTGCTGGTCACCGCCGCCGTGAACGGCTCCCTGCCCATCACAGGGCCCTTCTCGTACGACCTTGTGGACGTTGGTCGCCAGGCCCTGCTCAACCTGTGGTCGGACGTACGCGGCATGCTCGTGGCGCATGTCAAGGAGTACAACGCCAACATCGACAGCAGCCCAAGCACCGCCGCCTCGCATGTACCGGCAATCAAATCGCTCTTCACCCTGCTGCTGGACATTACGTCCGATCTGGACAGGTTGCTTGGCACGGACGTGAACTATCTGCTTGGCGTGTGGTTGGAGTCTGCAAAGGCAACAGCCGCCAACGCCGACGAGCGGGCGACGCGCGAGTTCAACGCGCGCAACCAAATCACGCTTTGGGGCCCCGACGGCGAGATCACAGACTACGCCGCAAAACAGTGGCAGGGACTTGGTGCGTGTGTGCCTGTGCCTGTGCCTGTGTGTGCGTGTGCGTGTGCTTGTGTGTGTGTGTGTGTGTGTGTCTGTGTGTGTCTGTCTGTCTGTCTGTCTGTCTGTGTGTGTGCTTGTGTGTGTTTGTGTGTGTTTGTGTGCGTATCTGCCTGTGCCCACGACATTTTGTTTGGGTTGTGTAGTTTTGCATCTGAAGTGCTCACACACTGTCTCTGCACATGTGTCTGCGCGCGTCATCAGTGTCGGACTATTATGTGAAGCGCTGGGAGATGATGCATGACGCAACATTGAGCGCGCTGAACTCCTCCACGAAGATCGACACAAGTGCTCCAAAGGACACACTCAAGTTTGAACAAGCCTGGGGCAACGAGAACAAGGTACTGACACAAGTCCACCGCATGCGTGTATGCATACGAGCACCACTGCGACGCAGATGCCTGACAATTTTGTTATCATGCTCTAATGCTCATATGTGCGTGTGCGTGTGTGTGTGTGCGTGTGTGCGTACGTGTGCGTGTGTGCGTGTGTGCGATTGGCTGTCTGTCCAGACGTACCCGACAGCGCCGCAAGCCGATGTGGTCAAGGTGTCGGCTGCAATGCTGCAGAAGTATGCATCATCGTCCTCAAACTACACGGTGCGTGTGCTTTGATTTGCGTGTGTGTGTGTGTGTTTTGTTTGAATGTGTTATTTGTATGTATGTGTGTGTTTCTTTGTATGCGTGTGTGCTGTGCGTGTGTGTGTGTGCGTGTGTGTGTGTGCTGTGCGTGTGTGCTGTGCGTGTGTGTGTGTGTTGTGCATGTTGTGAACTGGTGCGTACACTCATGATTTCTGTAACCTGTCATTGCACTGCAGGTTTCGACTGGGTTTGATGTTCCATTCAAGGACATTTACCAGGTGACCGCGCGCGTGCTTGCATCTTTGTTTGCATGCTTGAATGATGTTGAAGATGTACACTGCATCACATTGCTGCACATCGCATCACTGCCGCTCATACCACGCCACCCCAACCTGCAAAATAAAACAAAACATGCCCGTGGCTGCTCGCGTTCACCTGACAGGGATGGACACGTGATGTGGCCCAGCTGCAGATCCTTTGCGACGCCGACCCAACGTGTGTGGGCTTCAACTCGAACGGCTACCTCAAGAACTCTCTCACGCCATCCAAGTCGAGCCCGGGCACCAAGTTCTACATCAAGAACACGTGATGCGCACGTGCACGCAGCCAACTACCGCTGCTATCTCCACCACCACTCGCTTTATGTCGATTCTAACCCACTTGCCCACACCAACCCACTTTTGGTATTTTGTCTTGTGTCTGATCATTTCCATGTTGAGTTGCGGTTTCATTTCGTCTGTATTTGCTTCTGTCACCAGCCAAGCAGACACAGTAAAGGGAACCGTAACTGAGTCACCAAGTTCACTCAGATGACCAGTGCTTCCAAAACAAAACAACGAGCACTCACATCAGAGTTGATGACACAAACACGTGAGGATGATCGTCATTCAGCGCAAGACACTATCATGCCAGCGTCCATTGAAGCAATGGCCGTCTAAAAAGGAGGGGGCGGAAGTGTGTGGATGCAAACACACGACGGCCGTTTTATCTCCTGTTGCGCCTGCCTGCTTGCTTCTCTTGGTGCTCGTCGTCGTGTGCTCGTTGTGTGCATGTGCCTCTGCGTCCGTGAGCGTTGGCGCTTCTCCAAGCCGTAGCGTGTGGCGGAGCTGCGGCCATCTGGCAATGGCCAACACCCATCAGGTCATCTGCCATCAGTGAGTGCATCCGCCACCGGCAAGGGCGCGATGGCTGTGGCCTGCGCTACGCACACCCGTGCCTACAGAGCCCGAGCCCTGTACCCGATGGCGGGTGAGGAGGGCATGTTGCCTCGCGGGAATCGCGTGTCGCTGCTGCTACTTGGCTTCTTGGCGGTTATGTGGCATCCGCTGCCCATGCGCCGGGCGCGTAGAGGAAGCCAAACATGCCGTCAGCATCGCTGCCGGCGCCGCCACTGTTGCTGCCGTGCTGGCATCCGTAATGGAAGAAGTACTGCTGCTGCTCTTGCTGCTGCTGGTTGTGGAAGTCGCTGTACTCTGCGCTGTCGTACCCGTCAAACCAGCCGCAGTCACAGCTGCTGCTGCTGCCCTCGCCGCCATCCACGCAGTTGGCGCCATAGCAGGTGGTGAAGGGTGCGGAGAAGCAAAACTTGTCGGCGCCGTCGTCGTCATCGGCCGTAGCGGCAGAAATGCTGCTGCTGCCCAAGGTGTACGCCTCATCATGCAACCGCAGTCGTTCTTGTTGTTGTGGCTGCTGCTGTGGCAGCTGTTGCTCTTGCTGGTAGTGGCGTGTGTCCACTGGACAGCTGGCTTGGCCGGGCTCGCCGGCTGTGTCCATGCAGTCACTGGCAGACACGGTGGCTGTGGTGCAGGGCTGTGTGGTGTTGGCGGAGAGCGGGCCGCGCAGCAAGTACATGCTCTCCAGCCGTGCCTCGTTCCAGTCCGGCGAGCCAACGGCAAACACGTCGCCGCCCTCGTCCTCCCCCTCCTCCTCTTCCTCCTCCTCGTGCATCATCATGTCGTCCTCGCACTGGCTGCCAAGGTGGGTGTGGCGATCAAAGTAGCGCTGGCGCAAGCGGCGGCGCTGTTGGCGTTGGCGGCACGAGGTCGCGCTCGCAGCCATGACAGAGGAGGAAGTGGTGGTGGCGGTGCTGGTGCTGTCGTCGGTGCTATCGAAGACGTCGTCGCCAGCGTCTGGGGACGCGAGGTTGGAGAGGGTGGCGGCCTCAAAGAGGGCGTCCAGGCTGTCCGAGGTGTAGTGCTCCTCGGTTGTGTCCTCGTCGTTGTGCACGCTGTTGATGGCAGACACGGGGAGGGCCAGGTGCGCTGCGCAGGAGCCGCGGCGCTGGGCCAGGCTGGAGATGGGCCGTGGCTTGTTCAGCTGCAGGCGCGGCAGCTGTGGCGCAGACCTGGTCTTGGTCATGATTGGATGAGGCGCCTTCTTGGCGCTGCTGCCGGTGGTGGTGCTGTTGGTGTTGACGTTCGCGTGAGCGTTGGTGTCGGCGGCAGATGAGGGCATCATGGTGATCATCATCTTTGCTGTGCTGGCGCTGAGAATGCGATGCTGTTTTCCTCTTGTCGCTGTTGTTGGTGTTGTTGTTGTTGTTGTTGCTGCTGCTGCTGGCTGGCTGGCTGGCTGGTGGTGTGTTGTTTTGAGCCTGGCTTACTTCTTGTTGTGGTGGCGGTGGTGTTCTTGAGTTGAGTGGTGCTCTCGAGAACGTTGATTGATTTGCGCAATGATGATGATGATGATGATGATGATGCTGGGTTCCTTGCGTTCAGTGCAGCAAGTGCGGGTGCGGGGTGCGGGGTGCGGGCGCTTTCTTGCGAGGGATGCTTGTGAGAGCGGGTGGTGATGTTGAGGTTGATGGTGATCGCGGAGAAAATGAACACCATCATGCAGCAAGCATCAGCACATCACGGCGGGTGGCCCCCCAGGTTGCTGTTCGTGGTGCGGTGATGTTCTGGTGTTGTTGGGGCACGAGGAGGGGGCGGTGTGGTGACATTGTGGGGCCAGCTTGCGTGGTGGATGTTTGCTGTTTCGCTTTTGCTTCGTGGATGTGTTGGAGGGCGTTGGATGTGTTGGATGTGCTGCTGTGTTTTGTTGCAATGGCGTGTTGTGAGTTGACGTAAGGTCACACACACTCAATCAATCGATCAATCAATCGACACACGTGTGTGGGGGTGCTGTGTGGGTGCGGTGTTTGCTTTGCAGCAGCAGAAGAAACCAAACCAAAGCAACCGCAAAAGCAAAAAAGCTGGTTGCCTTTCTTCGCTTGACATGCGCCGTTTCAATGGAAGATGTGGCTAAACCTCAGCTGCATTGTGCAAGAAGGACAGTCACGACAAAGAAAGGAAACGAAACGCATCAGTCAGTGGGGACGACTTCTGCCTTTCTGCCTGCAATTGCATCTGCATGTGTGTGTGGTGCGATATGTTGCTTGTTCTGTGTTTGTTGCTCTTTGCTTGCATGCAGGCAGGCAGATTCACGTTTCAATGCTTCCCTTCTTGCTGCTGCTGCTGCTGGGGCGCAAAAGCAAGGCAAGGAAGCAAGGAGAGGGCAATCAAACTGCCGTTTCGGCGTTGCGTCAGTGCCGGCGTGCGTTTTCAGTGAACTGAAACAACACGTGGTGTTTGGTGTGTTGGTTTGCAGAAACAGCTGAAAACAGAGGCGAGAATCAAAACCTAGTCACAGTCGTTGTGATTGTGGTTCTGCTGTCTGTTCCTTCTATCTATTCTCCTAAGTTCCTACTTCGTGTCCTTGTTTGCAGCAGGTCAAACCCAATCCAACCAGGCGAAACACCGCGCCCGCCAAAGACAGCGTCGTGAGACGGCACCTGCCGCTTTGCTGCCGCTTTCGCCCAGTTGCCTCGCACAATCACAGCAAGTCAACGAACCAACACACTGTGTCGCGCGCACGTGTGTGTTGGTTGTGAGAAAAACTCCTGAACATCCGTGCTGTGCTGCGCTGCTGCCTTGCGTCGTGGCGTGTTTGGTGTTTGGTGTTTGAGGCTGCTGCTGCTTGCCTCATGGAAACCCCCAACGCACGATGAAGCACGATAGAGCAAGAGCCAGTGTTCGAGGCTGCAAGGGCTGCAAGAGGATGCTTATTCGGTTCCAGTCGGGTTGCCTTTGCCTTTTGTGTGTGCTGACATCCACATGTCAGCACAGCACAGCACAGCACAGCACAGCACAGCCAGAGCGTCAGCGCAGGAGAGAAGGAGAGAGTCAAGGTGAACCTGTGAACTGTGTGTGTCGTTACCTGCTGCCTTGCTGCCTGCTGCTGGTGCGTGCATTGTGGGTAGAGTGGGTAAGGTGGTTGCACTGGGTAGATGTCGGGGTGTGCTTCTTCAAACCTGTTCGAGCTAGGCTTTTGTTTTGTCTCTATATCTCTGTGTGTGATCACTCGGTTTCCTCCAGGTCTGATATCATCACATGTGCACATACAAAGGTACAAGCAAGGGTGCACGCAGCTGCCTGCCGTAATTCAGCCGAAAGCAAATGCTCGGCAAATAGAAAGCAAGCTCAAAGCTACGAAGTTGAACGAGAATTCGAAAATAAGGGATAACGACAGCACTGCAACAGAGCACTGGTCAACGTCTGAAGGGTAAAGCGAACCCCGTCTGAGGGAGAGGAAATCAAAGTAGGTATGACAGTAACAAAACGGCGATGCTAGTGTTTGAAGTGTCAACCGATTGAGCACACCAGCTACAGTGTGAAAATCATGATCCAGTGACACGGCTGCAGTTGTGGGCGATTGTTGGGTGCGCTAGTGGGTCAAAATTCTGCTTGAGCACGCGCGATGTTACAAAGGGGGCCAATCTCTGACATTCTAACAGACGGGCTACACGCAGGTAGAATGCTGGCCAAATTACACAGGCATGCGTTAAGTTGACATGTGAGCGAGCCGTGGATGGAATGAATGGCCAGATCAAATGTCATTCTTATCGGCGCCTTCCCCTTGTGTCTCCTGCGTCACAACACATGGTCATCCCACTAACCCTCACTCATCTTTTGCTTCAATGTGTGTGTGTGTGTGTATGTGTGCTGTTTGCGTACCTCATAGTCAAGCAGAGCAGCATCCAGCGCTGCAGGTGTTGGTAGTACAGGGAGTTGCTGCAGCAGGTCGTCGATGTCATCCAGCAATTCAGTTTTGAACGCTGGCGATCTTGCTGTTGCCAGGGCCGTAGTATCTGGCTGCGTGCCGATGCATTCGTCCAGCAACATCGACAGGAGGGATTCCTTGTAACCGTCGTGGTCGTCACAACAACTGGTAGCATACTCGAGTGAAGATCGTGTGCTGCTTGGACTGACCGGCACGAGAAATTGTGGCAAGATAGCGTCCAAGCACACAGTCGTAGCTGTTGTTGTTGATGATGATGATGATGATGATGATGATGATGATGATGATGATGATGATGATGATGATGATGATGATGATGATGATGATGATGGTGGTGGTGGTGGTGGTGGTGGTGGTGGTGGTAGCGGTGGTGGCGATGATGATGATGTACGTGAGCGCGTGGACGTCGGTGTCGACACGGCTAAGCTTTGCTTTGCCTTAACGTGACGAGATGGCGTGTACGCACTGCTGTCTTCGCTGTGTGGCCGCTTTGCTTCATGTTTGGTTCGCTTCTGATGCAGGACCAGAGGCATCACAAGCTCGGCTGCTGCAGGGGAGCACATGCACATGACAGCGATTGCCGTCGTGTCGTGAGTGCGATGGCGTATGGCATGGTGATGCATCGACAGCACGCAACAAGCCAACGTGATCGGCGCAACAGCCATTTAGCTTGCAGTGGACAGCAGCAGGTCAGAGCTGGTGGCAATGAAACTCACATGCAACGCGAAGCGCAGAACATAGCTCCTGAAACATCCCCGGCTGATACACGTCGTGTTCGATCTAACATATCCCGGTGCCATGACATCATGCACAGCACAAATCATGAGGTCTGCGGAGGAATCAATCACACAACCAACTATGCCGTGGTGTGCACCGTGGTGTGCTGGTGTGCATGGCTTGCATGTCGGCGAACTGCCTCCCCCCTCCCCCAAACACACACGCACGCGCGCACAATACATTCAATTTCACATGAAAAGGTAGAAAACAAACGCGCAAACCATACCACACATCGCTTGCATTCGCGCGTTCTTTCACCTTGAAACCAGCGAGGCGACTCTCTTGGACGAGGAGTTGAAAGAAGCGTTGCTCCTGGGTCGTCGGAACAAAGTAGTGATATGGGTTGATGCAAATGGATGCGAGGGCCCCATCCAAGCACGTCATTTTTGCTTGGCCATTGCCCCTGTGCATGAGTTGAATGATGTGAACCGTGTTGATTGTTCAGTTGAGTTGTGATGATGCAACCCTAAGCCTTGTCCACAAACAAACACGCCTGCACACAGACACACACAGATACACACACACATACATAGCAGAGCACAACAACGACTAATGAGCTGGAAACTGCATGCGTGTGCATCGTGCCAAGCACCTGATGCCTGCGTCGCAGCTTCCGAGCTTTCGCCAGGACCGGCGGAGCAGTTCATCTGTGATGGGGTACGATGTGCCGAGAAGGGTGCGGAAGAAGGCGTGCGTCGATACGCGGCGGGTGTTGCCCCCGACTGTTTGGTGAACGAACAGGGGAGGTTCAAAGGTGAAAGTGCACGTGAGCTGATTTGGTGTCGACGGAATCGGCCAATACAACTGCAGTGGGATTCAAGCAAGAGAAACATAGAAGCACAACATGTGTGCGTGCGCGTGTGTTTGTGTGCGACTGGGAGGGGAGGGGAGGGGAGGAGAGAGAGAGAGAGAGAGAGAGAGAGAGAGAGAGAGAGAGAGAGAGAGAGAGAGGTGTGTGTGTGTGTGTGTGTGTGTGTGTGTGTGTGTGTGTGTGTGTGTTGCGGCGTCGGGCATGCACAAGCGTGATATGGCAGTGTAATGACACCGGTACACGTTCCCGCGAACGCCATATTGAGGGTGCTGTGCGCGCGTGTTCCTAATTTCGACAAAAGGTGCAAGTACTGTCGTTCTCGTCTAGGTAGACTGCCCTCCTTCCCATACTCACTCGTGCTGGAGAAGAGGGCGGATGTGTGCGTGCAATAGTTCTTCGGGCACGTCCTACAGTGTCCGCGGCTGATGTCGGGGAAGACATGCGCGCCACTTGAGCAAACCCGCCAATTTCGGTGGAACATGGAAGCACATTGGGGTGAGACGGTGGGTAGGATGGAAGATGGAAGGCGCGAGCGGAACAAGCAAGGGGGGGGGGGAAGTTCGAGTGGGCAGGCCGATGGCACTTTCGATTGGGTTTCAATTGACACTACCATTCTCGGTTCGATCTCAGGTGAACACACACACACACACACACACACACACACACATACAACGTTGTCGGCGCGTTTTGCAGACACGCTGTTCACATGGCTTCAATACCTCAACACGTCTCACTCATAAGATCAAAGCACACAGGAGTGCACGAATCAAGTCAAGAGCCATTGAGCGAATGAATACCTTGTGGCGGCAAATTGGGTGAGTACTTCGTCCCAGGACGTGGCTTGGAGCGTACGAAGGCACCGCCGATCCCGGCCGAGACAGTCCTTGACCTGGGCCTGGTTGTTCGCACAGCCCACCACGCGCACTTGCGCCATCTTGCTTGGTGGGTGTGGCTCTTGAAAACCCTGGCTTCTTGGTCAATCGCGGCAACAAAGAGATGCAAGACAGAAAATTCTCTGTGTGACATTTGGTGTGAGGGTCTGGCTGCAATCATGTACATTGATCACAATGTGTTTTCTGCACAAGATTCCATGCCAGCGTAACGCAGTCAGCAACAGGACACTGAGCGAATAAGCGGGCAGTGCAACGATGACGATGAAGACGATCGAGAACAAGACGAGCAAGCTGTTGCGGATCAACCTGAACGAGGAGGATCGCCAGCCCATCGTGTTCTCACACTGCAAGGACTGCACCATCCATGTATGCAGAAGGAGGGGGGTGGAGGGCCGTCCAAGGCAGAAGGCTTCTCTTCCTTCCTTGCTAGCTTGTCTGTTTGGTAGTTGTCGTGCACCCGCGCTAGGTTCTCAGGTTGGTGAACGGCAGACTCGCACGTCATCGCACACGTGCAGACACTGGCTTGTGACTTGTTTTCTAACCTCGTCCTTTCCTCCTCCGCTGTTCTGCGTGCGGATGCCAGGTCCTGTTTGAGTTCACCACGGGCCCAAACATCACCAAAGAGTACGAAGAGTGGTGCAAGCTTCCAAAGGCCGAGAGGCCAATGCAGCAGATCATCTTCGACAGCTGTGAAGGCATGAAAGGTGTGTGGCATGTTGAAGCCGAGCTTGCTGCAGAGCACGAAGTAGACGCCTGTTGTGCACTTTTCCACGAGTGTGTACGCCCGTGCTTGCTTGTGCGGCGCCTTGGGCGCATGACAGGCTCCTACTGCTGCACTGCGCCGACTGCCTGATGTACATAGTGTTGTGTGCGCACATTTCACGTGCATTATTGTGTGTGCGCACGTCTCACCCATCTCCAACACCATCGCCCACACACGCACACAAACACACACACACACACACACACACACACACACACACACCACACCCACAAACAAACAAACACACACACCCACACACACCCACAAACAAACAAACACACACACACTTCCACTTGACCATGTGATTGTGTATGTGGCTTTGCTCACTCGCCATACACTCGGCAGTGAACGAGCACACATCAGTGGATACGCTGTTTGTGTTCAACGACTGCAAAAGCTGCACGTTTGTGAGCGAAACGTGCGACCAAGCCCTGGATTTGTATCGCTGTGTGGATATGGAGTGCAAAGCCATCCTGATTAAACAATTCAGGTGCGTATGATCTGAATAGACTCGCAGTGATGTGATACGCCACGCGTTGTTGGTGTCCACTTCATCGCTCTCATGCCATTACCTGACTCGCATTTCATTGTGTGGTTGTCTGATCTTGGACAGGCTGCTCCAGTGTCGAAATGTGGTGCTGGCCTGCAACAATGAGTGCGACATTGTCTCTCTGCACAATGAGACGGAGCCCGCCATCACACGCCGCTTCCATGTTGGCCGCACGGTTGCGTCTGTTGAGAGCTACAAGAAGGCAAAAGCAGCCCTCCACCTTGAGGGCTTTAAGACGGCAGATGACCAGCGATACGCGTGACGCATGCCTGCACCTTGTTCGTGTTTGTGTTCAAATATGTTGCTGTCGTGATGTGATACCCAGCATTCAGCGTTCCTGGAGTACGTGGTGCTGGAAGTATCGTCGCTCTCATTTCGTTTGCACCTGCAGGCCATGTGCGCTGGCACTTTCTGTCAGACAACCCACGCATGCACACCCTGATCTCACCATCATTACCCCCATAAACGTTCGCGTATTTAATGGCTGCCTTCACTTCACATTTGCATGTGGCACAGAGGGGGGCAGAGAGGGTGCATGTGTGTATGTGTGGTTGTGTGTGTTTGCGCGCGTGCGCGTGTGTGTGAATGTGTGTTTGTTTGTGTTTGTTTGTGTTTGTTTGTGTGAATGTGTGTGTGTGTGTGTGCGGGAGGTTGCAGTTACTGTGAGAAGCATGAAGCAGAGAGGTAAAGGAAAGGTAGCAGCAGTGCAACACGCCAGCTCGCTGATCAAAGTATATATGTGTGTGTGTGTGTGTGTGTGTGTGTGTGTGTGTGTGTGTGTGTGTGCACGCGCGTGGAAGCGAGGTCCAACGCAAAACGCAAAGGGGGAACGACGAGGGATAATGTCCAAGCTGCGAATCGGAGCTGGGCGCCGGCGTGTCCACGTGTCTTGTGCGTAATGCGCACGATCCTTTTAGCCGCGCTCACTGTTGTGTAGTTTCGCCAAATTGCTTGCCCATATCCAGAAGGACATACTTGAGCTCTTCGTACTCGGCCATGCCATACCTGGACCCTTCCCGCCCCATGCCAGACTCCTTCACGCCGCCAAAAGGCGCCACCTCCGTGCTGATGATGCCCGTGTTCACACCAACCATCCCATACTCAAGCAGCTGCACACACGTGGTCGTGTGTGTGTATGTGTGTGTGTGTGTGTGTGTGCGTGTGTGTGCGTGTGTGCGTGTGTGTGTGCGTGTGTTTGTGTGTGCGTGTGTGTATGTGTGTATGTGTATGTGTGTATGTGTATGTGTGTATGTGTATGTGTGTGTGGAAGGGGGTACGGATATGAGGTGAGAAATGAGGTGCAAGGGAAACGTGAAGTACTCAGAGTGACGAACGCAGAGGTAATGCACATAACACGCACGCACGCACATGCACGTGCCTCCAAGGAGGCAACGGGAGTGTTTGGCTCACCTCTGCAGTCTTCCAGATGCGGCGCAGATCTTGCGAGTAAAAGTACGCGACCAGGCCTTGGGGCAGCACACACACACACACACACACACACACACACACACACACACACACACACACACACACACACACACACACACACACACACACACACACACACACAAAGAAAGAACAAAGGTCGTGGTGATGGCGGTCGTGGTGAGCACGCATGTATGCGTTACAGAACCGATGTCACATGAACGAATGAATGACATGCAGACAGACAGACAGACACAGCATATTTCCACGGCAGTAGCAACAGCAGCAACAGCAGCAGCGGGAGTGTTGATGTACATACCTGCGTGTGTGCTGTTTGCCATGCGCACAATGTCGTCGTCTGACGTGAACTTGGAGACGGCGGCGATGGGGCCAAAGATCTCCTCACAGAAGAGCTGACGCCGATCGTGTGTGTGTGTATGTGTGTGTGTGTGTGTGTGTTGGGGGCAGAGTGGGGTGTAAATTGTCATGTGCAACCACGTGGATGTGTAAGTGTGTGTGTGTGTGCTGAACAGAACGCACAGGCACGCACGCAGGTACACACACACACACACACACACACACACACACACAGGCGCGCGCACACACAGGCGCACACACACACACACACACACACACACACACACACAGGCACATGCGCGACCAGGTGTACCTGTGACTGGGCCTTGACGTCTGCAACAAGTGTCGGGTAGAAGAAGTTGCCACCAAGCGGATGTTTCATCCCTCCAGCCAAAATCTGCACGACGCGCATTTGTGAACGTGGATGCGAACACGTGCGTATGCGTGTGTGTGCACACAGTCTACCACATGTGGTGATGGTGGGGTCACTCGAGCCAACGCATGCAAGCGACAACAATCATCGCCATGACCACCACCACTAGGGCGGTATGTGCACTTACGCGAGCGCCGTGTCGCTGGGCATCGATGACAAGACGCGTCACATTCCGCACCGCCGCCTCATTGATCAGCGGACCCTGACCGCACACACACGCACACACACACATGAGGTGGATGTGACGTGAGTGAGCATATGTCGACGGTCTCGGGCAATGTGTGTGTGTGTGTGTGAGCGAGCGAGCGAGAGAGAGAGAGAGAGAGAGAGAGAGAGAGAGAGAGAAGAGAGAGAGAGAGTGTGTGTGTGTGTGTGTGTGTGCAACAAAGCTAGAAAGACAGACACGCACACACACATACACGCACACACATACACACATACACACATACGCACATGTGCAAACGTACAATGGCGACGCCGTCTTTGAAGCCGTCACCGACAGGCAACTTCTCAATTTCCCGCTGAAATCACACACCAGCACACGCACGGCAGTGAACAGATGGCGAAGGGGGGGGGCAAACAGGTGACAGTAGGCAGAGCAGTTCAGACCGCACACACTGTGCCGAGGTGGGTGTTTGTTTGCGTTTGGATGCGAGTACGCATGGGAGATGGCGCGTGCAGGTGGACGCGGGGTCCGGACCTTGAGTTTCGTCATGAACTCGTCGTACACGCCGCTCTGCACGAAGAAGCGATTTGCACACACGCACGTCTGCCCGGCATTGCGGAACTGGCGTGACGAAGACACAAGCGAGGAAGGGACAGACGGAGGTGAGAGGGGTTATCGGAGGAGGGTGCAAGTGCGACATCACAAAGCAAGCCCAGTCAGTAAGGTCGCAAGAGCAAAGGAGCAAACAAAGCACTGCAACCAAATACTCTCAGCAACACAACGCATGCATACCATGCATGATCCACACAACCACATGCGCACACAACCACGCGAACACACGAGCACAAGATTACATGCGGTCTCTCAAGGACGCCACCTTGCTTGCAATGGCGCCGCTCACAGCCGCGTCGATGTCTGCATCGTCAAAGACAATGAACGGGGCGTTACCACCGAGCTCCATCGAAACGCGTTTGACGTTGTTGGCGGCCAGGCCAAGCAGCTGCTTGCCAACAGCGGTCGACCCCGTGAACGAGAGCTTGGACACCTTGGGGTTGGTGGCAAGCTCCTGAACGTGCGGAATTGGAGGGAGCAGATGAGATGGCGAGGGCGGTGAGGGTGTTTGGTTGTTGTGATGGTGAGTTGGTGCGTGGTAACGGTGGTGGCGAGGAGGGGGTCAATGTGATCTGTTGTTTTGATGTGATGGGATGGTGGCAAGCGATGGTATCACTGACATCTAGCGGAGTGCCAGACAGACACAGTCACGTACAACACCACGCACGCACATACGCGTGAACACACACACAGACACACACACACACACACACTCGCATACACACACGCATACACACACGCACGCACACACACACACACACACGCACACACACACACACACACACACACACACACACACACACACACACACACACACACACACACACACACACACGCCACCACATTCAGCAACTGACCTTGCCGACGGTTGGGCTTGTTTCGTGCGACGCGGTGATGACTGGGAGGACGTCCTCAGGAATGCCGGCCTGATACGCAAGCTCAGCCATCGCCTGCACACATGCACGTGAAAGGGGGGTTAAGGGGGGGGGGGCACGCGTGCATGCACATGAAGCACGAATGTGGGGCGTGAAGGCAATTGAGCGTGAGGATTGACTTCCAACGCGTTCTGCGCCATCACAACACACGTACACACACACACACACACACACACACACACACACACACACACACACACACACAAATGCAAGCACACACACACACACACAACCATGCACACAAATGCACAACCATGCACGCACCAGGGCAGTGAGCGGAGTCTCTGCGGAGGGCTTGACAATCATGGTGCAGCCTGCAGCCAGGGCGGCGCCGGCTTTGCGCGTGATCATGGCCAGCGGGAAGTTCCACGGCGTGATGCACGCTGCCTGCAGGCAATGTACGCCAGGGCGTGCGGAGCGTGGCGTGAGCAGGCGGATGGTGTCGAGTCTGAGCATCAAGCTATCCATGCTGCGAAGACTCAGCTTGTTAAGCCCATGAGTACGTGCACACACACGCACAAACACACACATGCACACACACACGTAATGCAAAGGAGAGCAAAACGAGCACACAAAGATGCGGTCGTATGTGGTGTGCGTGTGCGTGTGCGTGTGTGTTCCGGCTTACCACGCCGACGGGCTGCTTCCAGACCATGATGCGCTGGTTTGGAGCCATGGGAGGATGCACATCTCCATACGAGCGAATGGCTTCCTCCGCAAACCAATACACAAACGACGTGCCTGTAGGGACAGTGCATCCAAACACACACGCGCGCGCATGAATGTGAGTCGGAGAAGGTCGAGACAAACGGGAAGGCAAAGAGGCAGGGGAACCATGCACCTGACGTGAAAGCAGGAGCCCGAGACACGAGCATGCTGTGAAGTGAAGGTGATGTGGACGCCCAATTGATGCAGCAGGAATATGATGTGACACAGCTCCATCACTCACCATAAGTGACTTCTCCACGAGCCTCAGCGAGAGGCTTTCCCTGCTCCAGCGTCATGACCCCAGCGAGGTAATCTGTGTTTGTGGTATTGAGTGCAAAACACCGCAGATGCGTTTCATGTCATGTCACAGGTCACGATGACAATGTTGAATGCAGACGTGCATGCTTCGCGGACAGGGCTGGATAGACCATCCATACTCGCACACGCATGAACACTCACGTACGCGAGAACACACACACACACACACACACACACACACACACACACACACACACACACACACACACACCCATGAACACTCATACTCGCATGAACCGTAGGTGAACCGTTCATCTGACCTGTGTTGTGTGTGAGTAGATCAGCCCATTTGCGCAAGAGCTGGCTGCGCTCCCGCGCTGTCTTGTGTCGCCAGGAACTGAATGCATGCAAGGACCTGTCGATGATGTTGCGGGTCTGCTCCAGGCTTGAGTCTGGGACGTGGGCCAGGGACTCCTGTGTTGATGGGTTGAACACCGTGAAGGTGTGTGGCTGCGGCTCTGAGAACACAGTTGGATGCATCGAGGGCCTCAAACGAAAAGCAGGCTGCTGCTGTTGCTGTTGCTGTTGCTGTTGCTGTTGCTGCTGCTGTTGCTGTTGCTGTTGCTGTTGCTGTTGTTGTTGCTGTTGTTGTGCTTCTTTGTCTGTCACGTTGACTGTGCCAGAAGCCGTGTGGCTGTCGCTGTTGTTGTCGCTGTTGTTGTCGCTGTTGTTGTTGTTGTTGTCACTGTCACTGCCGCCTTGTTTGTGGGCGGTGCTTGCAGCGTGCAGTAGGCGTGCAGGGCGGCCAGCACACACCTTGTGGCTGGCTGCAACCCGCTGCAGCACCGCTCGAGCGGTCATCATCGTCATCATCATCTCGCAAGCAAGCAAGGGAAATGCATTTTATGCTGTCGAAATCCGCCTCTCTCAAACCAACCAATCCAACCAATCCACGTGCACAGCACAACAGCCAAGATGGCAGCGAGGGAGCTGAGGATATCGCTCACAACACAGCTCAGCAAGTGCGTATGATCCCGCATATAGGGAATGGCCAACCACCTGTGTGTGTGTGTGTGTGTGTGTTGGATTGTTGGATGTTCTTGGGTGGACTGCTAACTCACTTCTCACTTCTCACTTCTCACTTCTCACTTCTCACTTCTCACTTCTCACTTCTCACTTCTCACTTCATGCGTTCCACGCGCAGCTATGAGGTTGACGCTGGGACCCTGACTGTACCGGGCAGCGCCACCCGCGCACAGCTCAGCAAGCTCGTGAACGAGCTGCTTGACAGAGGTGACGAACGAACGGCTTGTACTCCGGTGTGCGTGTGTACATGTGCCTGTGGTGATGTGTGTGTGTGACATGACATGTCGAGCGAGAGAAGGAGAAGGAGAGAGAGTGTGTGCGTGTGTGTATGTGTGTGTGTGTGTGCGTGCGTTCGGTGCTTGCTGGTATCGCCACAGGACTGCGCCCACACTGCGCTACAGTCCGTGTACGGTGTTTCACTGTGGCCCATGTTTGGAGTCGCTGACCTTGTGTGTGTGTGTTGTGTTGATTTGAATCTTGTTGGGGTACAACAGAGAAGCCATTGCCGTTTGACTTTATCGTCAACGAGCAGTTCCTTCGCAGCACACTGGCAGACGTTGTCCAAGAGCACAACCTGCAAGCGGTGAGTTCCTCCCCCCCCCCTTGACCACCGTTGGGCCCACAGATACACAATTCATCATGCATGCACGGCATTGCGTGTTCGCACACACAATACAACTCGCATAGCCCATGACAGTTTCAGCTTCCACCCGGCAGTCGCTCACCTTGGCGTTCAATCGCATGCACACACTGTATCTCATGCACACGCTCACGCTTCCTTCCATACACACACGCACGATGTATTCTCTCTGCTGGCAGGAGGAAGAGCTGTCTGTGGAGTATGTGTTGGCGCTGCTGCCACCGCAGCCACAGGCCACGGCCAGCGAATGTTGCGGTGGCTGTTGCTTTTGCACTGGGCGAACACGCACACGAACGCGAACGCACGAGTGGTCTCTATCCCTCGTTTCTTTGCCACGTGGGCCCTTGGCCTCCACGCTGGTGCTGTGGTCCTGCTGTTGTGGTGGTGGTGGTGATGGGGTTGCTGGTAATGGTTCGTAATCCGTGCATCTGCTTGCTGTCCGCGCCTACGACGAACCGTGCAGGGCTCTGAGTCACTGGTTCCGATATTGTGTGTGTGTGTGTGTGTGTGTGTGTGTGTGTGTGTGTGTGTGTGTGTGTGTGTGTGTGTGTGTGTGTGTGTGTGTGTGTGTGTGTGGCGCACACATCCAGTGTCCACCACCACCACCACCACCAACACCACCACCACGGTTCACCATCCAAACTCGGAATCAAGCAATCAAGTGAAACCTTTTTTGGCGTGCTTCATGTGTGCGTTTGTGTGTTGCCGTTGTACGAGTGTTCCTGTCGACGGATCCAACCAAAGCAACCCTCTTCTTGTTGCAGCTAATGATGATGATGTTGATGTTTCATCGACCTCACACTCATTCACCCGTTCGCATCGCATCACCTCAAACTCACACACACACACACGCACGCACGCACCCCTTGCTGGTTCCTGCACGCCCTACGCTCCCCTTCGCAGCCTCCTTCCTTCCTTTCCTTCCTTTTCCTTCCTCCTCCTCTCCCCTTCTGAGCCATCAACGGCACGATGCAGGACGAGACGCGTGCATATGTGACGCTGGCACTCAATGAGAAGTATGTCATTGGCGCCCTTGTCCTCGCCCACTCCTTGCACCAAACGCGCACCAACAAGCGCCTTGTCTGCTTGGTGGGACCAGACATCACCGACGAGCGAAAGTACGTCGTGTGTGTGTTTGGTTGTGGATGTGTGTGTGTTTGGTTGCGGATGTGGACGTGTGTGTGTGTTGATGTGGATGTGGATGTGGATGTGTTTGAATGGTTCGTTCACTTGCTTGCTAGCGTGCCCTGCCCTGTGTCTGGCACGACTCTTGTCCTGCTGCGACGACTTGTTGTGTCTTGCACTGTCTGCTTATCAGTCAACTGGGATGAAACACCATCATCGTGCGCATGCCCCTTCCAACCAAACACAATCACACACACACACACACACGTGATGCCGTTGACTCATCTCCTCACCGCTGCGCTCCCCCCCCTGCTGCGCATACAGGATGCAGATGCTGGATGTCTTTGACGACGTGGTTGACGTGTCGCTGTACAGCAGCGGTGACGTTTCGCGCCTTGAACTGCTGCAGCGGCCGGAGCTCGGTGTCACCTTCACCAAGATCCAGGCCTGGCGCCTGGAGCGTTACGAGAAGTGCGTCTTCCTGGACGCTGACACCATCGTGCTGCAGAACATTGACGATCTGTTTGACCGGCCCGAATTCGCTGCTGCGCCCGACATTGGCTGGCCAGACTGCTTCAACTCTGGCGTCTTCGTCTTCAAGCCGTCGCACGAGACCTTCAGCGCGCTGTCAAAGCTAGCCAACGAGAAGGGCAGCTTCGATGGTACGCAACAGCGCACTCAAGCACACTCAAACACACTCAAACACACTCAATCACACGCAACAAGCACAAGCTATCCAACAACACAAGATACCACAAGCTATCCATACCACCCCCCCCCCACACACACACCACAATCTCACGATGCCCTGCGTTGCTGCTTCCTGCCCATATGACGTCACGACAGGCGGCGACCAAGGGCTGCTCAACCAGTACTTCTCAAGCTGGCGGACGCAGGGACCCGAGCATCGTCTCCCCTTTACCGACAACATGACCGCAAACGCCGCGTAAGTGCATGTACAATGCATGTGCGTTTGTTGCGGTGTGTTGTACGTGTGCTCTGTGCGTGTTGTGCGGTGTTTTGTGCTGTGCGTGCTGTATGGTGTCGCATGTTGTGTGTTGTGTGTCGCATGTTGCGTGTCGTGTGTTGTGTATCGTGTATCGTGTGCGACAGCTCTTGTCCCCGTGATGCTGGGATTTGCCTTCCTTCTCAAATCCTTTCTCATTCGTCTTGAAACTCACGTGTTCATGCACCCCTTGCATGCCCCGTCTCACACGTTGCGTCGCTTGTGCACACGTTACCAGTTACGGGTATGCGCCGGCCTTTGAGCGCTTCAGGGATCGCATTCGCGTCGTGCACTTCATCGGTGCACACAAGCCCTGGATGGGCGCGCCCCCGCAAAGTAAGTGCTGACGACTCAACACCAGCGCACGTATTGCATATGTGTGCTATTGCCCCACTTGCAAGTTGCCCATTTTATCGTCCTACGCACATACCCTTTCACACACACACACACACACACACACACACACACACACACACACACACACACACACACACACACACACACACACACACACACACACACCAACGCAGCGACGGCCCAGATGCATGGCATCCAGCAGCTGCACGACCTGTGGTGGAGCACGCATGACGACTTGCTCAAGCACTCCTCCGACTCGGCAATCTATCGCTACGCCATGGTCCGCGCGCGTGTGATGTGTGTGTGTGTGTGATGCATGTGGGTGTGCGTGTGCACCTGCATGTGCTGCTGGTACCCTGTTGATCTCTACCGCTTCATCGTCACTTCCTCCTATTCCATTGTCACTTGGCTAACGCAATCCACGCGTGTGTTTCTGTCGTGCAGGGCATCGTGCCACCCATCCATCCGAACGAGGACAGGTCGCGGTGGAAGCGCCACTACGCTTACCCGGAGCGCCACGACGACTACCAGCACTCCCGCTCAGCAGAGGAGGTACGCTTGTTTTGCCGCCGTGTCTGGCGGTTTGTTCTTGAGTTGTGTGGGTCTTGCTTGCGCTGCTCCACCAGCCCCGTGACTAGCTCGAAGCTAGCAGCGCCGTTGATGCAATTCACAACCCAACTAGCACGGCGACACACAGCAACTCACACCCACGCACATGCATGCATACATACATACATACATACACACACACACACACACACACACACACACACACACACACACAAACACACACTCTCTCTCACTCACCACACACACTCTCTCACTCACCACAAATACACATACATTCAAACACGCTTACAAACTCGCAGATTACGCGCCGCATTGCCGCGCTGTCGTCCCGCAAGCCGATTATGGGCTCGGCATCAGGCCCGCGTTTGCCGCGTAAGTTGTCGCAGTACGGCAAGGACGTCATGGCCCTGAGGGCGGAGCAGAAGAAGAGGGACGATGGCCACGACAGCCTGGACGACGAGGATGAGCGCTACTTCAAGCCCAGGCTCGGTGACGCCGCTGCGTCTGCCAACGGCAAGGACAAGAAGAAGAAGAAGAAGAAGGGCAAGAAGAGCAAGAGCTCCAAGGTCTGAGGACAGGTCTGCAAGCAAGGCGACACACACACACACCCACACACGTGTGCTGTCTCTTTTGGTTTTTTCCGTCTCTCTGCTCGACCACTTCCGATCTCCTATGGCCCTTCACACTGCCCTTCTGCGTTTGTTGTGTCTCCCCCCTCTCCACCCAAAAGCACATCATCTCTGCACTTCAGTTCCCGCTGCAGATGGTTGCGCTTTTGTCCTTTTCTTTGCACGCAGCCTTCCTGTCTTGTTTGCACATTCATGTTGCTGTGTATTGCCGTGGTCCTTTGCTTGTCTCGTTGTGATCTTCTTGCTTGCATGTGTGTGTGTGTGTGTGTGTGTGTGTGTCACATTTTGGTTCCACCCATCCACCTCCACCACCTGCTCTGCCCTTTTGCCAGCCCAGCTGTTGTTGGGCAATCGTGACGATTATTGAAAGATAACCATCAAATTTCGGTATCTGTCGTTGTTGCGAGAACGGCGAGCCAGCCAGTTGTCGCACAAAGCACCACACCACATCAGCACACCCTGCACCGTGTCGGTGTTGACCGCGCCGCTTGGCTGGGTATCTTCAACCGACCAACGAAGCAACCGTGCAAACAGACCGCTTGCTGTGCTTTGTTGGCAAGCAAGGAGGGTTCTTGATTGCTTACCCTCTCTGGTGGGTTTCTGTGTGTGACCTCGCTCTGAGCAGCCTCACAACACAGCACCACCGACCGTCATTTTGGCTGCGTGACAACCCCATTTCCGCTTTATTCCCCTGCCCCCCCCCACCACCACCAACAAGATGTCTCGCACCCCTGCGTGGGCGCGGTGGCGACCCGAGTATCTCAACTTTGAAGCCCACCACGCTTCCATCGTCACTAGCCAAGGAGGTATGGCCCACGTGGCGTGCTTGTCGTGTCTCGAGATCGGATTGGGTGTAAACATGCGTGCGTGTGTGTGTAAATGTGTGTCTGTGTGTAAATGTGTGTCTTTGTGTAAATGTGTGTCTGTGTATTTGTGAATGTGTATGGGGAGAGAGTCGGGGTGGGGCTGGCAGGGTGAATACACACACACACACACACATACACACACACACACACACACAACGAGCGCTCAAGCAAGCCAAGAGCGCGTGCACACACACACACACACACACACACACACACACACACACACACACACACACACACACCCTCCACGCAACCGCGCTCAAGCTTGCACGACATCAACTAACCGCATGCCTAAATTCCCCAGAGCACCCCGGAATCTTCATCATCAAGCCACCTTCCCTGTTCGTTATCAACCCCTCGGTGAGCTGTCGTCTCTGCTGCGCTTGCGTTTGTCGCGGCGATTTCGCGACATGCATCCATTACCACCATCCATCCATACATTGCGCATCTTTCGACCACTTACCCTGCCCCTCCCCCTCACGCGCGCTCTTCTTCCCTTCAACCTTCCGTCTTCCCAGACACAACAGCCGGTCTTTGTGGTCGACCTGGCCAGATGCACATGCAACGTCTCCGGCACCACGGAAACAATTCTCTTTGTACGTCGCACCAAACCTTTTCTTTGCGTCGCTTTGCTTTGTGGAGCGCGCGCACACACACACACACAAGAACACTCAAACACAAACAAACAAACAAACACACACACACACACACAAACACATACACATACACACACACTTGTATCATGTTCACAATCTCCGCTGGTTGTGCTGTTGGAGACCTGTTTGCTGGCACTTCATTGTGGGCGCGGATACCCCCCCCCCTTTGTGGTTCTCCTTACCAACCCCATCCTGTTCTCTTGCCGTCGCGCAGGTGAAGCTTGTGCACAGCCTGGCCACACACCCGACGTTCATGGAGAACGGCCGCATTCGCATCCGCTCAAAGTCACAGCCACACCGGTGCGTGAACGCCTACATGCCAGCTCGACCGTGGTTGGATGTGCTCTCCCATTCCCAACCGCAGGCATCAAATGGAACAGCCATACGTTTGGTTTCGCGCCTTGCCGCCTTGCCATGCTCACACTGCTGTTCATGACTGTTTGTGTCTTTCGCATGTTCAGGGACCACCTTGCTTCGGCCATCAACTCATCCCTCAAGGTACAAGGGCAGAGTTGTGTGTGTGTGTGTATGTGTGTGTGTGTGTGTGTGTTGGTGTGTATGTGAGAGAAAGAGAGAGCTTGTGAGACCTACACAAACACACACACACACACACCTTTGGATGGCGCCCGTTGATTGGTCTGCTTGACACCCCCCCCCCCTTCGTTCTCACCACTACCAACATCATCAACATCACCAACATCACCATCATCACCACCATCACCATCACCGCCACCCCCTGCAGCGAAGCAACGTTGGGATGCAGCTGCAGGGGACGACCGGGGAATCAACAACAGAGCAGGGCGGGTCGACACGCGTGCCCCACGTGGCCATCGACACCCTCACCGTTCGCCGCCTGGCAACAACAGCGTCGCAGGTCCGCGAGATTTGCGACCGCATCGGCCTCTTTGACAAAGTGCTGACTCAGGACCTCAACATTGCCCACAAGCTCGTGGCCACCGAACGCAAGCTGCTGCTTGGGCTCAAGGCGACACTGCTGGCACCCTCGCCAGAGGACGGCGAGTGCATCATGCAACTTCGCCTCATCACGCAATCTGTGCTGGGGCGCGCGCTGCCGTGGATGGAGTACGGCGAGACGCTGCTGCAGACGGCCATGCAGGCAAACGACTACAGTGCAGCAACCATGCGTGTCGTTGAGCGCCACCTCAACCGCGTGTCGTTCTTCTCCGAGATTCTGGCGTGGGTGACGCACGCACACGTCATCTTCACGCAGCCATCGACGAGCCAGGAGGCGGCCGAGATTGCCCTGCGCCTCTCCCAGGTGTTCCACATCCTCGCAGAGCGCCCGCGCACGCAGCCGCAGCTGACGACGCTCGTGGCCAGGCTCACCTGGGCGACAAAGGACATCTTGGGCATGGTAAATGTCGCCCACGTTGGCCGCGAGGTGGAGGGCGAGCTGCGTGACGCAATCCTGTCTGCTGTTCAGGCCGGCATGGCCGTCCAGGACGCCCTGTACAAGTTCATGCTCAGTCCGCCGTTTCCATTTGAGTTTGACGTGGTTGTTGCGCACTGCTACCGACTCGGCGCAGCGCTGCTTGAGATTCTGCACGCCGCCGCCGCCTCGGGGGAGTGGGAGTTTCTTGACTTTGGGTTGGCCATGCACGTTGACTGGGCACGCCTCGACCCCGCCACCCCATATGTGTCGCAGGTTGCACGCCAGCACTCCCAACACCAGCAGCAGCAGCGGCAGCACGCGACGCTGCGGCGTGACGGGCGCGGGGCGGCAGTGGCGGCAGGCGCACACACGCCGGCAGCACGTGCTCTTGGACAGCAGCACCTGCACCCCCAGGGCCAGCAGCAGCAGCAGCAGCAGCAAGGGGCGGGGCAGACGGCAACGATGATGAGCGGTGCAAGCATTGGCAGCGGGTACTTTGAGCAGGAGGAGGAGGACGGGGACGCAAACGTGGCGGGCTTGAAGGAGCTCTCTCTGCTGGAGGAAGAGGAAGATGACGACGACGACTATGAGGATGAGGCGCAGCTGTCGAAGCTGCTGACCAGCGGGGTGGAGGTTGATGCCCTGGACCAGGCCGTGATGAGCAACGAGCGGTACAGGGACATTGTCTCCAAGCAGCTGGACGAGGCAAAGCAGCGCTGCGACAAGGCCGTGGACGCTGCGAACAACGTCAGCAGGCTGTGTTTGCTTGACGTGCTGCGGAAGCTCATGTCTGCAAGCAACAAGCTCATCTGCGTGGACAGCCGCAACGCGTCATCTGTTGACACGTGGTCCAAGACTGTCAGCAGCTTTGTGCAGCGCATTCAGGTCAGTGGCCGTGTGCGTACATGTGCCTGTGATTTTGTGTGTGTGTGTGATTTTTTTTTGTGTGTGTGTGTGTGTGTGCCTGTGATTTTGTGTGTGTGTGTGTGTGTGTGTGTGTGTGTGTGTGTGTGTGTGTGTGTGTGTGTGTGCGTGCGCGTGTGTTGTTTTTGGTTTTTGCATTACGCTTCATGTCCACTCCCAACTGCACCTCCCCTCCCCCCTCTCCCTGGCTTGTGCCTCACCCTCCTTGCTCAAATCCTCCCCCCTTCCTTGTCAATGACCAATTGTTCCCCGTGCCGTGCGTGTGCAGACGATGACGGAGGAGGCCCGCCGCGTGTTCCGGGCGCAGCCGCGTGGCGCCTCGCTCACGGGCGATGCTGCCACCTCCCTGCTCACCAGCATCAAGGGCACCGTGGCCATTGGCACGCGCCTGCTGGCCGACCTCGACGCCATCCTCAAGAGCCAGACCGCTGCACAGGCGCGGCGTGACAGCGATGCGCGCAAGCACCCGCCAAAGCCCGCGGCAGCACCTGCGTCGCCGCCGTCTGCAGCCGTGATGGCTGAGCCCGGGTACATGTCCATGCGCATGGGGATGGGGCTGGAGGGCGAGGAGGACGAGTACGTGTACACGGACATCACCGCGCCGGCCGCTCGCGTGCAGGAGGCGGTGAGCGAGGACGAGGACGAGGACGGAGGTGCTGTGGGGCAGGGGGAGCGGAAGCGCGCAGGCAGCGTGTTTGACGGCGGTGAGGAGGATGTCATCTACCTGACGAAAGACTCCCTCAAGGAGCAGCAGAAGAAGGAGATGGCGGCAGATGCCACGCGCGTGCTGGCTGCGGCGTCACTCCCACAGATTGTGACGCGCATCACGCGCTCTGAGCGGTTTGACCCGAAGCTCATGTCAGCGGTGATCCTGACGTACCACTCGTTTACGACGGGGCGGGAGCTGCTTGACCTGCTCATCACGCGGTTTGAGGAATCCCTCGAGGGAAAGGTGGTGACGACGCCTGCCGAGGACCCTGTTGGCTTCCAGGTGCGCGCCCGCGTGCTGAACGCAATCAAGCGCTGGCTGATTGACAACGCGGACGACTTTCGTGACCGTGAGCTCCTCTCGCAGCTGCGGTCGTTCCTGCAGCGGCACCAGGGGCTGCACTCGTCCACGAAGAACATGCTTGAGATGGTGAAGCACATTGAGTCGTGCCGGCGGCAGAGCACGGCCAACATCTTCACGGATTCTGGCGCGCGTCGCATCCTCGGAGACATGGACGAGGACGAGGCGGAGGAGTGGGACGTAGTCATGCGTCCACGCTCGTCCATGTCCGTGTGCAAGCTGGACCTGTGTCAACTCGGGTACTGGGAGACGGCGGAGCAGCTGACGCTGTGGCACTGGAAGCTGTACGTGCAGCTGACGCCGCACGACCTGATTGGCAAGAAGGCGGAGAAGGCGCCTCGGAAGAAGCTGCTTGCCAAGCACGCCACTGTCGTCACGTTCTGGGTGATGGCGTCGATCCTGCGCGAGGCGGAGCGGCTGAAGCGTGTGCAGCGGCTCAAGTACATGGTGCGGCTGGCAGACACGCTGCTGTCGCTGGGCAACTTTGACCTCTTCTACGCGGTGTACCTGGGCATCTCCCACAGCTCCATCCGCCGGCTCAAGCAGACGTGGAAGCTGTTCCGGGACAAGCACCCGCGCTCGACCACGCTGTACGAGAAGCACGAGCAGCTGTGCGGCGACCTCCACTTTGGTCGTCTGCGGGCGCTGTTGCGGGAACGGCACCTGCAAGCAAAGCCGTGCATCCCGCCCATCCCCATGTACAACAACGACTTTCTCCGGCGGCAGAACGCGTTCAACGACACCATGGACAACAACGGGGTGAAGCTCATCAACCTGATGAAACGGATGAATCTTGTTGAAGCCATTGAGGAAATTCGCGCGTACCAGCGCCTCGAATACCGCCTCCCTGCAAAGGAAATCATCCAGGTCTGTTGTGCCGCGTGTTCGTGTTCTGAGTCGGATGTGGTGGTGGTGGTGTGTGTGTGTGTGTGTGTGTGTGTGATTGAGTGTGGTGCAGAAGGTGGGCTGCTGGCTGAGGTGTCATTTGTCGTGGATGGTTCCGTTGCTTTCCATGACGTTCCTCTCGTGTGTGATGCTCACCATGTGAGTGGCGTGTATTGTGTGTATTGTGTGTCCTTCGTCGTGTGCAGATGTATCTTGATACGCAGTTTGTGAAGCAAGTCTCGCTCTCGTCGCTCGAGGCATCGGACCGCTCACGTCAGATTGAGCCGCCGTCGTCTTGAGCGGCCCGCTCGCTCACTCGATGTTCGTCTGTGCGTGTGCGTGTGCGTGCGTCTGTGTCTGTGTCTGCGTGCGTGCGTGTGTCTGTGTCTGTGTGTGTGTCTGTGTGTACATGATGCAGTGTCGTGCCTTCCCTCTTGTCTCCTCGTCAGCATTTTGGTTGTTTGTTTCAGTGTGTTGCTTCTTCCACACTTCGCCTTCTCGCGCGTTGCCACTTGGTTGTTCAAGCCCTTCCCCTCAGCAATTGTTGCCGCATGCCGTTACATCACACGCAACCGCAACTTTCTCTCTGCCTCTCTCTCTCTCTCGTTATTCCTCGCCTTCAGGTTTCGTAGATCGATGTGTGTCTGTGTGTCTATGTGTCTGTCTTTTTGCAGCTGTGTGGCGTGTTTTCGCTTGCATTGTTTGGCGCCGCAAATTTGAAATGAAACTACACCAAGCTACGACTCTGCACCCACGCGTGTGCGCGCAGGCGAATGAAATGATGGCAGCAGTGAACATCCTGACATAACATAACATAAGGAACTGCGTCGGAAGAAAAAGCAGGCGGCTGTGCCCATCCCTGTCTGTCTTGCTGAGATGAGAAACCATCATCATCATGCATAATCATCATCGTCATCATGCATCCTGTTGCAGACGGTATCCTTTGCGCTTGGGGATGCAGGGAAGATCTGGAAAGCAGCAGCAGCAGCACAAGGCACGGGGCTGGTGTCAGACAGTTGCGGTGCATATTTGTGTATCGTGCGAGTGTGTATCAACAATCGTGTGCACACCATCACCAAAGCAACACCAACCTAGACAGTGGTTTGATTGCGTCTTCATGATCTCCGCAATGTCTTCGAGGCTGCGCCCGCGCGTCTCTGGCACCAGAACTGTGTGTGTGTGTGTGTGTGTGTGTGTGTGTGTGTGTGTGTGTGTGTGTGTGTGTGTGTGTGTGTGTGTGTGTGTGTGTGTGTGTGTGTGTGTGTGTGCGCGTGTGTGTATGATTTGAAAGCGTGGACACAAGGGAGCAGTGACAGCCCAGCGCATGCCATGCAAGAGCGCTCGCGCACACAGCTGTCATTGTTGCATACCGAGGACGAAGACGAAGGCAACGACGCCAATCACAGCATACATGAAGAAGGTGCCAGCAAACCCGACAGTATCTGAAAGGCAATACGAACACGGGAAAGGATTGGTGTCAAAGCAAAGCAAAGCACAGCTTATCAGGACCCCGCGCATGAGACTCTTGACACCACACGCACACACACACACACACGCACACACACACACACACAAATTACACACATTGCACACGCACGCATAAACACTCGCGCGCGCATCACATGACATGACATCACATCACATCACATGCGCCTGACCAAGCAAGCTGAGGAAGGAGAGGGAGACGATGAGGTTGCCGCCCCAGTTGAAGATGGTGGCGATGGAAACAGCGCGGCCGCGAAGGTCATCGGGAAAGATCTCACTCATCACCAGCCACGACACGGGGCCATAGCTGCCGACAGTGGTCAGAAGATGGGTGTGCGTGTGAACATGTGAGGTGTGTGTGTGCGTGTGTGCGTGTGTGTGTGTGTGTGTGTGAACATGTGAGGTGTGTGTGTGTGCGCGTGTGTGTGTGCGTGTGTGTGTGTGTTGTGCAGCTTCGTAGATGTGTGTCAGTTCTGGTCAAGCAGAACAACAAATGCAATAGATCTTGGCAACGCGGTCACGCACACACACACACATACACACACACAGACAGGTACAGGCACACGAGCACAACTTCATGCAGGGGCACCTGAAGGCGTAAGCGACGACGAAGAAGATCATGGAGACGAGCGAGGTCCATTTGACGGCGGCGGAGGAAAACACCCAATCGTCCTGCTTGTGGTGCGAAGATGACACGTGCGCGCGGCGGCGCCCGCGTAGATGTGTGGTGCCGTGTGCAGGCGAAGCGTTGCTGCTGCCTTCCGACGGGTCAGCAACAGCGGCCTGCCACCACGATGAGAGTGACGCGGGCGCTGGTGATATGCTGGCATGTGCACCGTGCTCCATTGTGGGCGGGGCGGGCGTTGTGTACGCCCACGCCGTCACAGCTCGTCGGTCACGATGCTGCGGCGCTGATGACGGTGCCCGCACAGCAGTCGTGGACGTGTTGCCTGCAGGCATCGTCGTCGTTGTCGTCGTTGGCAATTGCGTCACCGTGGTTGGTGCAATGGTGGTGGTGGTGGTGGTGGTTGTTGTTGTGTTGGGCATGGTGCTGTTGTTGGCACGGACGGGAGGGAATGCGGTGGTGACGGATGCAAGCACCACCAGGCTGACAATCATCAGGGCCGTGCCTGCAAGCAAGAGAGGACGCCGCCCCAAGCTGTCCACCTTGACCAGGGCGATGGCGGTTGCAATGACCTTCACGCCACCAATGACGAGGTTGGCAAGCGTTGCTTCCCGGTCTGTGTCGAAGCCCGCGGCCTTGAAGAGGGTGCTGCCGTAGTACAGGACGTTGGGCTGCCCCGTGAACTGCTGCAGGAGTGCAAGTCCGCACGCGATGAGGAGACAGCGACGCAGGCGGCGGTCCGTGAGCAACGACAGCAGCGACTGCGAGTCCTGCACACAATGATGATGCGGTGGAGGAGAAGGAGGAGAAGGAGGAGGAGGAGGAGGAGGAGGAGGTGGTGGTGGAGGAGGAGGAGGAGGAGGTGGTGGTGGTGGAGGAGGAGGAGGAGGAGGAGGAGGAGGAGGAGGAGGAGGGGAGGAGGAGGAGGAGGAGGAGGAGGAGGAGGAGGAGGAGGAGGAGGAGGAGGAGGAGGAGGTGGTGGTGGTGGTGGTGGTGGTGGTGGTGGTTGAGGAGGAGGAGGGGAAGGCAAACAAAAAAGTGAGTGAGTGAGTGAGTGAGCGAGCGAGTGAGTGAGTGAGTGAGTGAGTGAGTGAGTGAGTGAGTGAGTGAGTGAGTGAGTGAGAGCGTGAGAGGGTTGGTGTCAGCAGCATTGCAAGTCTTCCTCAGTGACTGCACCGAGCGGCCGACTCATCATAAACACACAGACGCACACACACACACACACACACATACATACACGTATTCATACACACACATACACAGGCAAGCATCTTCTTATCATAGGCAATTACCTGGGCCTTGAGGCTGCTTTCAATGGCGTGCATCTCGGCCTCGATGTTGCTAGTGTTTGGATTCCTCAGAAGAGCGAGTGACGCGCGTGCGGCCAGCGGCTGTTTCCGCAGCAGCAGCCAGCGTGGGCTCTTGGGCAGAAACAGCATCCCAATGCCCTGAATCACAGCTGGCACCATCGACAGCCCAAACATGTACCTGTCGCGTTGATGATTGGCAGGCCAGGGTTAGGGTTTGTTGGTGTGATTGGCAGGCTGAGTGCTTGAATGTGAGCATGAAGATAGAGAGAAGAGGGTGCGCCTACTTAGTCACACACACACACACACACACACACACACACACACACACACACACACACACACACACACACACACACACACACACACACACACGCACGCACACACACACACACATGCACACATGCACACACACACCGGTAAACGCACATGCAAGCATACACGATGTGTCCAAACACGCACATGCAAAAGCAAACGCACCGCCACCCGTCTGATGTTGAGATGAAGGCGTAGTTGACGAGATATGACACGAAGATGCCAATGGTGATGCCCATTTCGTTGACAGACACCAGCATCCCGCGCTTCTCCGCAGGCGCAATCTCGGATATGTAGATCACCTGGAGCACCAGCACGAGTGAGCGTGCGTGGTTGCATGCGAGGATATAATGTTCGTGTGTGTGTGAGTGAGTGCGTACGTATGCATACATGTATGTGTGTGTTACATGTGTGTGTGTGGTATTTTTTTTTGTTTGTGTGTGTGTGTGTGTTTTACACGTGTGTGTGTGTGTGTGTTTTACACGTGTGTACGTGTGACATGTATGACCGTGACGCACCTCTGACGTGGCGGAGAGGGAAACAGCAAACCCCACGACGATGCGGCCGATCAAGAGGACGGCAAGGTTTGGCGCGAGTGTCATGAACACCGCACCAACAAGAAATATTACCTGAAACACGGCACAAGCGTGCGCATGTGTGTACGTGGGTGTACCCATGGTGTGGTCAGGAGGGTGAGAGTGAGTCGACAAGCACCTGTGTGCGTGTGTTGTGTGAATGTGCCGGTCTGTCACAGAGAGAGAGAGAGAGAGAGAGAGAGAGAGAGAGAGAGAGAGAGAGAGAGAGAGAGAGAGAGAGAGAGAGACACACACACAGACACACACACGCACACACACACACACTCACTCACTCTCTGTTTTGTGAGACACAACACAAGCGGGCTTGTCAGGCCACAGCCACAGCCACAATCACAGCTGTGGACATAAACACGCACGCACCGAGTTGCCAATGATGGCGTTTCGGCGCCCAAAGTAGTCCACAATGTGGCCACCAGCCATGGAGGCAATCATGGCACCCAGCAGCATCAGGCTGACAACCAGCTCCTGTCGGAAAGAGACGAGAAGGAGAAGAGGGTGTCAACACAACAGTATAGCATGTTGGTGTGCATGTGGCAAGGTGGGATGGATGTTGGGGTGATTGCTGGTCGACCACGTGCATTGGAATCGCTCGTGTTGATTGCGTTTGTTGCTGTTATTTGTTGTGCCCCACCTTCTGAACATCTGTGAGGTCAAACTTTTCCTCAAGCTGCAAGAGGGCACCGCTGATCACGCCAACATCATATCTGACATTGTAGAGCGAGAGGGAGAGAGCGCGCGCGCGTGTTCAACGACAGGGTGAGCAAGGTGGCGTGCAACATCCAATGTTACCCTTGCTTTGGGCGATGTTGTGTGTGTGTGGTTTGGTTGAGTGTAGTGTAGTTGAGTGTAGTGTAGAGTAGAGTAGTGTAGTGTAGTTGAGTGTAGTGTAGAGTCGTGTTCGTGTATTTTCAGATCTGTGTGTGTGTGTGTGCGTGCGTGCGTGCGTGCGTGCAAGACTCGGTGTGGAACACAAGGTTGTGCTCACCCAAACAGGAAACCGCCCAAGCCAGCGAGGACCGCGGCAACAAGCACGAGCCTCTGGGCCTTGCTTGTCTTTCTCCTTTGAAGGAGACTTGTGGAGAAGGTGGATGACGGGGATGGGGACAAGGAGGCTGTGAGGGGGTCCTCGATTGAAAATGTGTTGTTGAGGCTGCGGCCTGTTGAGGGCGCTGCACCGTGCTGTTTGACAAAACCATCAGCCACACCTTCCCCACTCTCGCCACTGCTTATGTCACCACCACCATCACCACCATCACCACCACCATCACCACCACCATCACCATGCACTTCCCGCCCAGCAGCGACCATGCTGCTGCCGCCGTCGTCGTCATCGTCGCTGGCCACTCTGCTGCTGGCCAGCACGTACACACCGCCACCTTCCCTGCCGCTCATCACCGTCCTCCCAGTTGCCGAAAATTGGTAATATGTTCAGTAAATTCTCCACAATCATACGATCCCCGTTCGTATTTTTGGTGGCGGCTGCTGCGGCAAACACAAACACACACGCATCTGCCACACCTCCTCCCTGCGCCTCGTCCGGAAACCAACGCGAACCTCACTTGCTGAAAGGGAGACAGAGGGTTGCGCTTGTGTGGGTTGTGTGTGGCAGAGAGGCAAGGATGGACAGTGCCACGGTGGAGAAGTGGCAGACAAAGGCGGTGGAGGAAGGCTTGCTCAACGCCGTCGATCCCACTCTCTTGTATGAGCCGCTGGAGCCAATCGGACATGGCGCGACTGCAGACATTGTCAAGGTCAGAAGGGAGAGAGAGAGAGAGAGGGAGGGGTTGTATGTATGTGTGGGGCGGGGGATTGTATGTGTGTGTGGTGGGTGTGTGTGTGTGTGTATGTGTGAGTGTTTTGCTTGCTCCTGGCTACGCCTGCACCTGGTGTGCAAGTGGATGCGCCTCCTCTTGTCTGTGCTACGAAGACGCTTTGTGCCTTGCGTGCTGGATGACACTTAAGTACGTGTCATGTCTTGCCCCAACTACAGGCGATTGATCGGGAGAAAGGGAGCGTAGTCGCCATCAAGAAGTTCAAGACCAAGTTCAAGAGCGAGGATGATTGGAAGGACATTGTGAAGGAAATCAGATTTCTCAAGAAATGTGAATCGCCGTACCTCGTCAAGTTCCACGACAGCTTTCTCCACGTATGTGTTCGTGTTCGTGTGCGTGTGTGTGTGTGTGTGTGTGTGTGTGTGTGTGTGTGTGTGTGTGTGCGTGCGTGCGTGTGTGTGTGTGTGTGTGTGTGTGTGTGTGTGCTTGTGTTTCATCTTGTGTGCATTTATTGAACAGGCGATGCCAGCTCCAAGTGTCATGCTGCACTGTGGCTTTTGTTGTGCTTTCAATCCTAACGCGCTGTACACACATGCTGTCGTGAATCTGCCACAGGGGAAGCAAGTGTGGATCGTCATGGACTACTGTCTTGGATCGTGCTTCGACATTATGGAGGTGTTCAAGAAGCCGTTCGCAGAGGCGGAGATCAAGGCTGTCTGCTGGGGCATCCTTAAGGTACGTCAAACATCACGTGTATGTGTGTACGTGTGTGTGTGTGTGTACGTGTGGATATGTGTACGTGTGGACATGTGGACGTGTGGACGTGTGGACGTGGACGTGTGCGTGTGTACGTGTGAATGCAGAGAACTATGCCAAGACAGAGCAAAGCTGTCACCATCCCCTCACATGTCACCACAATTGCTTGCACTGCTGTGTTTGATGCTGTGAAGGCACTTGAGTATCTTCACGGAAACCAGAAACTGCATCGTGACATCAAAGCGCGCAACATTCTCCTCGCAGACAGCGCTGAGGTGCTCAAGTTGTGTGTGGTTGTTTGTGGATGGTTGTATGGATGGTTGTGTGTGTGTGTGTGTGTGTGTGTGTGTGTGTGTGTACGGATGTGTTTGTATGGATGTGTACAAGCGTGTCCCTGACGCGTTGGCTCCGATGTGTGTGTATGTGTGTGTTGGATGTTTTCAGGTAAAGCTGTGTGACTTTGGCGCCTCTGCGGACGTTGCCAACACCGAGGGCCGTGCAAACACATTCATCGGCTCTCCGTATTGGCTCGCACCAGGTGTGCACATGCACTCGTGCTCGCTTTTGCGTGCGTGTGTGTGTTGTGTGCGTGTGTGTGCGTGCGTGTGCGTGCGTGTGTGTGTTGACAATGCACTGTCGTTGCCAGAACAGTGGCGCTGCCAGCTGTACGACGCTCCCCTCACCTTGTACGCGTTTGCCACAACTGTGGTTGCGAGCAGAAGTGATATTGGCGATGGAAACAGGAACATATTCGTACCCGGCCGACGTCTGGTCCCTCGGCATCACACTCATCGGTCAGACGCACGCATGTACATGCAACCACACACGTAGACAAACACGTACCTTTTCTCCCTTTTCCTTGCTGTCGGCTGCTGTGCTGTGGAGCAGCTGCTGGGTGTCTCTGTTTCTCTTTCCTCACCCGTTTCATCCCCATGTGTATGTGTGTGTGTGTGTGTGTGTGTGTGTGTGTGTGTGTGTGTGTGTGTGTGTGTGTGTGTGTGTGTGTGCGTGCGTGTGTGTGTGTGTGTGCAGAGTTGGCGGAGACGAAGCCGCCGCTCTTCCACCTTCAGACGATGAGTGCGCTATTCCGCATCCCAAACAACCCCTCGCCCGAGCTGTCAACAACGGGGTGGTCATCGCACTTCAAGTCGTTCCTGGCGCGCTGCCTCGACAAGGACCCGGACAACCGCGCCACTGTCGCTGAGCTCATTCAGGTGTGGCGGTGGGGCGATGATGGTTGTTGTTGTTGTTGTTGTTATTGTTGTTGTTATTGTTGTTGTTGTTGTTGTTGTTGTTGTTATTGTTATTGTTGTTGTTGTTGTTATTGTTGTTGTTATTGTTGTTATTGTTGTTGTTGTTGTTGTTGTTGTTGTTGTTGTTGTTGTTTAAGTTGTTGTTGTTTAAGTTGTTGTTGTTGTTTAAGTTGTTGTTGTTGTGTTGTTGATAAAGATGTTACACACACACACACAAGCTGTTGTGCTAACAGTTGTGTGTTGACAGAACAGCTGCTATCGGCCACAGTTGTGGATGGGCGTGACTGAGAATAGTATTATGCAGCCTCGCTGTCAGTGAACCGCACAGACATGAGAGATAGGGGGAAAAGGACATCAACGCACCATCACAGTCAATGTATGTGTGGCTGTGTGTGTGAAAGGGTGTAGTCTGTCTGTGCCTGTGTTTGTTGTCCACACAGGATGGGCTTTTTCTCATCATGTTCCCACTTTCACCGCCTCACCAGTGACAT
>NW_004754925.1:159565-166272 GCF_000188695.1 Salpingoeca rosetta | reverse complement strand
CCCCCCAAGGAGAACATCCGTTTTCAACAAATGCTCATTGTGCGATTCCGCCAATTGAATGTGTACTGTGATTGCATGTTCAATATTTACATGCATCAGGCGAAGGGTTTTCAGCGCAATTTCGAAGGGCGTGCAGGAAATTCTGTCTACGGAGCATCACCCCCGCGATTGACCGCCTCGAACAGGCCCACGTCCTCGAGAGATAACGCACTTAGTCGGTGTGGACATGGTCTGTGTGTGTGTGTGTGTGTGTGTGTGTGTGTGTGTGTGTGTGTGTGTGTGTGTGTGTGTGTGTGTGTGTGTGTGCTTGTTGCGTTGTGCTTGTTGTGTTGTGCGTTTGATGCATACGCTTACAAAACACCGCTGTTCTCCCCCTTTCCCCTTTCTTCTCCAAACGGTCATCACCACTTCAGGACCTGCAAAAATATGCGGACAAGAAGAAGCGAGAGTCCAAGTCGTCGCTGGCGACGAAACTGCAGCACTTGAAACGCGACCACCGCCGCCAAGTCAAGGAGGAGGGCGCAGACAAGAAGGTGACGCACCTGCACTTGCTGTGGTGGTGGTGGTCGTCGTGTTGGTGGTCGTCGTCCTGAGTAGCGATTGCGGTGTTACTGAAGTTGTTGTTGTTGCTGCTGTCGTTGAGTGAAGGGAAAGGATGCTCCTCGCACTGTGTTGTGCAGACGATTGTGCTCACAATTCATTGCAACTACCACAACTCCGCTGCCACTTTGACACACACTCACACGCACGCGCACGCACACGCACACACACACACACACTGCCTCCCACTGCACGTGTCAGGAGCTGAAGAAGTTGGCCAAGGAGCAGACGGCGCAGCTGCAGGACAAGCGCAAGTCGGAGTTCAAGGTACACTGCCTGCTGCTGCTGTTGCTGTTGTTGTTGTTATTACTGCTGCTGTTCCTCGCTCCTGCGGCTACCTCTCACTCACACCACACGCATGCGCGTATTTTGTGCGTTCTGTATGTGCTTGCAGGCAACGTCGCTGGGGTATGTGGACGCGCGGATGAAGATGCTGCGGGCACAGCAGCAGATTGCGGCGGCGCGGCTGAGACTTGAGCACTTGGAGGAGGTGCGGATCGCTCACATGATAATATGCACATGTTGAGGCGCGTTCGTGGTGTTCAAACATCTCGACAGCACCCGTTTACCCTTTGACTTGCACGCACACGCATGCATGTACACACTCACTCACACTTATGCCCACACTCGAACCCACACACTCACACTCACACACACTCACTCGAACCCACACACTCACACTCACACACACTCACTCACACACTCACTCACACACTCACTCACACACTCACTCACACACATACACACACACATACACACACGCATGCATGCGCACTCACTCACTCACACACGCATGCACACCCCTACTCCCTCCTCTCATTCCTCGCCCATGTGATTTCGGTGTGCGTGGTCGCGTCGCATGACAGGAGCTGATGCTGAAGGAGAAGCATCTTGGGCAGCGTCTGGACATGGTTGTCGGCCACGAGACGGAACGCGTGCACCCGATCATGCGCACGCACCGCTTGCAGATGCAGGAGCTTGAGATGGAGTACGCAAACGAGCGTGAGAAGTTGGAGATTGCGCACTTGCAAGAGAACCACGCACAGGTGCAAGTGAGCACTAAGCGCAAACACACCGTCCAGGCCAGAGCACACGACAAGCAGTGAGTTGCATCGTGTGGGCGGGTGCTCATGTGTGTACGTGTATGTGTATTGTGTTACGTGTGCATGTGTGTGTGTGTGTGGTTGTGTGATTGTGTGATTGTGTGTGTGTATATATTTACCTCCGTGTGTGTATGTGTACCTGGGCGTATCTGTCTGTGCGGGGTGCATGCATATGTTGTCATCATTTTGCTCATTGTCTGTCGTGCTTGTTCTGCAGGCTGAAGAAGCTGAGTGTACATGATAAGAAAGTACAGGAGGCGTTCCGCAGACAAACGGCACAGGTCTGTCTCGTGTGTGTGGGGGGGGGGGGGGTGCGCGCGTATGAGCGTGTGTTAATGCGTGTGTTCATGCGTGCGTGTGTGCGCGTGTTTGCTTGCATGAGAAAGCTCTGCTGCACGTTTGCAGTTGAGAGTCAGTATTGCATGCGCGGCAGACCTGACACACACACACACACGCGACCGCGTGTGTGGGTTTTTGTTGGTTTGGGCTGTGCAGCTGGATGAGCTTCAGGCTGTGAAGGAGCGAACGAAGAAAGGCACGGCGGACCGCAAGCAGGCGAAGAAGCTTGAGAAGTTGGAGAAGCAGGCGCTGAACGAGGCGAGGCAGTCTGTTGTCGCACAGGCCACCATCCGCCTCAACGAATCCCAAATCAAGGAAATCAACGACCTCCGCAGGCAGCAGGACGAGGTGCACATGTGCTGTTTGGTTTCGTGTGTGTGTGTGTGTGTGTGTCTGCGTCTGTGTGTCTGCGTCTGTGTGTCTGCGTGTGTGTGTGTGTGTGTGTGTGTGTGTGTGTGTGTGTGCGTGTGTGTGTGTGTGTGTGTGTGTTGGTGGCCGTGCTTTCCTATTTGCGTGCTGTCCGTGTTTCTTTTCTTTGTTTGCTTTCCTACTTGCATGTGTCTGTGCGTCCCTACTGGTGTGTGTCAACCACGAGTGCGTGCTTGTTTTGACACGATGCAACGTCGCTTGTGTGCGTGGCGTGTGCACAGGAGATGTCTGAGCTTGAGGCGTTCTTTGAGCAGCGGCGGGAGCAAATGTTGAAGGCGCACGAGCAGCAGCTGCAGGAGCTCGACCAGCACATGAAGGACGAAGCAAACGCCGCCGTCAAGGTCTGCCCACGCCGCGACTTCACAAACACACACTGACACGCTCACATGATTGCACGCGCATATTTCACACCCTCACACGCATATTTCACACCCTCGCGCGCTCACCGTCACTCTCCCATCCTCACCCTCACAAACACCTCACACACACACACACACACACACACACACACACACACACACACACACACACACACACACACACACACACACACACACACACACACACACACACACACACACACACACACACAGTTGAAGGCGACTGAGCTGAGCAACTTCCAAAAGGGGCGGGACACGAAACTGGAGCACGAGCGGCAAAAGTTTTCGGAGCTGGAGGAGGAGATGTCGGCGGTGATTGAGGCGGAACGCAAGCGAGCAGAAGAACTGGACAAGGCGTGGTATTCATGAAGATGCGATGCTTCTTGTAGTCTGCAAGCAAGAGTTATGTTTTGTTGTTGCTGCTGCTTTGTTTTTGTTTTTCCTCGTTTTCTCGCTTGTTCCTTTTCATCCCCTCCTTCCTTCCTTCCTTTTCTTTCTCTCTTGCCTGTTATTGTGCAGACAACCCGCCATGTTTGTGTCTGTGCGCGTGCGTTTGTGCGTGAGCGTGATTGTTGTCCACGTTGACCGCCATGCCAGGCAAGAAGCAAACATGCACCCGAAAGCAAGCCCTGACAGTCATACTGCAGTGCATCGAGACCACCACAATCGTCATCCACGCAAGTCGTGTGGTGGAGTTCGTTGGGTGAGCTTGCTTGCTTGCTTGCTTGCTTGCTTGCTGACTTGCGTCAAGCACAGCCTCGCATCCAATAAACTTGGCGACAGGCAGCAAGTTGCATAAAGGGGGAAGCGCGACATTCGCGCGCCCGTGCGGAATCGTTGAAGACTTCAATGAAATTTCAGCATTGTATTGCTCACGCAAGCAAAGTCTTCATTGTGCCCCTCTGCATTTCGTTGTCTTGTTGTTTTGTCTGTGTGCGTGCCAGCAACACACAAGAGCAACACCAACACACAGCCAAGCCGAGCGAAGCAAGGCAGAGCGACACTTTGGCTGAAAGACACACGCAAACCTTTGTTGTTGTGTGTGTCTGCTGCTCTCACTCCCACACACCCTCCTTTCTCCATCTCCCTGTTGTGTTCTTTGTAGCAAGAAGCACGCCAGCCAGTCAGTCACCTTTGCTTTGCTTGTTGCTGCGTTCATTCGTTCGTGGAGTTGCTTCACGCTTGTTTACACTTGCGTTTGCTTCACCAGCTCCCTCCTTTTCTCCCTTTGCTCCCTCATTCTCCCCTTCTTCTCTCCTTCTTCTTGCTTCTTCTCTTCTTCTTCTTCTCCTTGGCTTTCGTTGCACGCGTGCAAAGCTTGCGTCGGCGGTCGGTGTTTCTTGCCCCCGCCTTGCATCTTGCTTGTTCCCCTCAAGTGGTTGCATGTGTGTGCATGTGCGAGTGTGTCAACCCGGACACATCCCCACCCCCGCTTTGTTACGTTACTCCTCCTCCATACACACCCCACCCACATACGCAACCGCCGCGCTTGCATGGGCGCGCACGACACAGGCCTCTCGACTTTCTGCTGTGTCGTTTGCCGTTTGTCTCATCATTCACCTCGCAACGCCGCCACGGGCACGCCGCTACAACTGCTGTTGCTGCCTCTACTGCTGCCTGGTAAGTGTGATGATGGCCACCCACCCGTCGTCCACCCATCCATGTTTGGCTTTTGGCCTGTGATGGGCCGAACTTTCGTGAGCCAGCAACACGCATGCTGCGCACCACCACCACCATGTGCCCCAAAGCCCCCCCCCCCAGCAATCACATCAACACATCCAATGAATGCATGCCATCAATCTTGCTTGCTTGCCTGCTTGCTTGCTGGGCCATCACACACATACACCGCACAACACACTGCACGAACACACACAACATGCACGCACGTACACCTGCTTGCCATCCCACCCCAACATCACACGCACACACAAGCAAGCATGACTGCGCATGTGTCATCACTCCATTTACATTTCCGTTGCTGTGTCTGCCTTTTCGCTGTGTCGTTCCTTCCTTCCACAAACACACACACCACGAGTGTGCGACAAGCCACTTTCGACAACCCACACACACTCACACTCTCCCACACACAGACACACACACACACTCTCTCTCTCTTTTTCTCCATTCCCTTACCCACCTCATCCACACCTTCCATACTTCCACCGACAAACTTTCCATTCACTCACACTGCTTCCCCTTTGTCGTACACTGCCATACCACCTCAGACCACACTCCACCGCCCGCAGCGGCTCTGGACGTGAATCAAATCAAAACACGACATCAAGCAACACACCCACCTTCCACCAGCACGGAACACAGCAAGCCAGTTACCAACCCACCAAGAGCAACCAATCAGCCAACCCACGAAGCAACCGACCCATTCAGCCAACCCACGAAGGCTGGCCAGCACCACTTCCACTTCCACTCACACACGCCACCACCCCCCCCCTCCCAACATCAGCCACACCATGCCACCAAAGTCTCCGCTGTCGCCGACGTCCCGCGCCAGCTCCATCAGCCAATATCTGGGCGAGGATGTCGGTGAGCGGCGCCGAATCATCCAACCAGACCACCTCAGCTTCACCCACTGCCTGGGCTCGGGCACCTTTGGCGAGGTGTTTCTGGCCGGGTGGAAGAACCGGTTGGTCGCTGCCAAGAGCATCTTCGACGATGAGCTGTTCCGCGAGGAGGCGGAGCTGCTCAGCGTCCTCTCCCACCGCAACATCATCCGCTACTACGGCGAGGTGCTCCAGTGCGACGCCGTCACCACCGTCACGGACGAGGTGTTCAACCTCAGGGGCCGCCACCTCCTCGTCACAGAGTACATGCCCGGCGGCACGCTGCACAACCGCATCTACAGCGACGAGGCATACAAGCTCCACGACATGATCTCCTGGATGCTTGACATTGTCAGCGCCCTCGCCTACCTGCACTTTGACGGGCCCGCCTGTATCCTCCACCTCGACCTCAAGCCCCTCAACGTGCTGCTCACCCGCGGCGGCGTGTGCAAGCTGGCCGACCTCGGTGCCGCCATGCCCGCCATCAGCAAGAGCAAAGGCACCATCGAGCAGAAGAACAGCTCAGACAACCTCTCGCAGAAGGTGTGCGGCACCCCGCGCTACATGGCGCCCGAGGTCATTCGCGGCTCCCACTCCCTCACAGACCGCGCAGACATCTGGTCCTTTGGCGTCCTCTGCGCCGAGCTTGTTGCCCGCCAAACGCCCTTTCCCGAGCTCAGCAACAACTTCACCATCTCCTTCCTCGTCGGCACCAGCTTCAAGCACCCCGACCTGCCCCCGACCATGACACCAACCCTGCGCTCGCTGCTCCTGCAGACGTGGCTGCCGCAGCCGCAGGACCGCCCCTCTGCACACCACATCCGGCACGAGCTCGAGACGTACCTGTGCAAAGTCGTCGCTCGCCATGAGGAGGATGTCACCATCAGCACCTCCGCCAGCAGGGGCGCGTCTGTGTCCGGGTCAGGGTCCAACGGTAGCGCCCGCGACTCCCGCACGCCAGATGGTGTGCGCGGTGGCAGCCTGGGGGAGCACCTGTTCTCCGATGACGATGACGAAGAGGACCTGTCCAGCGGCCTTTCCTTCAACATTGGCCAGCACACGCAGCTCAACCGCCCACAACAACACCACCACCACCACCACCACCACCACCACCACCACCACCTCCCACAGCGTGGCGACGTGGCTGCTGCACACAAACACCACCACAAACACCGCTACAGGCTGCGGCGGCAGCAGGCGCAGCACAGCGCCGGCGGTGAAGAGGAGGAGCACGTGGACAACGGATATGAGGAGGACACGGAGGACGGTGATGAGGAATTGAGAGATGAATACGACCC
>NW_004754925.1:151418-154465 GCF_000188695.1 Salpingoeca rosetta | reverse complement strand
AGTAGTGTATTAAGGACTTCGCACCATCAAACGACAAACAGCGAGAAGGAATACCCGGACAATGTCTTTTCCTCTTCACTCTCTCTTCCCCCGGCCCACTGCCGGAGTTCCGACCCCTTCCCGTTCTCCGGCTTTGGCCTACTTATAGTATCTTCTATGGCTCAGGCCCAACCCATTGTGGCAGCTTGTACTCCTGCTTACTCAGATCCTCACAATATTCAGCATTTTTTTAATGTTTCAAGCAGTTACCTCCAATTTATCATTTCCTCACTGTGTGTCTGTGAGATACAATTTCAAAGAGACCGAAAGAGAGAGCGAAAGAGTGAGAGAGGGTGGGGGGAGGGAGAGAGGTGGTGGTGGTGGTGGAGGAGGTAGTGGTGGTGGTTTATCCGAGCCACATCTTCATGGCATTCCAATACTTGTGCACCACACCTCGTATTTGGTCGGGGCAGCGGGTGCTGCGAACACCCCACCAGGAGGCGGTGGTGGCGGTGGGCCCCCAATCCCTGGTGGTGGCGGTGGTGGTGGTGGGCCCCCAATCCCTGGTGGTGGCGGTGGTGGTGGTGGTGCCCCTGTGCCTGGCATAGGAGGAGGAGGCGGTGGTGGCGGTGGGCCCCCAATCCCTGGTGGTGGCGGTGGTGGTGGTGGTGGTGCCCCTGTGCCTGGCATAGGAGGAGGAGGCGGTGGTGGCGGTGGTGCCCCTGTGCCTGGGGGAGGAGGAGGTGGTGGTGGTGGAGGTGGTGCCCCTGTGCCTGACATAGGAGGAGGAGGAGGTGGTGGTGGAGGTGGGGCAGAAACACTTGTGCTCGCCATTGGTGGTGGTGGAGGAGGGGGTGGTGGTGGTGGAGGAGGTGCCGCCGTGGTAGAAGTGGTGGTAGTATCGTTGCTGTCTGGGGTCTCGGTGTGCTCCACCAGCGGTTCAAGTGGTGCTGGTGCCTTTGCATCACCGCCCTGGCTCTCGCACGTGGACTGGCGCTTCAACTTGGCCCGCAGGTGCCGGAACGACGGCGACGTCGGGTGCGCAGCGCCTGCAACCAAATCACACGCACACACGCACATACACACACACGCACATACACACACGCATATACATGCACAAGCACACACGCGCACATATACGTACACACACACACACACGCACAAGCACACGCGCGTGAGCGCGCATCAGGTGTAGATGTGTTTGTGAGCGCGAACTTGTGTGGTGGACGCGTGCGCACATGCCTCTCATAGTGCAAAGTGCTGTGGGAACCCACAGCACCCCAAACTCCAGCCGGTATTGTCTTCCCCCCTCCACGCCTGGCACGGCCGGCCCACCTGAGATGTCGCTGGCCTCGGAGCCCTGCCTGCTGATGGTCGGCGATGACGGTGTCATGATCTTCTCCTTCAACAGTTCAAATTCAGAGCTCGTCTGCCGTCGCAGCGTCCGCAATCGCGACGACACCGCGTGCTCGCTCCCCTGTCGTGGCGATCACGATCAAAGTGGTGACGTCGTGGTGAATACGCGGGCGCATGGGGTCGTCGGGTGATGAGAGGAGAGAATTGTGCAACAAAGATCTTTGGGTTAAGCATCAAGGCAGACACCAGTTCACTTCACACCACGCAATTGTAACAGCAGCAGCAACTATAACAACAACGACACCAGCAGCAACACAGCGTGTGCTCAACGCAACACGGGCTTACCCGGCCGGCAATGGGAGTGATGGATGTTGCTTTGGTGACCTGGTGCAGAATGAACTTCCACACCTCCGCCGCCACCTCTGTCGGCTGATTATCGTCCATGGACAGCAATTGCGCAATAACGGACGTGAAGAGTTTCCGCACTTGATCGTCACGCAGCTTTCGGTTCAGCGCAGCAAACGTTTCAAACGGATTGCTCGTGTCCAGGGAATACGTCTCTGTCGCCTGTTGGTGCAGCAAGCACAGATGCAATCAGAGGTTGTGTGTGTGTGTGTGTGTGTGTGTGTGTGTTGTTGTGTGTGTGTGTGTGTTGTTGTTGTTGTGTGTGTGTGTGTGTAGTAAGAGAGTGTGTCCGAAGAGCGCGCGCAAGTAAAACGAGCATCAATTCAACCACAGCCCATCGCCGCCACCACCACTGCCACTGCCACTGCCACCACCACGACGCCGGGTGCCGTACGCTGTTGATGTCTGCAAAGTAGTGCTGCTGGAAGACGTCGGCCTGCAGAAGAAAATCCGGGGATTCGATGCGCACGCGCAAAGACTCGAGCACCTCCAACAGCCCAAGCGCGAGCAGCCGCCGCCTGAAGGAGGGGATAGAGAAAGGGGGGGAGAGGAATCGTGGGGAGTTGAGTTGAGATGTTGATGCATGCTGAGACAGGGACTGCAGCAGTACCAAACGCCACCCAAACGCTTCGTCGTGCAATGCACCAATACATGCAACAATAGCGACAATGTATGCGATGGCTCACTGCAACATGAGATGCATCCCATCACACCACATGGTGTCATCAGTGACCACGGACCTAACTTGGAGGCGGGCAGCCAGCTCCGGTGTGCCGCGCAGCAACGCGTTGACAAACCCAAGCACCGCCGTCAAGTACGCGTCAGAATGGGCCGTGACTTGTAGCTCCTACATGATTGGGGAACAAGGCACACACAGCAGCAGGCGGGAGAGGGGGATGCATGCCGGGTGAATCAGGGGGTATGCTGCTTACACCGACACTTTCGCTCAGAATCAGGCACCACGAGGCACTTCCACGCATGCAATCATGCAACCATGCAAGCACACAAACATGAAGACTGGCTGAAGTCACGTCACACATCACACATCACACAATACACCGCAGACGACACGTGGCACACGACACACAACACATGTGCACAGGAGCAACGATGCAAATGCACAATGCGGCACCTGAATGATGAGCCGAAGCGGGTCCTCAAATCCACTGTGCAAATCAATGCCGGCACTGCCATTACCATCATCACCACCACCAGCGTCGTCGTCGTTTGCCTCGAACAGAGAAAATGAGTCCAGCACAAGCCCACACGCTACAGCGTGTGTGTGTGTGTGTGTGTGTGTGTGTGTG
>NW_004754925.1:142827-151318 GCF_000188695.1 Salpingoeca rosetta | reverse complement strand
TCTGTGTGTTTTTGTTTCCCAATACAGAGAAACTGCGCCATCACATGTTCACTTATTATTGTGTGTGTGTGTGTGGTTGTGAGTGTGTGAACTCTGCGTGTGTGTGAGTGTGTGTGAGTGTGTGTGTGTGTGTATGTGTATGGTGGGGTGTGTGTGTGTGTGTGTGTGTGTGTGTGTGTGGTGTGGGTGTGGTGTGTGTGTGTGTGTGTGTGTGTGTTTGAGGGGGGAAGTGGATGTGAACGTTGGCGGAGAGAGGAGGGGGGCATCAGATGGTGAATCTAAGCTGCTGTGGCTGAAGGTGTGTGCGTGGAGAGGGATGCTGCTAGCATTGACATGTGTGCCGTCACGAGTTCGCACCGTGTGAGGAGTACATGCAGAGGACGGAGAGCAGCTCCCATATCAGCTTCTTCACCACAGGCTGCTTCGCCGCAAGCAGCACCGTCAGGTTGTTGATCTGAACAACAAGCAACAGCAGCAGCCATCGTCGTGAAGTGTGAGGGGCGACGAGAGCGCAGATGAGATCCCCTCAAAAGCAATACAAAGCCAGCACACACATGCACACGCACGCACCGCGGGCTGTCCGCCGTCAATGAGGGCGTCGATACCGGCGCGGTGGTTCATCACCGCAGACACGCAGCGCACACCGTGCTCAATGTGCACCGCCTGGTCAAGGCTCGGGCTGTCGTCCCCCATCATGTTCTGACATGAGGAGAGCACGGAGCAGCGGGCAGAGAGTAGTGGTGAGCAAAAGGTTCCGCCCAGAATCATAGTCACACACACACACACACACACACACACACACACACACACACACACACACACACACACACACACACACACACACACACACACACACACACACACACACACACACGAACATGCATGCACGTGAAGAAAGATCCAAGGCGGTGATTGAACTGTAACCTGGATGGCGGAGACGATGGCGACAAGCCCGTCGCGTGACAAGAACTCGTCCAGCCATGCATGCGGGGCATTCTTGATGGTTGTACACAGCACGCCAAATGGCGGACGTGCCCACTGCAGGCTCGCTGCAACGCGTGTGATCGAGTGCACGCAGTAGAATGAGCAAGGCCGCTGGCCAAGGGGAATTGACCATGACATGGGAGAAACGCTTGCACTATGTGTCAACGACACAACAACCGTGGCTCACCAAGCACGTAGTCCATGTCTGTGTCCATCAGCTTTCCTTTCAAGTTCTGCTCGTGCGTGTGAGAGTGTGAGCGTGTGAGCAATCAAGCAGGTATGCAGCGGCGACGCAATAGTAACCAAATCAGGTGTGCAAGAGGCGATGGTATGACATGTCACAGGCGATCGCAATGCCTGGCCAGCAAGACATGCAGGGACGTACCACGCGCATCTTCTTGAGGAGGTCGGCGCCGCTCGTGCGTCGACCCGTGGTGGCGGGAGTCCCTTTCATGTTCTTTCCTTCGGTTGCCTGTTGCTTTGGCCCCTTGTCCCGTGTCTTTCGTGTTGATGCTGATGTCACAGTGCCTGGATCACCGGGTTGCGTTGCGGTGGATGTTGTGGTGGATGCCTCGTCGTGTGATGGGCTGCCTTCGTGCTTGAAGCCGCTGCTGTCGCCATCACCATCTTCCATCACATCAATGTAGCCAACATCCTCCGCGACGTCCTCGTCAACGACCACGTCATCACCGGTCTTGCTCGCCATCGTGCTGACTGCGGCACTCTGCAGGAACACAGGCTGCAACAAACACCAACAAGCAAGCAAGCAAGGTGGGAGGTTGGTTGTTGGGAAGGCTGAGAGTGAGTGGTTGGTTGATCCGTCGCGCTTGGCTCGCAATTCAAACAAGGGCTCGAAGTCCGTCGAAACTCGTATGAAATCATTCACGAATCGCCAACAATGACACTGCTTGGGATACAGCAGTTGCTGCCGCCACAAAGACAAGGCGACACAAACGGCAATGGGAGCCGTGTCGGTGGTGTCGGTAGCAGCAGCAGCAGCAGCAGCGGCGGCGGCGGCGGCGGCAGGAGAAAGTCTGTGGCCGCCGAGGCTGCGGCTGCGGCTGCAGCAGCAGCAAACGCTGTGACCAGGCTGCAACCGCTTTTGTCAGACCACCGCCGTGAACTTTCAGAACCATCCATCGAACGAACCTACAAGCATGTGCTGCACACGCTCAAACGGCACACCCCAGCCCATCTTCGCCAACGTGAGCCACAGCGTGTGTGTGTGTCTGCATGTGTATGTGCGTGTGTCTGCATGTGTATGTGTGTGTGTCTGCATGTGTATGTGTGTGTCTGTGAGTGTTGTGTGTCTGCTTCTGTCTGTCTGTCTGTGTGTGCATGCGCGTGTACCATTGCTACGTTCGATACGTTGTGCGTTCGGGCTTGGTCTTGCTCGTCCTCCTTTGCTCTCACCAAGCACTTTGCAATTCACGATGGCAGAGGAACTGTTTGCCTTGGGGTTTGCGGGCATTGAAATCGCCAGGTGAGTGAGCTGGAGTACAGTTGTGCCAACACCTGGTACGACTTGCTGTTGCCTTGTTGTCTTGCCCATCGCTCCTCCTCCCATAGCGATTATGCTGTTGCGTTTGCTCAAGCTGTCCTCACACTTGTTTGCGCTTGTTTGCGTGTTTGTTTTGCGTACCATGTTGCGCTTGGACTCCCGGCCATCACATTCACACACACACACACACACACAGCTTCCTGGCAGGCGCTGCCATCTCATCTGCGTTTCAACTGTTTCGGCACTACGTTCTGGTGCGTGTGCAAGCGGCGTTGCGTGTGTGTGCTGCAACCTCGTTGACCCCGTTCCTTGCTGAGACCCCACTCACGACTAAACCTCGTCTCCCCACCAACGTTGCCTCTCCTCATCTGTTTGACTCGCCTCCACTCTTTGCCAGGCACCACGACTCAGACAGGACTTTTCAGACGTCGTTGTTGACGTGTGTGTGTGTGTGTGTGTGTGTGTGTGTGCAGGGAGGCTTGAAGCCCATGTGTGTGGCCTGGCGTGTCTCTCACGGTTCGAGTGTTTGCTTCCTATTGCGGTGCAGTGGCTGGTCGTGCTTGGATCCGGCATTGTATGTGACGCCATCGTTGCATTTAAGGACGCCCACATCAAACTGCAGGTGCTGTTTGTGTGTGTGTCTGTGTGTGTCTGTGTGTGTGTGTGTGTGTGTGTGTGTGTGTGTGTGTGTCTGTCTGTTTCTGTTTCTGTGTCTGTGTCTGTCTGTCTGTGTGTGTGTGTGTGTCTGTGAAGAGCAATCACACGTTGCCTCTCGCTTGTCGTTGAGTTCTCCATGCCATCTGTCCTCTGCTCAACGCATTTTCCTCCTGCCCTCATGCCCGTTGCCCTTCGCCCCACTCCACTCTGCATCACATGCTGCTCTATTCGCTCGGTGCAGGCATATGTTGCGCGTCGCTCCATCGTTGGTGATACATCGCCAAGCGTGTATGCCATGCTCACCCCCGCCGTATCCATGTCCCCTCTCTACGCCCTCCCTTACATCGCCATGGCCACGGTCTGTCTGCACTGCACTGTACCGTACTGTATTGTGCTGTACTGTGTGTGTCTGTGTGTCTGTCCTTTGCGTATCTGTGTGTGACTACCTGTGTGTCTTGCCCTCTGTGGCGTGTTGCCTGGTTCTCTGTACGCGTATATGAACCGATATGTGTTCCCCCTCCCTCCCCTGCTGGATTGTCGTTCTCATGCCCCTCCCCCTCCTGCCGCTACTCCTGTGCTCAGGGCACCTACGACGCCAACACCATTCTCGACGCCCTCGCCACCGAGCCGTGAGATGATCCGTGCCATTGCTGCTGGTGTGCTGTGCCCCTCACTGTGCCCGCCGCTCTCCCACCACAACATCCCAACACTCACTTACTTACTCACTCACTCACTCACTCACTCACTCACTCACTCACTCACTCACTCACTCACTCACTCACTCACTCACGCATTTACTGACTCACGCACTCACTGACTCACTCACTCATTCACTCATTCACTGACGCCATTTGACATCACTCATGCACCCCATTCGCGCTGCCCAGTGCGGTGCTGAACGCGGCTGTGGTCATTGGCGCAGTCGACGTGGCTCTGCGCTCCCCAACGGTGGAGAGAATTCGCTGGCCCTCGCCCAACTCTCCCCCAGATATTCTCCAGGCGCACACGCACTTCTTCCGCCGCAGCATCCACGACCGCGCCCTCCGCGCCAACTTGGTCCTCGTCCCCTTGCACGCGGTGAGCAGCGGGGAGGGGGTTGCTTTGCCGCGCGTGCGTGTGCTCTATCTGTGTCTGTGTGTGTGTGTGTGTGTGTGTGTCTGTGTGTCTGTGTCTGTGTGTCTGTGTCTGTGTGTGTGTGTGCACGTGTGTATGTGTGTGTATGTGCACGTGTGTATGTGTGTGTAGGTGCGTGTGTGTGTGTGTCTGTGTGTGTTTGCACGTGTGTATGTGTGTGTATGTGCGTGTGTGTGTGTGTGTGTGTGTGCGTGTGTACGTGGCTGTTTTGCCTCGGACGCATTGCTGCCATCCTGTTCCACACCTCATCGATCAGCCAATGCTCTTGCTTCTGTTCTCGCTCCTGTCTTGTCACCTCAATCTCCACTGCTGCTGCTGCTGCTGCTGCTGCTGCTGCTGCTGCTCTGGTGCTCAGGCGTTTGCTGTGGTCCTGCGTCGATCAATCAACGACGTGTGTGGTCCTGCCATTTGCCCTGAGACGTTGCAACAGCACCGAAAGCCGTGATGATATTGCTTGGTTCTTCTTCTTCTTCTTCTGTTGTTACACGCATGCATACGCGCTTTCACGCACACAAGCGCCCACAAGCACGACTGCATTCACCACGCAAACCCTTTCTCCTCATCTCCGTTGCCTTGTGTGTGTGCAGTGTCCGCGCGTGACGCACGCCACCTTTGTTGCCGGCATCTTTGCAGCAGCAGCAGCCGTTGTCGCCGAGCACGTGGCGGTCAGATGTTGTACCACCGCCTGTGATTTGGTCGTGTGTGTGTGCCTGTGTGTGCCTGTGTGTGCCTGTGTGTGTGTGTTGTCTGTGTTTGTCTGTGTTTGTCTGTGTTTGCTTGCTCTTGTGTGTGTGTGTGTGTTCGTGTGTTCGTGTGCTCACTGGTCTGTTTCACCTGCGCCACACGCCCTCTGCTATTCACCCGCGCTCATGCGCTGTCTGGCTGCTTATGTGCTGTAGATTGGGGTGCTGCTGTGGGCGGCGGCGGCGGCGACGAACCGGTTCCGGCGCGTGCTCGGATTGCCGCCCCCAATGTGGCGGGAGGTGCGCCCGCGCCACGAGGGGCAACAACAACAACAACAGCAGCAGCAGCAGCAACAACAACAACAACAACAACAACAACAACAACAACAACAACAACAACAACAACAACAACAACAGCAGCAGCAGCAGCAGCAAGCGACGCCTCGCAGGCGCGGTGCTGTGCGACGGGCTGGTAGACACAGACACAGACGCAACAGATCAAGTTGATGCAATGCGAGTGTGTGTGTGTGTGTGTGTGTGTGTGTGTGTGCGTTGTGTGTATGTGTGTGCGTGCGTTGTGTACGTTGTGTTTGGTTTTTGTGTGGTGTTGCTTACGTGGGCTTGTCGGGCCAGCAGAGCAAGGCAGAGCCTCGTTCATCACCATGGTAGGTACTGAATTGAACCAATAAATGACCGCTGTTTTGTTGTTGAAAGCGGCGTGGCCAGGGCATTCGAAATCAGGAAATCAATAACGTGCGTTCCGCCGTGTGGCGGGGAGTGCATCTGAGCGTGTCTCGCGCGCTGTCCTGTCGGCTCGAGGTTGATGGAAGTAACACAGTAGCGATAGTGAGCTAGTGAGAGTGTTGTATCAAGAAAAGCTAAGATGTCAGCAGCTGCACGTTGCTGTGTGGGAGGAATCCATGGGAAGGAAAGAAAATGACAAAAAAGGCAAGAGGAACATGACGAGAGAAGCACACACACACACACACACACACAACACACAACATACACAACCACACACACACACACAACCACACACACCACCACCACAAAGTTCAAATTTGGCGGCACGTGAAAAAAAAAAAAAAAACACCACAAGCCGACCAGTGTGCACTTCCTTTTCGCTTCGCTTTCTTCTCGTGTGTTCAGCAGCAGCACAGCAGCAGTCAAGATGAGCGTGAGTGGTGCGGCTGCGTCGTCGTTGTTGTTGTGTGCGGTGCTGAGACTGACATGGCCAGCAATGCAACGCGCGGCCCTTGCCTTGCTTCTCGTACCCCTTGCTCCCCATGTACACATTTACCCCTAACCTGCAATCCCACACAATTGCGCTTGTTCTGTTGCTGCTGCTTGGTTTTGTCGACTCAGACACCACCCGCACGCGACGAGGAACGTCCACAAGGTACCACTGTGCGCACCTGTCGTCCGCATGCCGTCTGTTCTTCACCGTCTCATCATAATCTGGCTCGTGCGCCCATGCCTGCTCTCACAGCCTCCCCTCACATGCGCTCGCCTCTGTTCATTGCACCCCTGACAGAAGACGGTCGCCGCAGCCGCAGCCGCAGTCGTGACATGGACGACACCAGGTACGGCTGGACATACTCAATGTACCGACGGGCAAGCCTTGCGTTGAGAAACCATACGCACAACCCTGCTCTGCCTCGAACATGGTACCATGGTGTGATTCAACCTCACGTGACAAATCCACTCGTTCAATACAGGGATCGCAGCCGCAGCCGCAGCCCTGCACCGCGCAGCAGGAGCCGTAGCCGTAGCCCCGCGCCACGCAGCAGAAGTCGCAGCCGCAGTCCGACGCCAAGAAGTCGCAGTCGCACACCTCCCCCTCGCAGCCGCAGCCGCAGTCGGAGCATTAGCCGCAGCCGGAGCCCCACCTACCTCGCAGCCGCAGCCGTAGCCCGTTTATTAGAGGCGGAATCCTTTAATGCAACTGTTAAGCTGAAACGGGTGGTGTCGGCACGCTCGAGCTAGCGCGTTTTTTGCAATCCTGCAGGGCACGCGCTGCGTTAACGGGGGTGTGATCACAGGTAGTTATGCGCCGTATGTTAGTCTCACGCCATCCTAGAAATCAGAATCAGGTCCCCAAGCGCCGCAACCGCAGCCGCTCCCGTGATCGTTCGCGCAGCCGCAGCCGGTCGCCTGCGCGGCGCCGCCGATACCGCAGCAGAACCCCACCCCGGCGGCGCTATCGCGACTCGCCGCCACGCCGCCGCTTCAGCCCCGAGGGCTCCCGCTTCAGGCCCCGGCGCGCCACGCAGCGTCAGCGCGTACGTTGGCGGCACAGCCTGGCGCCAATGCCGTGCGCAACCCACCTACACCCCTGCACCACCCTTCTTCACTTACTCGATACACATCCGCCCACATGCACGCACACATGGTTGCTGTACCTCTCCGTGCATTCGCACGTGTGTATATGTGTGTGTATATGTGTGTGTATGTCCATGTGTGTGTGTGTGTGTGCGTGCGTGCGTGCGTGCGTGTGTGTGTGTGCGTGTGCGTGTGCGTGTGTTCCCCTCTCTCTGCTTGTGTCCCACCTCTCTGACGCCCTGCCCCAAAACCACCCCCTGACACTGCCCACCTTTGTTGCAGGAGAACCCGGAGCCGTCGTGTGTGCTGGGGGTGTTTGGTCTGCACGACCGCACGGACGAGCATGCACTTGAGGAGTGCTTTGGCGAATTTGGCGACCTTGATCGTGTCATCATCGTCAGGGATAGGAAGGTGAGAGTCAACATCGTGAGGTTACCTGTGACAGACGTCTGACCTCTGCAGCGCCAAGATCTTGCCTGCATAAGTGTTGGTGTGCGCGTATCTGCGTATCTGTGCAAGTGTGTGTGTGTGTGTGTGCATGTGTGTGTGTGCATGTGTGTGCTTGTGTGTGTGTGTGTGTGTGTGTGTGTGTGTGTTTAAGTGTGCGCTCACGCGACTGCGGGTCTCATGCAACACACCACCACCGCCCCCCTCCACCCTACCACCCGTCCGTTGCATGTGGAAAGACGGGCGAGTCGCGGCGGTTTGGGTTCATCACCTTCAAGCGGCAGGACGACGCTGATGCTGCCCGCGACAAGCTCAACGGCAGCGAGCTCGATGGCCGCAGCATCCGCGTCGATTACTCCGCCACCAAGCGGCCACACACCCCGACTCCCGGTGTCTACCTCGGCGGCGCAAGGTCTGCATTTTGAACAGCCTGCTTGCTTGTTCGTTCGTTGGTTCGTTGGTTCGTTGGTTTGTCTGTGCATCGTGATGAGGGGAAGACATGCGTTCATGCGTTCATGCGTTCATGCGTTCATGCGTTCATGCGTTCATGCGTTCATGCGTTCACGCGACATGCACGTGCTGTGCTGTTGATTCCTACAGGGATCGCGGCCGCCCCCGCCGCAGCCGTTCTCGCAGCCGTAAGCGCCAACCGCACACACATACGCACAGCTACACACACACACACACACACACACACACACACACACACACACACACACACACACACACACACACACACACACACACACACACACACACACAC
>NW_004754925.1:76331-142646 GCF_000188695.1 Salpingoeca rosetta | reverse complement strand
TTTTCCCACCGCCTGCCCTCCCTCGCACCGTCACACCGCTTCCTTCTCCTTGCACCACACATACCCCAACACATCCTCTCCGTTGCTTCGTCCCATGGACAACTGCACCCGGGCTTCAAGTCGCTTCCCAAACCCCAATCCCCAATCCAAGTCAAACCCTCCCCCCTCCATCACCAACCAAGTCGATTCAAGACACCTCAAGTGGTTTCCCAATTGTTGGAACAAGTGCCCATCTCTCCTCCAAGATCCAAGCAATAGAACCCTCCATCCATCCATCCATCCATTCCACTTCACGATTACAGCTTGCTCGCCGCTTGCTTGTTGCGTTGTTATGCACGCCGCGCCCACACCCACACCCGTTCGCGTCATATGCCTGCGTGCGTGCGTGCGTGCGTCATATGCCTGTGTGTGCACGGGCGTGTGCATGTGTGCATCAAAAGCGCCCCCCCCCACGCGTCATAGCGTCTCCCTGGGCGCGATCATTGCCACTCAGGTAAGAGCACCAGGTCCCCCCCCATATGCCATTGGCGTGGCAGCGTGTATACAACAGGGGGCGTCGCAAATGGAAGCACGGAATTTGACAGAAGGTACGTAAATGTAATGTAACAGACACGTAACAGCAAGCAGTGCGATTAACAGGAGCAGGCAGGAAGCAGCGAAGGAAGAGGAGGAGGAGGGACGCGGGGATAGCTGGTTTGAGAGGGATTATCACTTGGAAGAAGAGGCAGCAGCAAAGAGATGCGTGAACAGAACAGGTGATCACCACTACTAGCGGTAGCAGCACCAACCGCAGGGGACGTGCGTCACGACGACTGGATCATCACAGTCAGGATTCCGGCGCAGTCTTGGTGATGTCGCGGATGAGGCGGGATGGGTTCGCTGTTGGCAGCACACACACACACACACACGCACACACACACACACACACACACACACACACACACACACACACACACACATGCAATTGTGAGGGTTGGTGCCAGTGTTACTGGTGTGCTGCAAGTGTGATGTGATGGCATGCTGACGTGTACAGTTGTTTCCACAGAGTGCGTGTGCACTGGTGGTCACATTATGTGCAATACAAACCTTGTTGCTCATCAGCTGTTTGGGCTGGACCGTAACATTGGCGACCAGCGACGCAGGAGAGACACGCGTGAGAAACAGATCAAAGGCGTTTCACACCACAACAGAACACACGCAGCAAACACGGCACAGCTGGCATGCAAGCACATCACAACCAACAACCATCACGATCAACAAGTACCCACGACCTGTTGCAAATACTCACCGACACCGGCTTGCTGCCGTGCAACAAATGTGCGCATGTGTTCGTCCACAGATCGAAAGATGCGTGCAGTCTGCTCCAGCACCTTCACCTGCACGGTGGCGGTGAAGGAGGAGGGGAGGGAGGGAGGGGGATTACCAATACGGTGATGTGGTTGTGAGAGGATAACAGCGATGCGGCTGTGAACCGTGGAAGCGAAACAACACATGTCCACCCATGGATGGAGCGTGGCGCTACCTGGGCCTCCAGTTCCTTGAGCGGTTCGCTGTCCTTCTCCCTGTTCTCTTTGGAACCCGCATCCTAACATGGCAAACAATGGTGGTGATATTGGTTGCAGTGGTGACGACGAGGACGACGACGAAGTGGAAGTCATGCATAACCAACGCAGCCCTCGGACGCGCCTGCGCACACATACATACATACACATACATACACACATACATACATACATACATACATACACATATACATACATACATACACATACATACATACATATATACATACATACATGCGCACATCAGCACTCAACCTACCTGTGTGTCCTGTGTTGCATCAGTGAGTGTGTTGAGGCGGTGTGCGATGGCGGTGGCAGCGGCAACTGTTGCAGCAGCGTCACTGGTAGCAGTGGACCACTTGTCCTCCTCGGACGACAGCCGCGTGCGAGAGTTCTGGCACACAGGGGCGGCGGGTCACACGTGGTGTATATGCGTGTGTGTGTGTGCGTGTGTATGCGTGTGTGTGTGTGAGAGAGATGAAGTGTTGAGTGAGTCTACACGATTGCATCCACAGATGCACACACACAACCACACACAAGCACAGGGGGTTGCGCACCTCGTAGAGCCTCAGGTTGCGTTTCATCTGTGAGTTCTTTGGGTTTGGCCTGTCAGCACCAGTACAATCGCACGGGCGTGTGAGACGGTCGTGCGCAGCTCACACACTGCCACGACACGAACACAGACACATGTTCAAGAACAATGCATGGACACGAGCACACACAGACACACAGACACACACACACATACGCAGACACACAACAGCAAAGGCGACCTGAGAACGGGCGCCTCGACAGCAGCCTTATCCTCGCCATCTTGCAGCAGCTCTGTCTTGAACGTTTCAGCCACCGCCTCCGCTGTGCATGTCAGCACAACAGGGACGCACGCACACGGGATACAGCACGTGAACAAGAAACGGCAACCGTGCCAGGTGCATGTGGGGCGACAAGACGTTGGTCCGAGACAAAAAGTCCAGGTGCACATTGTCTGCTCTCGGCTACACGACTCACCGTGTGTGTTGAAGCCCTTGAATGCGCTGGCATTGTTATTGGCCACGTTGGATATGGAGCGCTTTCAGCGGGAAAAGAGAGAGAGAGAGAGAGAGAGAGAGAGAGAGAGAGAGAGAGAGAGAGAGAGAGAGAGAGAGAGAGAGAGAGAGAGAGTGTGTGTGTATGTGTGTGTATGTGTGTATGGAGTGTGAGGTTAGCAGAGAGTTGCTTCCGGGGGTTACAACTGCATCTAGCAGCGGCCTGCAACAGCAACACCAAGGGAGGCACCAGCCCCTCTCACCTCCAAGCACATGGATACGAGACGCATGAACCGCTCCTCTGACGGAAGATCGTCGCTTATGTCGGTGTAAATGGCAGCTATCGCGGGTAGGGGTGGATAAGTTGGTGTCACAGAGCATTGCAAAGTGTGTGTGTGTGTGTGTGTGTGTGTGTGTGTGTGTGTGTGTGTGTGTGTGTGTGTGTGGGTGTGTGCGTGTGCGCATGTGTGTGCGCGTGTGTGTGAGGGATCGGGGTTGTGAGGTGCAGATCATGCAGATCACAACGCATCGTGGCATAGAGGGGAAAAGTCACAACTCTAAGCATGCACCATCCACACCGAGATGCACATACATGGACACGCGTGCACAGGCACAGGGGTTCACAACAACAGCACACGAGCCACGTACTTGGGTCGAGGGACTTTGCGACTTCCATGTGAACGAGGGAGCGGCGTTCACTGCGACCGGTTGACTTTCGTCGATGCTCAGCCTGTGGATGCACGACAGTGGGACACACAAACACGAGCAAGTGCCAACACACAATTGTCAGTGAGTAGCACGCCCACTGTGCGCGCGCATGTTAGAGGACAGACATGGCGTTTGGAGTGTGCTGCAGAGCACGTACATCGTGTGTCTTTGGTCGCTTCAACTTTGGCATGTCCTCCTCCAGTGAGGCCCTGGACAAGGACAACCACAGCCATGCATATAAGAATCGCGTGTGGCTGTTGTTGTTGTTGTTGTTGTTGCTGCTGCATTCAGCAAACGCCAACTACAACAACACGCAACAGACATCAACGGGTGCAAGATGCAAGCGCTTGCTGGTTGCATGAAGCTACACATGGTTTGAACACCGCGCCCAGGTTTAGCACGCCATCATCACCTTCATCACCATCACACACACAAACGCAAAGGCAAGTGCCATGCATGCAACAATGCGGCAAGGGCAGTGGTGATTGTTGTTGTAGTAGTGGTGGTTGAGCCAGCGCCGCTCGTGCGGCTGTGTGTACGTGTGTGATTGTTGCATTGTGTGCGTGCGTGCGGTGACCAATGGGCAAATGGGCCAATGGGCAAATGGGTGGTGGTGGTGGTGATGGTATAACGACTCACCCGCTGCCCATGCGACTGCTGCTACTGCTCGCTCCGTTGCCCATTGTTGCTTCAGGTGATGATGATGATGATGATGATGTTGTGTTGTGTGATGTGCGCTCACCCCCATCAACAATGCACAATGCAACCCGCAACGGTCAACAGGCAGCGACACCACAAAAAATCGACTGTCTCTCCCTCTGTTGGTTCGCCGTTGCCTGCCTGAGTTGCTGCTCTTGGTGTTCGACTAGCACTGGGTGTTACTTGATGCGACCAACTCCACGCGAGCGTGGCAAAGCGCACAGTTATTACAGCGACTGATCCAAGAAGCAGTCAGCAAACGAGTCTCGAAAGCTATGGTTACGAGCAGAGAAGGGGGGTAGTTATGCTGCAGCTACAACATCAAAACAAAGTGCGCTGGCGACATTTGATGCGCAAGGGATTCAACAAAGGAACAACAAACACCGAATACTATCGCATATGTGCAGGTTACTTGGGAGGGAGTTGCGTACTTGGGTGGGAGGAAAGGGAAGATAAATCAACAAAAGGGTGGTGATGGTGAAAAAAGGTGAGGAGCAAGAAGGCTGGCAAGACAAAATCAAGGGCAAAAGAGTGGGAAGGAAGACATGAGGTTTGGGCATTTCAACCAACATATCAAGAAGACGAAGAAGTTGTGTGGCCGACGACAGTGTTGGTGGTGCGTGTGGCGAGGGCGGTGGAGATGCGGCGCTGGTGGTGACGATGACGGTGGTGGCGGCGGCGGCCATGCTGTGCCTTTGATGACGATGCCGCACGCGTGGTGGCGCGTGCCTTGCTTCGTGTGGTCTTTGGCGCAGGGATGCTGGTGCGCGTTGCCCTGTGCTTGTGGTGGGTTCGGTTCTCCTGCTCGCTGTTGCTGTGGCGCTGGCAGAGAAAGGGCGTGTCGCTGTTGGCGGTCAAGCCGTCCGCGCCTCGGGCACTAAGGTCCCCATGCGGTGCCGCACACACGGCCGCAGGCAGCTGCAGCACGCGCGACTGGTGCTGGTGCTGGTGCTGGTGCTGCGCAGCGGATGGTGTTGTGATGGAGGCAGGGCTGCTGGACTGGTGGCTACCAGCCATGGGTTGTTGCTGCTGCTGTTGGTGTTGGTGTTGTTGCTGCTGGTGTTGCCTTTGTTGTTGAAGTTGATGAAGTTGCAGCAGCAGCTGCTGCTGCTGTTGTGGTTGCGCTGTCGCGGCTGCTGCTGCAACGGCTGCCAGGACGGCAGCTGTTGGGGCCGTTGGCAGCGTCGGTGATGGTGCGAGCGGCAAAGGCACCGGCACCTGCTGTTGTTGGTGCTGCTGGTGCTGGAAGTGCTGCTGGGGCTGGTGCTGGTGCTGGTGCTCGCGCAGGTCGCGGTAGCCGATGATGTAGTCGATGAGGACTTGCTCGTCGCTGTATGCCACCAGCTCGGGTCCGTCGGCGACATTGCCCAGGACCGAGTCGAACCCTGCGGGCGGGGAGTGGATGAGCGGCGGGAAGATGGTGCGGTCTGGGACGCGGAAGATGCGGCCAGGGAGCACGCGCACGGCGAGCATGAAGCGGATCTCGCCCGGCTGGGTCGTGCGCGCGCGCCAGTAGGTGTTGGCCTTGTTTGGCTCGAGCGCCGTGTAGATGCCGCGGCCAAAGCAGCCGATACGGGAGCACTCCTTGCGCAGGCCAAACGCATGCACGGTGTTGATGTTTGGTGCAGACGTGCAGTGAAAGGCGCGCAGCTCCAGGTCCGGGTGCAGCACCATGGGCTGGTTGTCATCGCTGTTGTCGTCGTTGTTGTCGGACTTGTCGTTGCAATTGCTGTTGTTGCTGGGGACGGCAGCACCGGTGCCACTAGTGCTGTCCGTGACGCTGCCGGAGGTGCTGCATGTCTGCTCCGTGCCTGCTGCAGGCCTATGTGCCCGCTGTTGTTCCAGCTGCTCGAGAAGTGCTTGCCTGCGCTGCTTGTAAGCCTTTCTCAAGTGCGTGTTCTGCACACGGGCCTGTTTTAGGGGGAGGGGGGAGACAGGGAAGGGGAGTATGGTGAGTGGCAGTAAAACAGAGAAAGAAGCGGGGGGTGGGGGTGGTGGTGAAGGCAAGGGTGTGGTACACATGCGTGCGTGTATGCATTGGAGTGTATGCATGTGCGTGTATGTATTGGTGTGTATGTGTGTGCGTGTATGTATTGGTGTGTATTGATGTGTATGTGTTGTGCATGTATGCAATCAAAACAAGCATGCCAATGAGAACTACAGAGAACTACATGTACACACACACACACACAGACACAGAAACACACACACAGACACAGACACAGAAACACACACACACACACACAGATACACACACACAGATACACAGACACACACGCGCGCAGGTGAACTCACCATGTTGATGACCTGCAGGTGTGGGGGGAAGAAGCGAGTGATGTGTTCTTGGACGGGGACGTCAATGACGTGACACCGCAGCTCGTTGTTGAGCATGACCTTGAGGCCTGAGATGGAGCAAGGCTCTGTTGGGTTGTGCTCGCACTTGCATCTGTGCCATGGATCGACCTCCCACAAAGGGGAAGAAGCTTCGTGGCAGTGTGCATGTGGTGCAGACGAGCAAGCCGGCGCATGCTCTGGTTGATGGTGATTATCGCAGTGCGGTTGCTGGACAGGCATGGTGGCTGCCGTCGTTGTTGCTGGTGGTGGGGCTGATGGGGCTGATAGGGCTGATGAGGGTGCTGGGATGTTGTTGCTTGACATCGACGTGTGTGGTTTGGGGGAAGAAGAAAATGACAGGTTGGGGAACGTTGCGTCCGCAAGCCAAGGTCACCAATAGTGGTGGCGGCGGCGGCGGTGGTGGTGGTGGTGCGGGAAGCTTGGTTACTTCGCTTACAGGCCGAGGACGAAAATGATGAAGCGACGATGAAGCGACTCAAACGCGATCTTGGTCACTTCTCAGCACACGAAGAAAGGGCAGAAGACGACGATGCAATGACGTAAAGGTGGTGGATGTGTGGGTATGAAGACCAAGTCGTTGGTGGGGTTCCAAGAAAAGGAGAGGGATGGCGGCCGAAGAACACAAAGATGACCCGAAGAAGAGCAGCAACAAAGCAATGGACTACCACCCAAATCAAAACTTCAAACGTTGGCAGGTGCTAGGTATGTGCGAGAAGCAGGTGGTGGTTGGTGGTGGTGGTGATAGTGATGTGAGTGCTGCTGGCAAATTAATGTGCATAGCACCTGAGCCAGGCCTGTGGATGGTGGTGGTGGTGGTGGCGTGTGCAGGGGTGGGGAGAGGGTTCGGTGACGGTGGTGGTGGGCATTGAGGAAGGGAATGAAGGCGTTTGAGTTGCGTCAAGGGAAAAGACAATGGTCGTTGCCGCAACGTGGGGCTCACAAGGCCATCACACGCACCCGCGTGTGCCATGACGCCATTGAGGGCGTTTCAACCTTGACATTATTCACTTGCAGCAGTTGCAGCAAGCAAGCAAGCATCAAAAAAGCCCACAAGAGCAAACGAAGAGACACAACAAGAGCAAACACAAGAGCGTGCCTTCAAAACACCAGGTTGGTTGCCCACGCTCACGTTTCACAGGGGCGACCACAAAAGCGCACACAGTCTTGCGTCAAACAAAAGATGCCAAATTGATGACTTCGGGGCACCGAAGTCGTCGGGGTGAAGTCAGCAGTGGAGCGTGCTTTCGCAGAAATGAGTCGTGCCAACAACAACGAGTTCCAAGAAATCACACCCAACCACTCTGTGACGTCATTTCTCAGAAAACGCCACCGCCTTGATTGTGTTTAGCGCACTTAAACGATTTTTGGCCAGATTGTTTATATTTTCAAACGATTTTCCAATTCCAAGACAAAATGAGCCACAACCAGCAAAAGCGCGCCAAACTTGCCGCCAAAGCAGAAGAAGAAGGAAGCACCCCGGACGCCAGCGACACCACCACCAGTGCCATCACGACGACAGCAGCAGTGAGCAGACGGACCATTATGGAGGGTACAAAGCTGCTTGTGAAGAAGCTCACTGAGCACGCCACCATCCCCACACGTGGATCCTCTGGCGCCGCAGGCTATGATCTCTACAGGTGTGCGTGTGTGTGTGTGTGTGTGGGTGTGGGTGTGGGTGTGGGTGTGCGTGTGGGTGTGCGTGTGCGTGTGGGTGTGCGTGTGCGTGTGGGTGTGCGTGTTGTTGTTGTTGATGATGATGATGGTGTTGGTTGGGAGTGATTGGCAGTGGTTCGTGCGTTGTGTGCTGTGAGCATGTGAAGGTGGGCGAAGAGCGAGAGTGAATTCTGCTTCTCCACTCCACGCAAGCACCTACATTGACATGCACTGACGCTTGCGTTCAATGGCTGATGCACACTTGCAAACACTGGCACACACACACTGGCATACACACAAACACTCACGCCTGTTGACTCCCACTCTCACATGCACGAATACACCCATACTCACTCCCATTCACTCACTCCCATTCACTCACTCCCATTCACTCACTCCCATTCACTCACTCCCATTCACTCACTCCCATGCACAAACACAACCCTTCATCATAGCGCGTACGATGTGAAGATCCCGGCAAAGGGCAAGGCGATTGTGAAGACTGACATTGCCGTCGCCATTCCGCAGACTTGCTATGGCCGAGTTGGTGCGTGTCACGCTTCTGCCTGCTGCGGAGTGTGTCACACAAGTCACAGGCTGCCTTTCTGTCATGTTGTCATCACGTATGCTTGCTTGCTTCGCGGTGAGGGTTGCCCTCCCTTTTAGCGTTTGTCCCATCTTTCATTCTTCGTCTCCACCGCTGCCATTTCTCTCCCCAATCACATGCAGCACCCTCTCGCACCTTCTCTAACATGCACACGCCCACCCACCCTCTCCCTCTGTGTCACTTGCACTGGCAGCTCCTCGGTCCGGGCTGACGGTCAAGCACTTTCTTGACGTGGGCGGTGAGCTGCTCGAAGCAAAGCGAACGTGCGCGCGCGCGCGCGTGTGTGTGTGTCTGTGAGAGGGAGGGGGAAAGCGGGGTTGTTGTGGGGAAGTGGGGTGAGAGCGCCTGATTTGTTGAGGAAGCCTTGTTGTGCCCGTGACGGGGTTTGGTGTTTTGAAACTCACTTGTGTCCCTTGTCGTGGCCTTGCACAGCTGGTGTGATTGACTCTGACTACCGTGGCAACGTTGGGGTCGTCATGTTCAACTTCAACGACACAGATTACAGCGGTGCGTACATGGGTGATTGCAGTGCGTGCGTGTGTGTTTGCAGTGCACTGCTTGTGTTGTTCACGATTCAACCCACCTCAACCACTTGCATGCATGCATCTGCGTATCTCTTGCACAGTATCCAAGGGCGATCGCGTCGCCCAGCTCATCCTGGAGCGCATCTACACCCCAGACGTCCAAGAAGTCGAGGTGTGTGTGTGTGTGTGTGTGTGTGTGTGTGTGTGATGTGTGTGTGTGTGTGCGTGTGTGTGTGTGCGTGTGTGCGTGCGTGCGTGCGTGTGTGTGTGTGTGTGTGTGTGTGTGTGTGTGTGTGTGTGTGTGTGTGTGTGTGTGTGTGTGTGTGTGTGTGTGTGTGTGTGTGTGTGTGTGTGTGTACACGTCCGTGCTTTGGCGTCCGTGTACGTTTCTTTGTCTCTCATGACACCAAAACTGCGCAACCTTACTCACCACCACCAGGATCTTGAGGACACGGCTCGCGGCGAGGGCGGGTTTGGTTCGACCGGCAAGCAGTGAGGAACGTGGCCCGTGGCCAGCTGCCATGCCATCTGTCCCCGCCCGCAACAATGTGTTCCTTGTTTCTCTGCCCTCATCATGCTTGGGTGTTACATTCTGCGACCACTTTCACACAGCCACTCGCTTAATCGAACCCCCTTCTCCCCCTCTCCTCAATGGTGATGTTGGACTGTGTTTGGTGCGCAGTTGTTGGCGTTGCGACGTTTGTGGTGGGGGGTTTTCGTTTCATTTCGAATACAACAACGACATTGAGACACACACGCGCGCGCACATGTCAGCGCAAGTAGTCATCAAAGAGTGGGCACCGGACAACAGCACACGCACACACACACACACTCACATGCACACACACACTCACATGCACACACACACACACATGCACACTCACATGCACATGCACACACACACACACACAGAGGTAAATGCCATGCGCACACGAGCAAGCATGCATGCACGCACACACAGACATGTGCATGTCGTACAGCAAGCTTCAACACTCACGCCACCCAGAGTGGTGTGCTGGTTAACGACAACGACAACAGCAGCGACACTGCTATGACGAGGGCAGCAAGGCGCGACACAGGCAGGCTTCCGACACCATCTTGAGCCAAGCCAACAACAAAAGACAAGAAGAACCACAACAAAAACGAGGAAAAGCACAACATGAACAAGAACAAGAACGACCGCTACCACCAATATCACCACTGCCACCGCCGTGGGCGTGCGTTGCCATCAGTGTGCGTCACGCTCGCCGGGCTTGCCTGCCACGCGCTTGAACTCGGCCATGTTGGTGGTGTCGCGCGGCGTGCCAATCAGCTCAATGTAGTTGATTGCCGTCGTGTCCTCGCCACCGTGGTTGTCCACCACAAACAGCTGCAGCAGTTGATTGATTTTGATTGGTTGGTTGGTTGTGGTTGTTGTTATTGGTTGTTCATGAGTGTCGGAGCGAGGGGTTGAAGGGGCATTGGGCATTGATGGTTTGAGGGGCCGGGGAAGGAAAAACACACACGAAAAAACGCGTATGCCAAAAGCGCGGATACATGCGCAGGCACGCGGGCCGAGACAAAACATGGCCTCACCGTGACGCTGTTGACGTTCTGCAGCTTCACAAATCGCAGCTCAATCGGCTCGCCCTGATGACAGCACACGTAATCGAGTGGTGTGCGGATATGGTGAGGGACACCAGCACGCCTCAGAACAAACACACGCATACACAACGAAACGAGCACATCAGAACTAACACACACACACAAAAAAAAAAAAGATCTCTGCACCTGGATTTGGCTCTCTGTGAGCGTGAGGGTCTGCACGGGCTCAATCTTCTCCGCATCGTCAAAATCCTGACGTCCACACGCGGGTGAGTGAATATGAGTGAATATGAGTGCGTGTGGGTGATGCGTGTGAGTATGGTGATGCAAGTGTTGTTGGATGCAGAGAGATGCGAATGGGAAAACACAGGGAAGGTATTGGAAGGAGGCGACAGAACAAACACGGCAAGTGCGCACAAAATACACACTGACAGCAAAGTAGACAACAAACACTGCAGCCCACGCCACGCTACGCCACGTAAGCACGTACGAGGCTGGTGGTTCTGTTCTGGAAGAGCTTGATGGTGAGCGGGGCGCGGCCATCGGTCGGGGCAACGACGCGCATCGAGTGCAGCTTCACAGGAAGCGTGAAGTTGAGCGCAATCATCAGCTGTGGTTGTTGTTGGTGGCGTTGTTGTTGTTGTTGTTGTTGTTGTTGTTGTTGTTGTTGTTGTTGTTGTTGTTGTTGTTGTGACCTGGGGTGAGCGAGGCGGAGGAAGAACAACGGGCATGTTGAGTGATGGAACACCCACAGGCGACAAATGCAGTCGCGTCACACAAACAATGCCACAATCACACCAAACAAACACTCAAATACAGTCACTATACTGCACACAATGTCACATACACACACGTGTGAGTGAGTGAGTGTGTGTGTGTGTGTGGACCTGTTCGTCGCAGTCGCTCTCTAGGAACGTGTCCTCGTCATCTGTGAGCGCGTGCTCCAGCGGGTGGTCGTCGTTCTGGTTCAGGCACTCCATCTGCGCCTTGTTCACAAACTTGTTCAGCACCCACTATCGTATGTGTGACAATATGTGTGTGTGTGTGTGCGATTCAGTGTTGGCGTGTGTTTGGAAGGTGTTGGGAAGTTAAATTCGTTGTCAGGCAAGTGCGACGCGGCCTCATCGTTGCATCACCACACAACACGCCCCCCCCCCACACACACAATTTCTGTGACTGTGCGTGCTCACCTGGCCCCGCACAACGCTGTCGGATTCGGCACCGCCGGATTCTGAGAGCAGCCGCTTCAACGTCTGCTCAAGGCGCTCGGGGTCTGCGCCAGAGAACGACTCCACCACTTGCGTGCCTTGCACAAACTTGAACGTGGGCATGGACGACACATTGTACACGCGCTTCACCTCCTGTGTTTTTGTTGTGCCGAGAAGGTGACAGTATGAGGGTGGCGTGGGTGGTCGACAAATTGTGGCGGAAACAGACGCAAACGTGGCGTCAGTGACCAAATGCAAACACACCCAACCACATGAACAACAACATCTCGAGCAAAACACGATGGAGATGCAGACTGAAGGCAAACAGACAACGCCATCATCGCGTCATACACACACACACACACCTTGAGTTTGTCGACGTCCACCTTGAAGAAGGCTGCATCTGGGTATTTGTCTGAGAGGGAGCTGAAGAATGGCGCAATCTGCCGGCAAGGGCCGCACCTGACGTTAGTGTGTGTGTGCAATTAGAAACAAACGAGAACAAGAAGAGGGGGAGGAAGAGGGGGAGGGGAGGAAAAGGGGAGGGGAGAAAGAGGGGGCAAAATGGTGGCGGTGGTGAGATGATGGCAGTGCTGTTTCAAGCAATACCGAACACACACAGGAAGAAGCACTAGCAACTTCCAGTGAAAGTACACAAGGCAGGCAAGCAAGATGGCAAACTCCACACACACACACACATACACATGCACATACATACATACATACATACATACACACAAACATTTCGTGGACAACGAAACAAAGCCATGAATGAAGACGATGCACATGTTTCCGTCCGTCGTCGAAGCACCACTTTTTGCACATACACGCATACACATACACACCATCACTCACCACTCGGCGAAGAAGTCAATGACAATGACCTTCTGCGTTGATGCCTTCACGGCATCAAAGAACTCTGCATCTGTAGAGAACGTGGTCACGGGCATGGTGGTGTTGCTTGCTTCGGTTGTTCTGTTGGTTGGACGAGCGAAACGGTTCCGTTTATGCAGTTTATGATGTTTGAGATCATATGACTGAATTCAGTCGCAGTTCTTCACGAAGGACTCATTGCTGTTCCTCAGCGCGCAACACATCATCCACTCACATTATCATCGCGCATCACACACACACACACACACACACACACACACACACACACACACACACACACACACACACACACACACACACCTCTCTCTCGCCGCTCTCCCCCTGAGATCGTCGTCTCATCATCGCTCAGTCAGCACCACCAACATTCGACGCTACCTTATCCTCCTCCTGCTCTCACTCACTCTTCCACTCTTCATCACACACGTAGAGAGACAGAGCACTCGGAGCATCGCCATGCCGTCGCTGTATCGTCAGGTTGTGTGGTACATGCGAGGCCGCTCGCAGTACACCAAGTCTGGGTTCTTGAACGCTGCCAAACACTTCCAGCCTGGCGACTTGGACGTGGACGCATCAAAGTCAGTCCCGGCCCAGAAGCGTGAGCCATTGTTGTTGATTTGGTCACGCCGTCCATGTGCCTCCTTCCACGTACATGCGCACACGCAGTGTACGCACGCAGTGTACGCACACAATGTACGCACACAACGCACTCACTCGTCATACACACGCACACGCGCACCTTCACACATGGACGCGTGTACTTGTACACTCACCCACTCTTCCTGCACACACGCACACACACACACACACACACACACACACACACACACACACACACACACACACACACACACACACACACACACATTCGTACATTCGTACACAGCACGCACTTTATGATCACTGGCGCGAACAGCGGGCTGGGCAAAGAATGCGCCCTCGAATTTGCCAAGCGCGGGGCAACCGTGCACATGGTCTGCCGCAATGAAGAGCGCGCACACCAAGCAAAGCAGGAGATTGAGCAGGAAGCATCAAGCTCGGTACGCAAGCGGTTCGGCGAGCTGATGATACCACCACCACCGCCGCCCACGCCACTCGTGTGCTTCCTCGTCTGTGCATGTTTTCGTGCTGTGCCGCCTCGCTCGCTCTCATGGCTCCACGCCCTTTGTGCTGTACAATGCAGAGTTTGCACGTGCATATTGTGGACATGGCAAACACACGGGCGGTGTCGGAGTTTGCGCACAACTTTGTGGCGTCTGGACACAAGCTGGATGTGCTCATCAACAACGCAGGCTGCATGATCCACAAGCGCATTCAAACCGCAGACGGCTTTGAAACCAACTTTGCCGTCAACACCCTCGGTACATGTGACTGTGTGCTGCTGGCTGTGGGGCTGCGTGTCGGGCTGTGTGTGCGTGTGCGTGTGTGTGTGTAGCTGCAGCGATGAGCAGATGCATTGCTTCTGCGTGTGCGTTTGCTTGCGACTGTACGCTGCAATGCCTCCTCACCTCACCCTGAATTTCTCGTGCATTCTGAACACTGGATGCGGTCTCCTGCGGCTGCTTTGTTGGCTGTCAGCGCCATACCTGCTGACGACGCTTCTTCTGCCCCTCCTCAAGCAATCAAGTGACCCTCGCGTGGTTCGTGTGCGAACATGTGTGTGTGTGTGATTGTATTGAGAGCGAATTGTGCATGGAGTGTAGCGTTTGGAATCTTGGCTGGCCATTAATCCTCGCGAGCCGCCCGCATAATACTCACTGCCAGCCACACAAACACACACACACACATATGCACAACTGTCTGTGCTGGTGTCGCAGATCAACGTGTCATCTGGCGGGATGCTGCTGCACAAATTGAATGCGCGCGACCCTCAGCTTGAGGACGCTGCGTTTGATGGCGTGGACGCGTACTCCCAGCAGAAGGTGCTGCTGTTGCACTGCTGTTGTGTTGTGTTTCGGTGTGTATGTGCGTGTGTGTTGTAGTGTGTGTTTTTTGTTGTTGTGTACGCGTATTGTGTTGTGTTGTGTGTGTGTGTGCGTGCGCATTGTCAGGCGCCACCATGTTCCATTCCTTTCCATCCCCAATCCTCGCCCCACCACCACCACCACCACTGCCCACAGCGCCAGCAGGTTGTGTTGTCGCACGTGTGGGCAGAGCAGAACCCGTGGCTGCGCTCCTACAGCATGCATCCTGGATGGGCAGACACCCCCGCTGTTCGCGACGCCCTTCCAGACTTTTACCAGCGCATGAAAGGTTGTGTTGTGTTGTGTTGTGTTGTGTTGTGTTGTGTTGTGTTGTGTTGTGTTGTTTGTTTGTTTGTTTGTTTGGTTGTTTGTTTGTTTGTTTGTTTGTTTGGTTGGTTGTTTGTTTGTTTGTTTGTTTGTTTGTTTGTTTGGTTGGTTGTTTGTTTGCTTGTTTGTTTGTTTGTTTGTTTGTGTGTATGTGTGTGTGTGTGTGGTTGTGCTACGTTGTGTTTCGTGTTAATGCAATCCTGTGTGAAGATCGCTTTCTTCTCCCGACTGCTTGTCCCCCCCCCCATTCCTGCGTCCGTGCGCCTTATGTTGAAGCACAACCCTTTGCCATCCAGTGCTCACACCACCACCTCCACTCCCACCACCACCACTGCCTGTCATACGTGCGTGCACCAGACAACCTCCGGGACGTGCACGAGGGCGCAGACACCATCATCTGGCTCGCCCTAGCCCCCAATATCCCCGACCAGCACAACGGCAAATTCTTCCAAGGTGAAGCATCCCCGCAATTGCCCGTGTGTATGGTGTGTGTGCTGCGTTTTTATTTGGCCCCCGTCGTCGTGTGTGTGTGTGTGTGTGTGTGTGTGTGTGTGTGTGTGTGTGTGTGTGTGTGTGTGTGTGTGTGTGTGTGTGTGTGTGTGTGTGTGTGTGTGTGTGCGTCCGTGCTTGCACGTGTCTTTGTTTGCGTACATAAATACACATGTTGTCTGCCCCACAACGCTGCAAACGTTAGCCCTTGCTCACACCACATCGTTGTCCGCATCTTGATTTCCTTCAGACCGCAAGCCTGTGAGCGAGCACCTTCCACTCGCCTTTACATCAAGCTCCACCGCCGATGTCGAGGTGCCACTGGCTGTTCACACATCGATGTGATCATTTGCACTCAGTATGCAAACATATGACTTTGCACCCTCTCTTGTCGCTCACACACGCTTACATGTGCTTGTGCTCTTTGTTGTGCATCGTTCAGGCGTTTGTCGATGGGCTTGGAAAGATGGCAGAACCATACTTGGCGCCACCGCAATAACTGGTCTCTGACACACACACACACACAGGACACTCTGTCGTCACAAGCTTTTCATGTACACGTGTTTAAGTGTTTATTCCTCTCTGGTTTTGTTTTGGTTTCCGCTGGTTTGTGGTCCTAATATGCGGCGTGGAATTCACAGTAGACAGCGAAATTGCAAGCAAGAGAGCAAAAGTCTTCAATTCAGCACCCACACACACACACACACCACAACGTCAGCACCAGCGCTAGCCGCCACCAATCACCGCCACAGCAAGAACCACAACAATCACCGCCCTGCTCATTATCAGCTGCTTCCTGTGGGTCTCCTCGTAGGTCCCCTATCCTTCACCTGACCACCACCACCACCACCGCTGCTGCTGCTGCTGTTACCAACACTCCTGCGCAGCGCCGCTGCTTTGGCCTCGCGCTGCAGGCCCGGCACCACCACGTCCGCGATGGTCGCAATCTCCGCAGCAGAGGGGTGGCCGTGGGCCTGTGGGACGAGAAGCGAGGGGTAGCGTTGGAAGTCAAGTGGGGTGGAGTGGAGGTCAATGGGCAGATACAAAGGCATGCACAGAAGCAAAGCAAAGTTGCGCACAGAAGCGAGACACACACGGATATATACACACACACACATGCACACAGACAGACAGACAGACAGACAGACAGACAGACACATGTCGTACCCGCCATCGAATGCGCCCGCGTGGATCGAGGATGAAGCAGAAGCACGTGTAAGGCGAAAAAAGCTGTATAAAGGAAGCGAATGGCAAGGTGAGGGCATGATGCGCACCGTGCTCAGAGACGAGACACATGTTCAGGCGCGCACACAGCACACACACACACGCACACACAGAGTCATCCGCTACCGAAAGCTCGTCTTTGATGCTGTCAACGTTGTCCTTCACAATGCATACATGGTCCTGTTCGCACAGCAAAGTTGCATGGACACATATGTGAGTAACGAGCAATGCATACACACGAACGCGCTCACACACACACACACACACACACACACACACACACACACACACACACACACAGAGGCATACACAGACATAGGCGTACGTGGTTCTCTGGCGGGTACTGCTTGGCCATTGCCGCGGATACGGAGGAGGAGAACAGTGACTGAAGGCGGCCCTCCAGCGGAAGAAGCTGCATTGTACCCGTGTTGAGCAAGTGCAGCAGGCAGACAGAGAGGGTGGTGCACCGCGCACAGTGTGAGCCACGCGGTGGTGTTGAGATCAGGGGAGCAAGTGGTAATTGTTGCGGGTAGAGTGTGCGTAATGGGCTGATGGGTGACGCACCGTGAACGTGTCCAGGTCTGCATGTGACGCCTGGGCAGCCTCCTGCAGCGCCGTCTCATAAGCATTCACCATGGGCTGCGTGTTGGCATCGCACCACATTGCTTGTGAGGGCAGTGATTGGGGCAACTGAACCTTCGCACACACATGCACTCCTGCACGCGTGTTACCAAGGCGCACGCACAGACACAGACACAGACACAGACAGACACACACACACACACAGACAGACAGACAGACACACCTTGCTGATCTCACGGAAGAAGATGAGGACTGCTGTGATGGCAGCTGGGTTTGCAGGAGGCAGAGCGACGGGCGACCCTGCAACACTTGTTCCCTTGACATGTGGGAACAACGGTGCCTCGGCCGCCTGTATCAGGCACAAGGAGTGAGACGAAGATAGAGCAACGGGCACACGGAGACAGAAAGCGAGAAAGGAGAGAGACAGAGTGACGGAGAGTTATAGAGACAGAGACATAGAGACAGAGAGATAGAGAGACAGAGACAGAGACACCCCCCCAAAACACACGCTTGTACACATACCATGGCGAGCGTTGTTGGGGCCTCGTGCCGTTTGCCGCGGTTCTGCTTGAACTCCTGCAGAGGGCTGATGGTCTTGAACTGGCTGATGATCGCCTGTCGCTTCTCCATGTTCTGGTGGGGCGGGGGGAAGAGATGGTTCGGGGTACGATGCGTGCAGAAGGGGTTGGACAATCAGCGACAAGGGAGGCACAGACAGGCGGGCAGTGAGACACACACACACACACACACACACAAACAGAGGTACAGACAGACAGACACACAGACACAGACACACACAGACACACAGACACAGACAGACACAGACACACAGACACACAGACACACACACACACAGACAGACACACAGACAGACACACACAGACACTCAGACACGCACACACACAGACACACAGACACACAGACACACAGACACAGACAGACACAGACAGACACACACACACAGACACAGACACAGACACAGACACAGACACAGACACAGACACAGACACGCACACACACACACACACACACACACACACACACACACACACACACACACCTTGCGCTTTCGCTCTTGCAGGGCCTCCTCGCCACCGAAGAAGCGATGCCACCAGCTCATGGTGCGCACAGTGGCCGTGGTCCGCACCATCATCGCGTGCGACACCCTGTGCACAGCCAGTGCCTGCTTTCCCCAAATCATCCTCCCCTTGTGTGCGTTTGCTGTGTGTGGTTATGGGATGGTCCTTCCTGCCTTTCTTGGCCTTCTCTCACTCGTCAACTATGATGATGGCGACGGCGGCTGCTGTGGTGCTGTTCGTGTGTACGTGGTGTAATGTAACAGTGCGTCCTAAGAGGCATGCAGGGCGGTCGTACAGGCGAAAGGGGGAAAAGGGGGATCGTTGGTGTCTGAGTACCACATACGGAGCGAGCCCATGGAGCACGGAGTACACACCCACAGAGAAGCAAAGAAGCAACACAGCGTGCGGGTTGTTGCGGCATGCGCACAGCGACAAGGACCTTGAACACAGGGGGCGCAGAAGCACAGATAGAGCTAGAGATATACGTGGGCGTGGGGGGAGGAAGGAAAGAAGCAAGACAGAAGCACAAGGCACACACCACGAGCATGTGCAGACACAGACAGACAGACAGACAGACAGACAGACAGACAGACAGACAGACACACACACACACACACACACACCGCACACACACACACACACACACACACACACACACAGATACAGACACAGACAGACACGCCCTCAGATGGATCTGTAGTGCTGGCCAGATGATGAGTCGCCGGCGCTGAGGAGCGCTTGCTTGAGGCCGAGGTTGAAGTTGCGGTGCACCTTGACGGCTAGTGCAACAACAACGGCACGCAACAGGATGGCGACACAGCCCAGGAAGATGACCGGGTTGGTGGTATCCTTGTGCTTGTAGTGGTCCCAGTTGTTGGCAAACTCGACAAACTTGTACACGATGAAGGTGGGCTCCAGCGTGGAGAGGGCATAGAAGACGACCATGAACACGGTGTTCTCGCGGCGAGCGCCCGCGGTGCCGACCACAATCCACGCCAGCGAGATGACCAGCCCGGAGATGGCCAGGCCAAGCTGGGGCTCCGTGAGCGTGTGCGAGAACGCGGCCAGCACCACCAGGGTGATGGCCACCATAAAGTCCAGGTCCAAGAAGGAGCGGAAGCGCGACAGCCAGTGGAACGCTTGCATGCGCTCCTCGTCGCAGCCGGCGATGTGCCACGCCAGCCAATCCATGTCCGTGAGGATGAAGTACGAGCCCACAAAGTCGATGGGGAGGCACACGCCCGAGATGATGAGGCGCGCCAGCAGCTCGTCTTTGCTCTCCCCAACATCCTCGTCGTCCCTGCCGCGCAGATACCTGTACAGGGCGTAGGCGAAGACGAGGACCGCGGCCACCAGGAAGAAGATGATGCGCCACTTCTGCTCGAAGAAGATGCCGTTGGCCACAAAGTACCACATGGCCACGGAGGTGAGCAGCAAGGAGATGGCGTACGCCAACGTGGCATTGCCGCTCGCCTTATCGTGCTGGTCAATCACCGCCGCCGTGATGCCGATGATGGCAAGGATCTGCAGTGACACAAACGTGAAGAACAGCCATCGCTTTCGGTCCGGCCAGGACACCACAAGGCTCATCGCGACCAGGCAGGCAGCCAAGCTGAGGTTGCAAGGTTGAGGTGTTGTGGTGTGGTGGTGTTTCGCGTTGGTGGTTGGTGCTTCTTGCTGGATTGATGAATCATCATGGCACATCACTTCTCCCACGTGCTGTTTGCTCCATGCACGCTTTCATTCATTTCATTCATTGATACATGCGTTCATCAGCATCGGACAGTCGGTGTGCACGCACGCACGCACGCAGCATGGCATGGCATGGTAGTGGTGGAGGTGCAGGAAGAAGACATATGCGGCAAGCAACACAGCGAAGAAAGAAGAGAGGGTAAGGGCAACACAGCAACAGCACAAGCACAAGCACAGGTGGCATGACAGGATTGAATCATTTTGTCTTCTTGGAGGTGCCAGGTCCCTGAAATGTGTGTTGGGAGCACACAAGATGCACACATGGCGTTGGTTGGAGATGGAGGTGGGGGGGGGCGAAGGATTCAAACAGGGCTTGATGGGCAGCACAATCGTTCCACGCCCAAATGAGGGGAGAAACACACAGGCACAGACAGACACGAACGTAGACAGATGGGAGCCGACAAGACAGATGGGGAACACACAGCCACAGACACAGACAGACAGACAGACAGCCAGCCACACACATACACACACAGACACAGACAGACAGACAGACAGACACACACACATACACGCACACACACACACACACACCTTGCGTGCGGTGTGGTCCATGATGAGGCCGAAGATTTTGCCAATGGGAACGAGCAGCGGGATAACAAGCAGCTCCAACATGGAGTTCTCCCGCGGCGCAACGCCCACGGTCCCCTAATGACAACCCCACACCCACACACCCACACGCATACACACACGCATACACACGCGCACATGAGACAAGGGCAGATAGCTGCACGTTCCGACACACTCGCATACACACGCACACGCAGGTGCAGGTGGAAGCATCGGACTTACGATGCGGGCGAGCTCGGTCATGAGCTCGTTGGTGATGGAGTAGCTGCCGTTGGCCAGGCCTGAGGTGATATATGTGTGTGTGTGTGTGTGTGTGTGTGTGTGTATGTGTGTGTGTGTGTGTGTGTGTGCAGGGCAGACGAGCAGACAGCATGGGGACGGGAAACCCGTGGCGGCTCATGGCTGACCTGTCATGAGGTGTTCAGCTGCAACATCTGCGGTGATTAGGCTTGCCTGGCCCTCAATCTCCTACATGCAGGTGCATGTGGAAGGAAGTGTGACACAGCGAACAATACCCGGCATCGCCAGCAACAAACACAAACAGACAAACAGCACCAGACAGACAAACAGACAGAGGCAGACAGACGCGCGCACACAAACACAAACAGACAAACAGCACCAGACAGACAAACAGACAGACACACACACACACAGAGGCAGACACACACACATACACACACAGACAGACAAATCAACATCCGCGCTGGCAAGGCTGACCTGTGTCTCAACGGGCTTTGTGCGCGTTTCCTCCTCGAAACCAGGCGTGTCCATGTTGGAGGGATAGTACCCAACAACGCGAATGTTGTATGGCTGTGGCCACACTCGACAAGGTAGATGGGAGGGGGAGAAGGCACGCAATTGGGTGGGTGTGAGAATGCAGCAAGAAAGACGGGCAGAAAGGTTGACAACAGAACGCATACAGGCGAACAACTGCCTGACACAGACACACACACACACACAGACACAGACACCGACACAGACACAGACACACCGACACAGACACCGACACCGACAAACACACAGACACAGACACGACACAGGCAGACACGCAGACCAGGAGTTCGTTGCGGAGGCAGTCGGTGAGGCCACGAAGGGCGTACTTGGAAGGAGCGTACTGGGAGTAGCCAACCATGCCTGCAAACACGACAGCCGAGCTGACAAACACCACCGTACCGCCACCGCTCTTCTTCATGCTCGGCACTGCTGCCTACGTGGATCAGGGAGGCAAGGAGAAGGGGGGGGGGGAGGAGACAAGGCACACAGTATAGCACTCGTGTTATGTGAGGAAAGCACAGTGCTCGCCAAAAGCGAGGCGAAAAGAGGGGCGAAATGAGAGGCGATGAGAGGTGAAAAGAGAGAGGTACACCACACCCACCCACCCACACAGATACACAGACACACACACACAGACACACACACACACACAGACACACACACACAGACACGCACACATACAGACACATACACACCGCACCTTTGCTGCGTGAAGGCAGCCAAAGTAGTTGAGGTCCATCTGCTGGCGGTAAACGCTGGTGGGTGTCTCCAGGAAGTAGCCCGGCTTGGCGAGGCCAGCAGAGCAGATGAGGTACTTGACGGGGCTTGGCGGTGTGATGCGGCGGTGCAGCGTGCATACATCCGTGCAACCATGAGAGGAACAAAACGCAATGAGAAACAAACGAGCACGCACAAGGGCACAGACATGAGCGCAGGAAAGGGAGGTCGGCAGTCGTCAAACCAACGTACCCAAACTGCTCGTCCGCTTGTTGCACGGCCTCGTTCATTTGCTTCTCGTTTGTCACATCACAGGGAAACCCTTGTGCCTGCGATGTGAGTGAGAGTATGTGAGTGAGTATGTGAATGAGTTTGTGAGTGAGTGAGTGAGAGTATGTGAGTGAGTATGTGCGTGAGTGAGTGAGTGAGTGAGTGAGTGAGTGAGTGAGTGAGTGAGTGAGTGAATGGTGACAGCAGACACGTGTGCGCGTGTGAGGAACAGTCAGGGAACGATAATCAACACAGGCGAAAACTGATGGCGCAGTGACACTGTAGCACCTTGGCGGATGGCACGGCGTCACGGATCGCCTTCAGTCCCGTATCCACGTTCTTCTGTGATCTGGACACGATTGTCACGCGTGCACCACGCTTCAAGGTGCGCCAGCATGTCGTGGCATGTGTGTGTGTGTGTGTGTCAGCGGGTGAGCAACTGGCCTGAACACTGAATCTGGTTGGCATTTTGTTGAATGTCATTGGTATTGGTTGTTGTCTCTCTGGTTCGCTTTTCCAAGCATGTGCCACGCGTGAGATAGGAGTTGAACATGTGCAAGACAAGGCTCTTCAATGGGAGATTTGGGGGAACACAATAACCTGGTTGCTCGGTATACCTTGGCAAACTTGATGGCGATGCCCAACCCCAGGCCCGTGGTTCCTCCCGTGATGAACACGTGCTTGTCTTTTGCGTCGATCCCTGGCGCCGTGATCTTGTTCCACAGCCAATTCACCTGAACAGGCGGCGGCGAGTGAGTGAGTGAGTGAGTGAGTGAGTGAGTGAGTGAGTGAGTGAGTGAGTGAGTGAGTGAGTGAGTGAGTGAGTGAGTGAGTGAGTGAGTGAGTGAGTGAGTGAGTGAGTGAGTGAGTGAGTGAGTGAGTGAGTGAGTGAGTGAGTGAGTGAGTGAGTGAGTGAGTGAGTGAGTGAGTGAGTGAGTGAGTGAGTGAGTGAGTGAGTGAATGAAAGGGTGGAATGAATCTTGTTGTCCAGCAGACACACACACACACACACATATGCACGCTCACCACGACAAGGACAGCAGCGCCCACTGCAGCCAGTGTCCAGCAGCAGCCACCGCAGCCAAACATCTTGCACGCTGTGGTTTATCCCGGTTTGCCCACTGTGGTAAAAAAAAAGTAAATTGAAATGCACGGAATGATGCATTTGGATAAAAAAATGTGGCATGCACCACCCCACAGCAGGAAACCAGGCAAACACACACACAACCAAACAAAACCTCGCCCGCCTGCTGCGTCTGCTCTGCTTTGCTTGCAGGCATCATCCCAACACCAATCAAACAACACAACACACACAACAGCGGCAAACAACACAACAACAAGCAAGAAGCAAGCAACAAGGAGGCAGCGCTGCGTCTCTGCTCAACCAACACACACACACACACACCACAACACGACCTTGGCTTTGTTGTTGTGTTCCTTGGTGCAGTACCCGGCACTTCAGCAAGCTGCAAAAGTGCAAAGGCACTTGTTTGGCCTGCTTTGGTTGCTTTGGGTGCTCGCAAGCTGTCCAAGTGCGCGACAAGGCCCTTTCTGATCAGAGCAACACACACACACAGGCCTCAACAACACTCGCACAGGCAGTTGTTTGTGTTGCTGGCGTATCCTCTCTTTGCATCCAGCATCTTTTCACCACCGCTTCCAACCTTGCAGCCTTTCAGACAACCCTCTCTTTTATATTCTTGGCACTCCTTTCCCATCTGATTGCCGTCTTCGCTCTTTTCCCGGCTGCGGCGAAGAGTGCTCCTGGCACCCTCTTCTCGCCCCTTCTTGACCCCTGTGTGTGCACGACCACGTGTAAACCAGCCACTGCAGCGACCTTCTTGTTTGTTGCAGCTCACAGCACACCATGGCGTGGCAAGCTCTTCGCTGCCGCTGCCAATCCCAGCGACTCCGTCGCACCAACTCCAACTCCAACAACAACAACAACAACTGCGGCATGCATGGCGCCACCACATCAGCAGTAGCCGCAGCCACGCGACAGCTTCGATCGCTGGCTGCTGTGCTTCTGCTGGTTCTTCTGACTTGCTGGGCTCCATTGTCCAGCGCCCAATGCGTGCCCCCAAGCGTTACCACCATCTCTCCACAGGTGCGTGCATGCGCGTGCGTGTGTGTGTATGTGTGTACGTGTGCGTGTGTGTGCGCGCGTTTGTTTGTGTGTGTGTGTATGTGTGTGTGTGTATGTGTGTGTGTGTATGTGTGTGTGTGTGTGTGTGTGTGTGTGTGTGTGTGTGTGTGCTTGCTCGTCGAGAATCGCATGTCAACACACTCTTCCTGTGGAAACCCACCATGCCCATGCTGCCTTGCGGCATTGACCAGCTCTGTCGCCTCGTCAAACACGCCACACACACGCCACACACGCCACACACACAGACACAGACACAGACACACTCACTCTCTCACACTCTCACACTCTCACACTCTCACTCTCTCACTCTCTCACACACACTCTCACACTCTCACACTCACACACACTCACATGCCCCACTCGCCACAACACACAAACCAACTTGAATAACACAGGACGGTGTGCTTGGTACTTATGTTACCATTACTGGCTGTGGATTGGGCAGCACAACGCTTGTGTCGCTCGCCCCTTCTGACCCCATGGCCTCCACTTACGACGCAAACGATGGTGCGCATATGTGTGTGTGTGTGTGGTTGTTGGTTGTGCGCATACATGAGCGCGCGCGTGTGTGTGTGCACGCATCAATGATGAACGCACTAGGACTGCCCCCGCTTTGTGAGCGTGTGTCTGCGGCCGCTGTTTCAAGCGCAACCGACACTCCAACACAACCGACACACCAACGCACTGAAAGCCGCATTTCCTTCCTCTGTCAGCTCACCCCTCTTCCTTTATTCCCCCTCCTCTCACTTCACGCTCTCCCCCTCTCATTTCCGTTTGTAGGTGGCGTGCACGCGGTAGTAAGCGCCGCAGCCACTGAGGTTGTGGTGCGCTCGTCTGGTGAAGACGTGCCGACATGCGGTGATGTGGTCCTCTTCTCAGACGCATCCACCGTCATCACGCGCTTCTCAAACGACACCCACAAGAGCAACCTCAACCCCTTTGAGGTGGGCGCCTACTGCTACAACCCAGACAACCTGGAGATTTCAACGGTGTCCCCCACCATGGGCCAGGAAGGCACGGCCATCACCATCACGGGCCGCTTCCCTCCCCGCCATGGTGTTGCGTCAGCGCTGACAACAGCGCTCGTCGCGGGCAACAACGCCACCGTCGAGTCGTCGGGGTCCTTCTCCGCCATCATTCGCCTCGGCGCCGGTATGGAAGGGGACACCGGGCCCGTGCGGGTCATGGCAGAGACGGGCGCCTTCGCCGTGTCAACTGTCAACGTCACGTATGTTGCCCCGGGCAACATCACAAACGTGACACCCACAGCCGGCCAGCACGGCACCCGCATCACCATCACGGGCACGGGCTTCTTTGGCCTCACAGGCACCGCCGTCACCGCCGTCCTCGTCGACAGCGTTCCCGCCATCGAAATCGTCATGCAGAACGACACGTACGTGGTGGCCCGCCTCGGCGCCGGCTCCGCAAACGCTGCGGCCGTCGTGCGCGTCGAGTCCGACGACGGGTCGTACACCCTGTACGGCGACACCTTTGAGAAGCTGGCGGACGGAACGGTTGCAGCCATCACCCCGGCAGCGGCCCAGCCCACCCGGACCATCTCCATCACGGGCACCAACCTCATGGGCGACGGCACCACGTTCGTGTCCCACTTCCTCGGCACACACAACGTCACTGCCAACGTCGTGGGCACGCCAACGAACAGCCTCGTCGTCATCCAGGTCCCGGACGGCGTTGGCTTTGCCCAATACACGGCAACCTCGGAGACGGGCAGCATCGTGCAGTCTGGCGCACAGGGGTTTGCCTTTGCCAACATCACCAGCATCACACCAAGCCAGGGGCAGGCGGGCACGCGCATCACCCTGGCTGGGTTTGGCATGACCTCCGGCGCAATGTCTGCCAGCTCCGTCCTCCTCGGTACGGCCGCCGCCACCGTCGTCTCCAGTTCGGCAACCCAGATTGTCGCCACCGTGGGCTCCGCGTCGGCCGGCACCGTATTCCCCACCGTTGTCGGCACCAACGGCTACAACGTCTCCTCCACCGCCGTCAACTTCACCTACCTGCCGCCGCAGCAAATCAACGCCGTCACCCCCTACTTTGGCCAGCACGGCACCCGCGTCAACATCTCGGGCGTCAACCTCCTTGGCGGCGGCAGCACCGTCGTCCAGGTCATGCTTGATGGCATCAACGCAACCATCGAGTCGCAGTCAGACACGGAGATTATCGTGCGCGCCGGCGTCAACGATCCCGGCGAGGGCGACGTCGTCGTGATCACCGACACGGGCGCGCGGGTCACCCGCACCGACGGCTTCCTCTACATCTTCCCGGGCAGCATCACCACCATCAGCCCGTCCAGTGGCCAGGTCGGCACGCACGTCACGCTCTCGGGTACCTCCCTCATCGGCGGCGGCACGCAGCTGGCGTCTGCCACCGTTGCCGGCGTCGCAGCATCCATCCTCTCGGCCACGGACATCCAAGTCGTCGTGCAGCTTGCAGAGGGTGCCGCGACCATGGGCACCGTGCGCCTGACCGCCGACACGGGCGCCATCGTCTCCTCTGCGGGCATGTTCACGTACATTGAGCCTGGCAACATCACCGCCGTCTCCCCTGCACAGGGCGTGCTTGGCACGACGGTCACCATCACGGGCACCAACCTGCTCGGCGGCGCGATGACCCTCTCCAGCGTCACCATCGGCAACGTCTCTGCCACTGTCACCTCAGCCACAAACACGCAGGTGGTGGTGCAGGCTGGGCACAAGGCCGCTTCCATGGCACCCGAGGACATTGTTATCACCGCCAGCACGGGCGCGCGCATCAACGGCACCGCGCTCTTCACCTACCAGGAGCCCGGCGTCATCGCCCAGGTGCAGCCAAGCAGCGGCGCATTCGGTACGCGCATCACCATAACGGGCACAAACCTGCGCACCAACGGCACGGCCGTCACCAACGTCACCCTCAACGGCGTGCAGGCCACAGTCGTGTCCGAGAACAGCACGCGCGTCGTTATCACCGCAGGCTCTTTTGCCGGCGCGGGCGCGGGCGATGTCAAGGTATTCAGCAACCTCGGCACCTACGCCCTCCTCTCCAACGGCTTCACCTACGTCGGGCCGCCCCTCATCACAGACGTCAGCCCCGCAGTGGGCATCACCGGCAGCGAGGTCACCGTCACGGGCTCCTCGCTCCTCGCCGGCGGCACGCGCATCGTGCGCGCCACCCTGGCCAACGTCAACGCCTCGCAGATTCTGATTGGCAACCGCAACTTCATCGTCGTCCTGGTTGCTGGGCAGAACCCAAACCCGTCCGCCAACACCACGGGCGACGTTGTGCTGTACACGGACACGGGCGCCGTTGTCACGCTGGCCGGCGCCTTCCGCTACCAGCCGGACGGCAACATCACCCGCGTCACACCGGCCATGGGCCAGGTCGGCACGCGCGTCACCATCCAGGGCACAGAGCTGCTGGGCAACCCGCCCTCGCAGCTGCAGTACGTGCTGCTCGGTGACATTCGCGCCACCATCGTGTCTGCCACCGACGCCGAGGTCATCGTGACGGCGGGCTCCTCTGTCGAGGCCGGCCCTGTCACCGTGCTCTTGCACACGGAGAGCGGCGCTGACATCACCCTCCCCTTTGGCTTCACGTACGTTGAGGAGGGTGCCATCTTCAGCATCACCCCGTCCAGCGGCCAGGTCGGCACCGTCGTCACTATTCAGGGCAACAACCTCCTCTCCGGCGGCGCGGCCATCAGCACCGCGCTCTTCGGCTCCACGGCCGCCACGGTCCTCAACGCCACAAGCACGCGCGTCACCGTGCGCGTGCAGAACGCCACCGCCTCCATGGCGCAGAACGTGCGTCTCACTGCAGACACGGGCGGCTTTGTCCTGCGCGAGCGCATCTGGACCTACCTGCAGCCGGGCGTGGTCACGGCCGTCAACCCGCCCTATGGCCAGTTTGGCACCCGCGTCACCATCACCGGCGAGCGCCTGCTCTCTGGCGGCTCCTCCGTGCAGGCCGTGCGCTTTGGCAGCGTCAGCCACCACGCCATCGAGTCAGAGTCGCCCACGCAGATTGTCGTGCGTGTCGGCGACAACGAAGGCAACCTCACCGCCGGCAGCGACATCACCATTGTCGCAAACACGCAGGCCTCCCTCACCGCCCAGGATGTGTGGCAGTGGACCGCGCCCGGGAACATCTCCACCGTTCAGCCAAACACGGGACAGTACGGCACACGCATCACCGTCACGGGCACAAACCTCTTTGGCAACGGCACCGCCCTGCAAGAGCTGCGCGTGGGCACCCTCAACGCCACCGTCACCAACGCGACGTCCACCCGCGTCGTGGCATCCATCAACAACAACATGGCCACCACGGGCCCCGTCAACGTCATTCTCGAGTCAAACACGGGGGCGCTCGTTGTCCTTGGCCTCGGCTTCACCTACACCGCCGTGGGCGAGATCCTGAGCGTCTCCCCAGACAGCGGTGCGGCCGGCACCCTCGTCACCATCTCCGGCCAGCGCCTGCTTGGCGGCGCCGCGGACGTTGCCTCTGTCACCCTCGCCGACGTCTCCGCCACCGTGCTCTCTGCCAACGCCACCCAGGTCGTGGTCGAGGCAACGACAGCAGCGGCAGCCGGCGCCGGGGACGTGGTCATCACGGGCACGACTGGCGCCCTCGTCTCAAAGACGACGGGCTTCACCTACGTGGAGGCACCCAACATCACTGACGTTACGCCCGCAGAGGGAACCTTTGCCACGCGCGTCACAGTCACGGGCACAAACCTCCTCGCCGGCGGCACCGCCTTTGTCACCGGCACCGTGGGCGGCATTCCCGCCATGCTCACCACCGCAGACAGCAACACGCAGATTGTGCTGGTCACCCCGAACGTCACCGCCCTCGGGGCTGCCCAGGTTGCCTTCACCACAGACACGGGTGCCGTGGTGCAGGCATCGAACCTGTTTACCTACCGTGCACGCGGCAGCGTCGCCAGCGTCACTCCCGTCTTTGGACAGGTCGGTACGCTGGTCACCATCACAGGCCCCAACCTGCGGTCGTACGGCGCCGCTGTCGATGCCGTCGCCTTCAATGGCACCGCCGCCACCATTTCCTCGCAGAACAACACCCACGTCATCGTGGCCGTGGGCGAGTCGTCCGTGGAGGGCCTCGTCAACGTGCGGCTCACGGCAGACACGGGCGCATACATTGACGCACTCAACGCGTTCACCTACGTCATGCAGGGGAACATCTCCCTTGTGTCGCCAAACTCTGGCCAGGTGCAGACGCGCGTCACCATCACGGGCACCCATCTCCTCGGCAACGGCACCAGCCTCGCCTCGGTCACGCTGGCCGGCGTGGCAGTCGATTCCATTGAGGTGCAAACCTCTTCCATGGTCGTCGTGCGTGCGGGCGCACGTACAACCGCCATCACTGGCGACGTGGTCCTCACCGCAGACACCGGCGCCACCGTGACGCTTGAGAACGGGTTCTCCTACATCACCCCGGGCGCCATCACGGGCATCAGCCCCGCGCAGGGTCAGCTCGGCACCCGCATCACCATCACAGGCACGGGCCTCTTTGGCGGCGGCTCTGCCGTGCAGAACGTCACGTTTGGCGGCGTGGACGCGCTCGCCATCCTGTCTGCGACAAACGCTTCTGTCGTTGCTCGTGCCCCTGTCATGAACGCCGGTGCCGTGGCCATCGCCATCATCTCGGACACGGGCGCAACCACCACCTCAACTGCCGGCGCGTTCACGTTCGACGCACCTTCCGCCATCTCCAGCATCAGCCCAAGCTCCGGCACCGCGGGCACCCTGGTCACCGTGACGGGCACAAGCTTGTTTGGGGTGAGCAATGGCGCCAGCATCGTCGCGGGCCTTTTCGGAACCGCAAACGCCACCGTGCAGTCGTTCACATCCACACAGGTGGTACTGGTGGCGCCACAATCCGCCGCGTCCAACGTCACCATCACCATTGATGCCGACAGCGGCGCGCGCACGGTGAGCACGGACATGTTTCGGTTCCTCGCCCCCGGCAACATCACCGACTTTGCTCCAAAGATGGGCGTGACCGGAACCCACGTCACCATCGTCGGCTCCAACTTGCTGGGCGGCGCATCAACCGCCCAGTCGGTGACCGTGGCCGGCGTTGCAGCCTCTGTGGTCAGCGCCACGGCGTCCAGCATTGTCGCTGCTCTTGGCGAGGGTACAACCCAGGCTGGCCCCATTGTCGTCACGGGCGGCGAAGGCTCCCTGCTGCAGAGCGCAGCGCAGTTCCAGTACATCAACCAATCGGTGATTCTCAGCGTCAGCCCTTCCTCTGGGCAGTCCGGAACCGCTGTGCAAATCGTCGGCGAGGCCCTGCGTGCTGGCGGCGTCAATGTCTCCTCGGTCACGCTCGCTGGCATCGCTGCAACCATCGTGTCCGAAAACGACACTGTGGTCTCGGTCACCGCGGGCGTGAACCCGTCTGGCAACGCAACCACGGGCGACGTTGTCGTGTCAGCGTCAAACGGTGGCCGCACCGTCCTGGCAAACGCCTTCTCGTACCAGCAGAGTGGAAGCATCGTGTCTGTGGTTCCTTCCTCTGGCCAAGGAGGTACATATGTCACCATCACAGGCACTGACCTCCTGGCTGGCGGTACCAACCTCACCTCCGTGCAACTGGGCACCGTGCAGGCGACCATTGTCAGTGCTTCGTCAACAACGGTCGTTGTTCGCGCTGGCGACGGCCCAGCGGTGCAAACAGCGGTGGACGTCATGCTCACCTCAAACACCAACTCCTTCACCTCAAAGACCAACGGGTTCACGTACCTCAAGCCCGGTGAGGTGTTTGCCGTCGACCCCCAGCGCGGGCAGGGCGGCATTCAGGTGCGCATTGGTGGTGTTGACCTGTGCGGCGCTGGCTCTGTGAACCTCACATCCGTCACCCTGGCAAACATCAGCGCCACCATCGACTCGGAGGAGGGCTGTTTCCTCGTCACCGTCACGGCTGGCACCACAGACTTCAACACGTCCGTGGTTGGCGACCTGGTGCTCGTCGGCAACACGGGCTCCACGGTTCGCCTGCAGAACGCGTTCACATATGTCCCGTCCGGGCTCATCTCGTCGGTCAGCCCGGGGGTTGGCCAGGGCGGGCAGGCCGTGACGGTTCGTGGCCGTTCACTTCTTGGCGGCGGCAACAGCCTCACAGCTGCGTCCCTTGCGGGCGTCCCGGCCACGGTCATCAGTGCAAACTCAACATACGTGTCGCTGGTGGCCAACAGCGGTCCTATCTCCTCCACGCGCAGGGTGGGCGATGTCAGCCTGACTTCAGACATTGGCGTGACTGTCACGGCCACAAACGGCTGGTCATATGCCGTCATCTCCTCCATCCAGCCAACCAGCGGCCAGGGAGGCACATTCGTCACCATCGCTGGGCAGGACCTTCTTGCTGATGGAGCTGGCATCACCGCCGTCACCCTTGCCGGCGTGCGCGCGTCATCCATCGTCTCGGCCAACGACACGCAAGTCGTTGTCCGCGCAGCCGCGCAGGCAGTGACTGTTAACCAGGCCGGCGTGGTGGAGCTGACAACAGACAATGGGCAGAGCGTCCTCTCAAGGTCAGGCCTCGACAACAGCGACGTGCAGCGGTTCACGTACCGGCCACCAGGAGCGATTACCAGCGTGAGCCCGGCGCAGGGGCAGGCAAACACCACGGTGACCATCACCGGCACTCGCCTGCTCGGGTACGGCACAAGCGTGCAGTCTGTCACGTTTGGAAACACAACAAGCGGCACCGTCATCTCTGGAACAGACACGAAGGTTGTTGTGGTCGCACCAGAGTCCGCGGATGTCGGCGCAGTAAACATCACCATCACATCAAACACGGGTGCGATCGTTGAAACCGATGCCGCATTCACCTACGTTGCACAGGCAAGCATCAGCGGAGCAACGCCTGGTGTTGGGCAGGGTGGCACGCGGGTGACGGTGACGGGTGTGTCGCTGCTTGGCGGCGCGACGACGCTGCGGGACGTGACGCTTGCTGGCGTGTCTGTGCGCGAGATTGTGTCGTTCAACGACACGCAGGTAGTGGTGGTTGCGGCAGCGCACGGGAGCGCGGTGTCTGGGGATGTTGTGGTGCAGTCTGCCAACGGGGCGTTTGTGAGCCTGGTTGGCGGGTTCAACTACAGCGAGCCTGGTGCTGTTGCGAGTGTGAGCCCCGACAGCGGACACGCGGGGACGCGCGTTGTGATTGAGGGCACACGGCTGCTCGGGAGCGGGTCGAGCCTTGTGTCTGTGACGCTGGGCGGCGTGAGCGTGGCTTCGATTGTGAGCGGGAACAACACGCGCGTTGTTGTGGTTGCGGCTGCTGGGAGCGCCGGTGCTGGGGACGTTGTTCTGACGGCCAACACTGGTGCGGAGGTGATTGCGACTGGCGGGTTCACGTATGTGGCCGCGGGCGCGATTGACCAGGTGCAGCCTGCGTCTGGCCAGTTTGGGACGCGCGTGACGATCAACGGGACGAACCTGCTTGGAGGCGGGTCGTCTGCTGCGACTGTGCGGCTTGGCGGCGTTGCGGCGATGGTTGTGTCTGGGACGTCGACGGAGGTGGTTGTTGTTGCTCGGAGCGGGAGCGCCGGTGTTGGCGACGTTGAGATTGTGGCTGACACGGGGGCTGTTGTGAGCAAGAGCAACGCGTGGGAGCAGCTTGAGGATGGCGTGATTACGAGCGTTGTTCCGGCGCAGGCGCAGAAGGATGCGCGCGTGACGATCCAAGGTGCGCGGCTGCTGGGCGGCGGCCAGGACATTGCGCGGGCTGTGCTTGCTGGCGTTGATGCGACGTACGAGAGCGGGAGCGGCAGCGACACGGAGGTAGTTGTTGTGGCTGCGCTTGGCACGGCTGGTGCGAACGGCAGCGTGCTGCTTGTTGCTGACACTGGCGCCGAGGTGTCGCTTTCGCTCGGGTTTGAGTATGTTGCGCGCGGGAGCATCAGCAGCGTGGAGCCGAGCACGGGCTCTGCGGGGACGCTTGTGACGATCAGCGGCAGCAACCTGCTGAGCGGCGGCGCGAGCATTGAGGGCGTGACGCTCGCTGGTGTTGCAGCTGCACAGGTTGTGAGCGGCAACGACACGGTGATTGTTGTTGAGGCAGGACAGCAGTCGAGTGCGGTGAGCGGGATGGTTGTGACGACCTCTGACACTGGCTCGACGAGCGTGCTGTCGAGTGGGACGGCGTTTACGTACATTGCGCCCCCGAGCATCGACACTGTGTCGCCTGCGAGCGGGCAGGAAGGGACGCGCGTGACGCTGAGCGGGCAGAACCTGCTGTGCGGCGGGTCGAGCGTGCGCACTGTGACGCTTGCGGGCGTTGCTGTTGGCACGGTTGTGAGCGAGAGCGACACGTCTGTTGTTGTTGACGCTGCGCCCGGTGCTGCTGGCAATGGCAGTGTGCGGATTGAGGCTGACACGGGGGCGTTTGTTGAGCTTGCTGATGGCTGGACGTACATTGAGGCTGGCAGCGTGAGCAGCGTTGAGCCTGCGACTGGGCAGCGTGGGTCTGTTGTTGTGATCCGCGGGACGAACCTGCTTGGCGGCGGCAGCGACGTGTCGAGCGTGACGCTTGCCGGCGTTGAGGTGACGTCGATTGACAGCGCCAACGCGACGGTTGTCGTTGTTGTTGCTGGCGGCCGGAGCACGGCTGGCGCTGGGGACGTTGTGCTGATGTCTGACACGCGGGCGACGGTGACTGCGAGCGGGGCGTTTACGTACCTGGAGCCTGGCAACATCACGAGCGTGAGCCCGAGCGTGGGCCAGGACGGCACGCGGGTTGTGATTGAGGGCGAGCGGCTGCTTGGCGACGGGGACAATGTGATGAGCGTGACGCTGGCTGGGGTTGCGGCGACGGTGACTGGCGCGTCGCAGAGCCAGATCAACGTGACGGCGCATGCGTCGACGGCCAAGACGGGCGACGTCGTTGTTGTTGGCAACACGGGCATCATTGTGAGCAGCACCAACGCGTGGACGTTTGGCACGCCTGGTTACGTTGAGGGTGTTGATCCTGGGCGTGGTGTTGCTGGCACGGAAGTGCTGATCTATGGCAACAATCTTCTTGGTTATGGTTCATCTGTGGCGAGCGTGACGCTCGATGGTATTGCTGCGAACATCACGTACCAAAGTGACGTGCTGATCAAGGTCATCGCAAATGACGGCGTTGCTGGTGCGGCCGGGGACATCGTCGTCACCGCCAACACGGGTGCTTTTGGGACTGCGGGGAACGCGTGGACATACGTCAGTGCACCCAACATTACATCAGTATCTCCTTCATCGGGCACCCTCGGAACCCTTATCACCATCCAGGGCACGTCCTTGCTCGCTGGCGCTGACAGCATCGACTTTGTGACGCTTGCTGGTGTGACAGCGACCATCACCTTCCAAAACGACACCCTCGTGGTCGTTCGGGCCGGAAGTGGCAGTGCCCGCACCGGCGATGTTGTGATTTCCACTGACAACGGTGCAACCATTCGCAATCGGAACGCTTTTACATTTGTTCAACTCGGCGAGATCCACAGCATTGAACCAACGAGCGGTATCGGTGGCACACTTGTCACGATCACTGGAAGCCAGTTGTTGCTCGGCGCACAAGGTCTTTCATCTGTCACGCTGTTCATGACCGCGGCGAGCGTGATCAGTGCAAGCAATAGCATGGTGGTTGTTCGTGCAGGCACTCCAACTCTGCCAGTAGTGGTTCAGAGCGCGGCGTCTGCCAACCCGACGACAGGCGACGTAATTGTCACCGCAACCAACGGTGCAACGATTCGGCGTACAAGCGGCTTCACGTACATCATGTCACCGAACATCACTGACATCACACCGCCGAGCGGCCAGGTTGGGACGCGGGTGACGATTGTTGGCAGCGGTCTGCTTGCGGGCGGCAGCAGCGTGTCGAACGTGACGCTGGCCGGGGTAGCTGCGGAGAGCGTTGTGAGCGCCAACGACACGAGCGTCGTTGTAGTTGCAGGGAGCGGCAGTCCCGGGAACGGCAGCGTGACGGTGACGGCGGACACGGGTGCGTCGTACAGCAGCGACAGCGTGTGGACGTATGTTGAGGCGAGCACGATTGACAGCTTTGCACCTGTGACTGGCCAGGAGGGCACGTATGTGACGATCCGTGGGCAGCGGCTGTTTGGCGGCGGCAGCACGGTTTCGCGCGTTGTGCTTGCTGGCGTGGATGCTGCGGTGCAGGCTGGCGGCAACAGCACGTATGTAGTGGCGCGTGCAGCAGCGAGCGTTGCTGGCGCAGGCCGTGTTGTGGTTGAGAGCGACACTGGAGCGCGGGCTGTTGCGACGGGCGACTTTACGTATGCGGACGCGGGCGTTGTGACGACGCTGATGCCAGCGAGCGGGCAGCGCGGGACGCGTGTGACGATTGTTGGCGAGCGGCTGCTTGGCGGCGCGATGTCGCCGGCTGTTGTGCGGCTTGGCGGCCGCGCTGTGATGAGCGTTGTGAGCGCCAACTCGACCATGGTTGTGGTGCGGGCGTCGAACGGCACGGTTGGCACGGGCGACGTTGAGATTGAGTCTGTGAGCGGGGCCATTGTGCGCGGCGTTGGGCTGTGGGAGCAGCTTGCCGAGGGCCAGGTGACGGGCGTGTCGCCGTCGAGCGGTGCTGCTGGTACGCTGGTTACGCTGTTTGGCAGCTCCCTGACACTGGGCTCCAACACCGTGACGCTGCTGAGCGGTGGTGTATCCACGTCGGTTGTCTCTCGCAACGCCACCCATGTTGTGTTTGAGCTTCCTGCGTCTCTTCCCACCGGCTCCGTTACGTTTGCCTTGCGCGCAGACACGCTTGCAGAGGCGTCTCTCGTCGATCAGTTTACGGTGCTTGCATCTGGATCTGTCACGTCTGTGGTTCCGTCACCCTCTATCCAGGGGGCACGGGTCACCATTCACGGCACTGGTCTGCTCGGTGGCGGTACGGCTGTAACAACAGCGTTGTTTGCATCCGAGGCAGCGACAATCCTCTCGTCCAGCGAGACGACTGTTGTTGTGATTCTGCCTGGCCTCGATGCGCCAGGACCAGTGAACATCACACTTGTCTCCGACACTGGTGCGACCGTGTTCGTGACAAACTCGTTCTCGTACGCGTACTCCCCGTCCATTGACACGCTTGCGCCCACCAGTGGGCAGGAAGGCACCCGGGTTACGCTGCAAGGTTCGCTCTTGCTCGCTGGCGGCAGCAACATCACCCGCGTGTTGCTGGATGGCCGCGACGGCACTGTACTGACGTCAAACGACTCGATGGTGACGTTTGCTGTCCCAGCCAACGCACAGGGCCCTGCTGTGGTCCAGCTCATTGCAGACACGGAGGCCACCTACAACCTGACTTCGAGGTTCACGTACCTGCGTCGGCCGCGCATCAGTGCCCTTGCGCCATCGTCTGGCCAGTACGGCACGCGCGTGACGGTGAGTGGCGTGGAATTGCTTGGTGGCGGCTCGGGCGTTGCCTCGCTGACCGTGGCTGGTCAAGAGGCGCACTCGATTGAGAGCGCTTCCAACGAAACGATTGTGTTCCGTGCCCCACAGGGCACGCAGGGCACGCAAGGCACGGTGGTGGTGACGGCCGACACGGGCGCAGTTGCGCGCGGCACACCAACGTTCTCGTATGTTGAGGCCGGCAGCATCAGCACCGTGTCGCCATCGACTGGACAGGCAGGCACCCTCGTGACTGTGACGGGCTCCAACCTGTTTGGTCTGCTGAATGGCACAGCTGTGGTGAACGCCACGCTTGCTGACATACCTGTGGCGGCGGTGGTGTCGTCCTCAGCCACGCAGGTGGTGCTCAAGGCTGCGTTGTCTGCGGTGGGCATGACGGGCTCTGTGTCGCTCGTGGCCGACAGTGGCGCGATTGTGGCCCGCTCTGCGGCTTGGACGTACATTGCACCCGGTGCCATCACCTCTGTTGACCCCGGCGTGGGTCAGGTGGGCACCTATGTCACGCTTCGCGGCACCAACCTGCTTGGCGGCGGTGCCTCGGCGACGCAGGTGAGGTTTGGCGGCGATGCGGGCACCGTTGTGAGCGGCAACTCCACCGTGGTTGTTGCCCGCGGCGCCAATGGCACTGCAGGCACCGTGGGTGTTGCGATTGTGGCCGATACGGGGGCAACGGTGTCGCTGCCCGGTGCATGGCTGCGGCTGGCATCTGGCAGTGTGTCGAGCGTCGCGCCTGCCTTTGGACAGGGCGGCACGCGAGTGACCATCACCGGCGTCGGGCTTCGTGGAAACGGCACCCGCGTGACCAAGGTGACGCTGCGCGGGCTTGAAGCCACCGTGATGAGCGAGAGCGACGATCAAGTGGTGGTCGCTGCTGCTGCCAGCCCAAGCGCTGGTGTTGGCGACGTGGTGCTTGAGTCTGACACGGGTGCGCAGGTGACCTCGACGTCTGCTTGGGAGTATGTTGAGCCTGCACGTGTGGACAGCGTGTCGCCAGCCTCTGGCCAGCGCGGCACTCGTGTCACGGTGCTTGGCGCCGGCTTGCTTGCCGGCGGTGCAAACGTGACCCGCGCAAGCCTGGGCGGCACAAACGCCACCCTCCTCTCAGCCAACGACACCCGGGTTGTGCTGGCCGCGGGTGATGCTGATCCACAGGTCCTGGTTGGCCTGCGCCTGGAAATGGGCTCTGGCGCTGTGGTGACACACGCGAATGCCTTCACGTACCTGACGCGCGGCAACATTGATTCCGTGACGCCTGCGAGCGCCAGTGCGGGTGCGCTGGTGACCATTACGGGCTCCTTGTGCGGCGGTGGCAGCTCGATTGTGGACGTGCTGTTTGACACGTTCAACTCGACCATCGAGGCGTCCAGCTGCAGCCAGGCGCGCGTGCGCGTTCCCGACACCGGCCTCAACACGTCGGTGTCTGTGAGCGTGGTGTCTGACACGGGCAGCATTGTCGAGCTGGTTGGCGGGTTCACCTACCTTGCGGATGGCGCCATCTTGTCGATCTCTCCACCCGCGGGCCAGTCTGGAACCGTGGTTGAGATTCGCGGCGTGAACATGCTTGGCGGGTCAGCCGGCATCTCGTCCCTCAAGCTGGCCGGCTCCAACGTGCTGGTGGATGTGGTGAGCGACACGTTCATCAACGCGACCGTGCTCACGGGCTCTGGGCAGGGCGACGTGACGCTGGTGTCGCAGGCGGGCGTGACGCTTCGCCTGCGCAATGGGTGGACGTTCAGCCGCGTGCAGCAGCTGGAGCCGAACAGCGGCATGCGTGGCACGGTTGTCACAATCCGCGGCCTCGCACTGCTTGCCGGTGGGTCCCGCGTTGCGTCGGCGCGCCTGGGCGGCCAACCCGTTGCCAGCATCGTGTCCAACTCCTCCAGCGAGGTTGTTGTGGAGGCGGCTGCGAACCTGGTGACGGCGGACACACGCGGCGACGTGGTTCTGACGATGGACAACGGGCAGACGGTGTCGCGCTCCAACGTGTGGACATACAAGCCGCCGGGCTCGATTGACCTCGTTGAGCCTGGCAGCGGCCAGAGCGGCACGGTTGTCACGATTAGCGGCACCGAGCTGCTTGGGTACGGCACCAACTACACGTCTGTGTCCCTCTCTGGCGTTCCCGTGCAGTCGATCCTGTCTGCAAACAACACGCGCGTGGTGGTGGTTGCAGCGGCAAGCGCCACGCAGCAGGCCGGCGACGTCGTGCTTGTCTCTGACACGGGCTCGCGGGTTGTCCTTGCTGACGGCAACGCGGGCACGTTCCTGCAGGACGGGCTCTGGCAGTATGTGGCACCCGCAGAGCTGACGAGCGTGTCGCCGGCCGAGGGCCAGGTCAGCACCCTCGTCACCGTCACCGGCACGGGCCTGCGCGGTGGCGGCAACGCCATCGACCAGGTGCTGCTGTCTGGTGTGGAGGCGGACGTGGTGAGCGAGTCCGACACACAGCTGGTCGTGCGGGCGCAAGCGGGCATGCCGACCGCCGTGGCCGGCAGCATTGAGATTCTGGCGGACACGGGCGCGCGCGCCGTGTTTGAGCAGGCGTGGCGCTACGTGCCTGCAGGCAACGTGTCGTCCGTGTCGCCGTCAACTGGACAGCAAGGAACGCTGGTGACCATTTCCGGCACGCGCCTGCGCGGCAACTCCACGGCTGTCGAGCGTGTGCTGCTGGCTGGCGTGGAGGCGACGGTGCTGTCTGAGAGCGACGCCCTGGTGGTGGTGTCAGCGGAGGCCTCTGCCGGCACCAGCGCTGGCGACGTGGTGCTGATTGGCAGCACGGGCGCCACGGTCACGGCCAGCACGGCGTTCAGGTACCTGACGCCGGCAAACGTGACGCTGGTGAGCCCGTCCATGGGTCAGCTCGGAACGCTGGTAACCATCACGGGCACGGCGTTGCTGGGCGGCGGCTCCAACATCTCGCGCGTGCTGTTCAACTCCACGTCCTCACTGCGGGTGCTGTCCGCAAGCGACACGGTTGTTGTGGCGGAGTCGCCGCGTTCTGGTGTTGCTGGCACGGTTGACCTGACGCTGATTGCGGACACGGGCGCCTTCACAGCAGTGACGGGCGGCTGGACGTTCCTTGAGCCCGGTGTTGTGGACAGCGTGGATCCCCCGCAGGGCCAGGTCGGCACATCTGTGACGATCCGCGGACGCAACCTGCTGCAGGGCGCAATGAACGTGACGGCGGTGCGCTTTGGCGATGTGCTGACCCGCATCATGAGCTTCAACTCCACGCAGATTATTGTCGGTGTTGAGGACGGCGGCGTGCCCGGAACGACAGGCACCATCCGCGTGACGACGGAGACTGGCGCATATGTGGAGCTTGTGGATGGCTGGACGTTTGCGTTGTTGGCGACCATTGATGGTGTGTCGCCGAGCAGCGGCCACTTTGGCACGCTGGTCAACATCTCCGGCATCAACCTGCAGGCTGGCGGGCGCTACATTGCAACAGCCTTCCTTGCCGGTGTGGAGGTTGACTCTGTGGTGATTGCAGACGAGCCTGACCATGTGGTGGTGGTGGCGGGCGCCAGCACGGGTGCCATCACCAACGGCGATGTGGTGCTGGTGAGCGACAACGGTGCGCGCACCACCCTGGCCAACGCGTTCTCGTACGTTGCTCCGGGCAACATCACGAGCGTGTCGCCTGGGTTTGGCCAGTACGGCACGGTTGTGCACATTGAGGGCAGCAATCTGCTTGGTGGTGGCTCCACTCTCTCGCGCGCCTCACTGCGGTTCGTGGATGCGGTATCAATTGTGTCTGCGTCCAACACCGAGGTGGTGCTTGTGGCGGCTGCAAGCCAGGCCGGCCCAGGCCCTGTGCACCTTTACGCTGACACAGGGGCCGTTGTCTCCGCGGAGTGCGTGTGAGACTCTTGAATCGATGTGTGTGTGTGTGTGTGTGTGTGTGTGTGTATGTGTGTGTGTGTGTGTGTGTGTGTGTGTGTGTGTGTGTGTGTGTGTGTGTGTGTGTGTGTGTGTGTGTGCATTGGGAGTGGGAGGAGTGGAGGAGGATGAGTTGAATTGAGAGGGAGAGCCCTTTGAGTTGAGTGGAACCGTGAGTGTAATGCGACCAACAAACTTCGTCTATCCTTTGGTGTCTTTCAGACGGCTGGTGGATGATGTCTGTACGTGGGGTTTTTCATGTGCCACATCCAAACCAACCATGTGTTTTGTCCTGTCTCGTGAGTATGATGACGTCAGTTGATTTTTTTTGGTTGTTTTGTGCGCCCTTGTCTTCCCCCCATGTGTTTCTGGTGTTGTTCATTTTGGCAATTGCGTGTTGGGCAGCTGCTGCCTCTTGTGCACAAGCACACGGTTGCTTCTCCTCCAGGCGGGGCAAGCCACGACCGTGTTCGGTGGTGGCTTCCTTGCGTGTGGTCGGAGGGGCAACACGGATGGCAAGTGCATGGGCGGTCGTGAGCAACCAACACACATTTTTCTGACAAACCAAACCACAACAACTCCCTCCACGTGTTTTCTGTTTGTTTTCTGTCTTCTTCATTTTCATTGTTGTGACTTGTGAACCATGAATGAAACGACGCAATCACAATCACAATGCAAAGACATATCGATCCCCTTGCTTGATCTCCTGCTTTCTTGCTTGCTTGAATGAAGAACAAAGGGGGCGAGTGTGTGAGCGGGAGGGGAGAAAGCATGCGGTTGTCTGTCTGTCACCTACGCGAGAGCTACACCAGCGGCCTGCATGTATCGCAAAAGTGCATGCGGGTGTGTGTGTGTGTGTGTGTGTGTGTGTGTGTGTGTGTGTGTGTGTGTGTGTTTCTGTGGGCTGCGCGGCTGGGTGGGAAACACACCATTGACCGTGCGATCACAGGAAGAGCTCCCAGGTGTCGCACACACACACACACACACACACACACACACACACACACACACACACACACACACACACGCACGCACGCACCTGGAAGTACGAGGAGAGCGGCTGCTGTACGTTTGCCGGGATGGCCGCCTTCAGGTTCTGGTGCTGCGAGAAGCAGCTGCCAAGATGCTGCGCAACAAACGTGCGCACATCAGACACCTCCTTGAAGTAGTCCTCATCTGGCTGCCCGGCATATGCGAGCCGGTTGAACGTTGCCGTGCGATATCCAGACGCGTCTACACCAACAAACACCCGGCAGGCGTGAATGTGCGTGTGATTGTGTGCTTGAATGTGCATCTGCTTGAATGTGCATCTGCTTGAATGTGCATCTGCTTGAATGTGCATCTGTGTGTGCGTGGAGTACAGAACACACGCACCAAACGGCTACCAAGCAAAGCGCGCGAGCATTAAGGCCACGGCATGATTGAACACGACAAGGCAAGACGCATGCAGACCTGCAACAGGCTCCTCGACGTCAAATTCGTCGGGATGCTCCTCCTCCGGCAGTTCAATCACGCTGACAAGCGTCTCCAGCAGCTTGGCCCACAACTGCCGCGCGCACACACGCAGGGCAAGGGGGGGGGGGATGATGGTGGTTGTGAGAACAAAAACAAAAACAAACCACCAATATGAATTATGCACACACACACACACACACACACACACACACACACACACACACACACACACACACAGTTTGGCGGCGGTACCTCTGGCTGGGACATGACGGTGTTGCTGGCGCAGAGCATCTGGGTGATGCCAATCACACAGGCCTTGCGCTCGGCGTCGCCCGACACCTTTCGCACGTCCTCCATGATGCGGTTCAGCACCATCCCAAACAGCCCAGGTTGGATGCTGTTGTTTGGTTGTTTGTTTGTGTGTATATGTGTATGAGTGTGTTTGTTTGTTTGTGTGTGTGTATATGTGTGTGTGTGTTTGTGTTTGTTTGTTTGTTTGTTTGTGAGTGTGTTTGTGTTTGTTTGTTTGTGTGTGTGTATATGTCACTTGAGCGGGGAGTCGAGCGGCGGAACAAACACAAGACATGCAGGCACTAACATGAAGCAACAACAACATACATCAGCGCAACGCAATACACACAATACACGCGTACAATACACAACAACATGCTCTCTGCGTTTGTCATGCACCACTCACGCATCGAAGATCTGGGCGACTGTGTTTGGATCGCGCACGCCGGTGAGGAAGCAGACGAATGTGATGAAGTTGGAGGTGAACTTGGCTGTTCGGGAGCCTGTCATGCGTGCAAGCATGAGGCGCATCACTGTCTCCATGTACGGGGCAAGCATCTCGTATGGGAGGTTAGCCACCATCGCAGTGAGCAGCTTGAAGCCGTCTTGGTCGTGCGCCTGATGGTGTTGGCAAGAGGAAGGGGCGAGAGATAGGAAGGGACACCGTCAGCACATGCCCACATGACGACATGAGATTATATCACGTGACGACATTTGAGCTGTCGATGCGCAACACAAATCAGACGCACGTCCAATGCACAATAGCCAGCAAAGCACCAAAAAAAAAAAAAAAAAAAAAAAAAAAACCTCCACAGGGCCCTGCTCACCACCACCACCACCACACCTTTGATGCGATGAGCTTCTGGAACACGCCGAGCAAGCCCTCAATCTCGGCCGTGCCGCTGACCACCGTGGTCTTGCCCACTTTGAAGAAGGCGCAGAGGAAGCGAACAAGCGGGGTGGTGTTGGCACCAGACTCCCACAAGCCCGGGTTGGTGAGGTGCGGAAACAGACTCATGTACGTGTCTGGCACTGGTGGCTGCCGCAGCTCAAGCAACTGCGCAAGCAGCTGGAAGATGTACGGCTGGAACTCTGCAGGCAAACAATGGGGGCGAAGAGAAGTGTTGGTGGTGGTGACAGAAAAGGATGGTGATGGGTGGCGGTGATTAGTGTGTGGAAACACGTCACGAGATGAGAGGACGAGAAGACAAGCACGGGCGAGGGTGGTGCAAATAGACACCTACTGGTGTTTTGCTTGTGGCACGGCACGCAAGCAAAACAACGACACGAGACCAGAACACGTGCGTGGCTGCATGTGTGTTGCTGTATGTGCGTTGCTGTATGTGCGTGGTTGTATGTGCGTGGTTGTATGTGTGTGGCTGTATGTGTTGCACCTTCGACGTCGTTTGTGAGGAGGAGTTCAAATGGCGGGAAGAGCGCCGCCTCAAACTTCTCCAGAATCTCGTGGCTCGTCGAGCACGAGAACCTGATGTATCCACACCATGCACAGCAAATGGCACGGGTCAGCGCACCGACCACGTTTGATGTTGTGTGTGTGTGTGTGTGTGTCTGTGTGTGTGTGTGTGTGTCTGTGTGTGTGTGTGTGTGTGTCTGTGTGTGTCTGTGTGTGTGTGTGTGTGTGTGTTGGGCACAACGATATGCACCAGCTCACATTGTGACGGACACGAACAACCCTACCAGCTAACAAAGTGCGACTTACCGGATGGCGGAACCAAACGCCTCAAACATAAAGTGGTTGAAGCGTGGACGGCCAGGGTTCTTGGCAACCTCCAGCAAGATGGCTGCAAGCTTGTCCACAATCGTCACAATGTAGGGGAGGATGGCAGCCTTACAGGCCACAATCGTGCGCATAATGGCTGAAAAAGAAAAAATTGAATGCGAGCAAGCACGGGTGAGTGCACACATGAGAGCGAAGGGGGCACGTTGGCACTAAATGCAAAGAGAGCAGTATCAAGCGAAACATACTCACACACGTCAAGTTGCACATGCCATGGGCACACAACGTGACACAACACGACGAAACAACAACACACTCGACGTCACCAAACAATACACACAACCACCCCGTTATGTGTGTGGTGGGTGCTGCTGACCTTTCATGACGTATTCGTTCTCGCCATTGCCGGGGACGCTGAGGGCGTGGAAGAGGTTCGTGAGGAGGGACTCAAGATGCGGCGTGACGACATCAACGGGGAGCAGCAGCGCCCCTTGGCGACGCGACACAAGCTGCCGCTCAATGCACGCTGGACAACAACATCAAGGGGAGACAGGAGGAATGGGAGGGGGAGTGGGTGGCGTGAGAGGATGCAATGGAAAACGGCAAATGGCAGTAATCAACACGCGTTCAGGAATGTGCCTCTGCATCCATGTACGCCGGTGTAGGTGTGTGCGTGTGCCTGTGCATGTATCTGAAACGTGCATGGTGAATTGTGTGTGTGTGTGTGTGTTTGAGGCTGCAGACAGGCCCATTCGTGTGCGTCTGTCTCACCAGCAGCGTAGGAGTTGACGACGCAGATTGGGGAGGAGAGGTGGTGGATGAGGTAGGGCAGCACCCCGGCGTTTGTCTCGTGCGCCAGCTGTCACACGCAACGTGGCCAAGAACAAGAGAACGTGGGGAGTAAGAAAAGGCAAGTGAGTAAGAACGCAAATGAGGAATGCAATCTTTGGTGGCCACTGTAACAAGCACACACACGTGCATACGCGTACGAGCATATACACACAGAGGGGCGAATGCACTAGGCAACTCACGTGACCGCGGAAAGTGAGGACGTATTTGATGGCGTCCGCAACGAGCACAGGATGGGAACCGGCATCCTGCGACACACGTGGCGATGACAAGAAGAAGGACGCATACATGTCACGCAGGACAGGCAGTCCGATTGTGAGTAGCAGCTACGAGGAACGCCCGCGCCACGACGCACGTTGTTGACACACGAGACGGCGAACTTTCTGCCACACACACACACACACACACACACACACACACACACACACACACACACACACACACACACACACACACACACACATTTACGCACGTACCGGCTTGAGATGTGCGACGATTACGTTGTGGAAAAAGTCTTCAACGTTGATAAACTGGTTGGTCTCTGTGGTGCCAGCGCTCGCTGTCTTGCTGCGCACCGCCTGCACAACGACACAATCGTTGAGAATGTGGAACATGAGGGGGAGAGTGTGGCGCGTGCACATAAAGAAATAGACATACACACACATGAAGCAACACACACACACATATAAATCAACACACACATAAAGCGACAGACAGGCACACATACACAAAGAAAGATAGAGATAGAGACAGTCAGTCAGTCAAGCAGTCAAGCAGACAACAGCCACAACCCAAACACTGGGGCTGTCCCGTTCCAATCTTTGTTTGTCTTCTGGTGTGTGCACGTACGAGTGAGGTGACAAGGAAGATGGCAACATCCTTCGACTTCCAGTTGTTGACGGGATCAGCCTGATACGTCTGCACACGGATGCACACACACACACACACACACACACACACACACACAAGCAGCAACATGGGATGAGATCCAGCAAACCAAATGGTCAGAAGTTAAAATGGCACAGTAGAGCACAATCATAGAACGAGAAGCATGGAGGGGTACCTCGATGAGGGTGGAGACGTGGGCAGAGAAGATGTCGGTGACCTGGCTCTCAAAGAACTTGCACAGTCCACGCACAAGGTCGCAGGCAGCGCGGCGTCGCGTGTCAACATCTGCATTCGTGGGCAGAGATGACAGGGGTGGTCAGTGATGATGATGATGATGATGATGATGATGATGATGATGATGATGATGATGATGATGATGATGATGATGATGATGATGATGATGATGATGATGATGATGACGACAGTGGTGCGTGTGCGTGCGTGCGGGTGGGCGTGCGTGCACATACGCAACAGTGGCTGGCATGTGACCGAAAGCAACTACACCCCTCTGTATGAGCATGACCCTCTGCTCACCTGAGCCCTCAATGTCGCGTCGGATGTACTCCTCCGCGTTGTCCTCGAAAATCTCCTCGTCCGCCTCCCGGAAGTACATGTTCGGCACAATCACCTGCACACGGGCAACCCAGAATGGTGGTGACGGCACACAGGTCGGCGCGGGTGGATGGTGGGAACGGTGAGGCTTGACACAATAACGAAGAGGCCCAACACAAAGTCGCAGTTTTCAACAGAGGGCCGCAACTCCACCGTGCAATCACCACACATGCCACCGCTGACGCAATCACGCATGCAACCACACACGCCACTGCTGTGCTGCAGCATCGCACCTGCTCGCAGATTGCCTTGAGGACGGCCTCGTCGGAGAAAAGATCCATGTTCTGCTTCCGCTCGGACACAGACGTCAGGAAGTTCATCGCAGTGCTCACAAGCTGGCACACAGGAATGGCAGCGCACACGTGGAAGGGAAGGAGGGAGTGAGTGAGAGTGTGTGCGAAGGAGGCAGTGTGCCAGTGAGTGTGAATTTGAGTGTGCGTGTGTGTGTGTGTGTGAACGAGTGTCCATGTGAGTGTGTGCGAGGGTGTGTGTGTGTGTGTGTGTGTGTGTGTGTGTGTGTGTGTGTGTGTGTGTGTGTGTGTGTGTGTGTGTGTGTGAGTGAACGAGTATCCATGTGAGTGTCCATGTGAGTGTCAATGTCAGTAGTGTGTGCATCATGAGAGGGTGGCTTGTGCGTGCGGTCGACAGGAGCAACATAAAAACGAGCCAAGACAACTGTGTGACAAATAGATGTCCTTACGTAATCGTTCTTGACTTCAAGACCGGTGGTGGTGAGCAAGTGCCACACAACGTCCACAAACTGACGCAGGTAGATCTGTAGCGGCCGGGGGAGGGGGTGATAAAGAACGCATTGTCATGGGCCAGAACATGCGGAGCGGTTGAACAACAACATACCTATAGATGAAATAACACAAGCAACACATACACACACACAAGCATACACACATGCACACACACACACAACACACACAAGCATACACACGCAATCAAACAAAACAGACACAGACATAGCCAAACAAACAGCCAGCAGACGCACCTGGAACTCCTCGTCGTACTTCTGTGCGTAGAGGCTGATGCAGGCGCAAATCTGGCCCTTCACCTGCTGCACAACGCCTGGCTTCTCCAGGTCGTCGTCATCAAGCTCGGGCATGTTGGGCAGCTTGAGCAGCGTGAGAAACCCGTGCATCCACTCCTCCATGTGATCCTCAAAGAACGCAGGCAGGTCCTGCCCACCCGTGCGCACGATTGGTGGTGGTGCAGGGTGTGATGGTGGATTGTGGTGTGACAGCACGTTGTCGTGTGAGAAATGTGAAGAAATGACCTGCTTGGGCTGACACCATGTCGTGTTGCATGTTGTTGCTTCTAGTGGTTTGTGACTGTTGGGCCTGGCCCAACTACATGGATTCCCAAGCGCGCACACACACACACACACACACACACACACACACACACACACACACACACACACACACACACACACGCACACGCACGCACACACACGCACACACGCACGCACACACGCACACACGCACGCACGCACGCACACACGCACACACACACACACACAATAGTCACGTATTATGCGCACCTGGAAGTTGAGGCTGTAGAAGATCTGCAGAACAAGCTCTGTTGCCTCCAAGACGGGCACGAGTTGGGCGGGCTCGCTGGCCAGCTGCTCCACAGCCTTGACGCAATTGCCAAACAGCGTAGTCAGCGGTTGCGCGAGGGTGTCGATGACGTACTTGATTTCGATCCACAATTCGTCGCTACGCTCCTCGTACCGATACCTTTGCCATCGCGCGTTTGTGTGCGTGCGTGCATGTGTGTGTGTGTGCATTTGAAAGTGAGAGAGTGTGTGTGTGTGCGTGCGTGCGTGTGTGTGTGCAATTGTGTGCGTGTGTGTGAGCATGTGTGCATGCGTTTTGTGATTGGCGGGTGAGCAGCGGCCACGAGAGGGTTGACATAAGGAAAGCGGCAGTGAGTCCAACACACGTGTGCGTATGGCGATTCAACAACATTCGCACAACTATCACTGGTGTGTACCCGTGCTCACACCAAGAACATCCGCACACACGTGCGCACGTGCGCGCGCAGTCAATGTGCGGGCGCCAAGGACCACGACTACAACAAGCACATAGCAGGTACGCACTTCCAGAAGATGGGGTCTGCGGCGCGGAGGACGCCCTTGATGGCGTTGAAGTCGGTGCCTTGGAGATGCTCGATGAGGCTGGGCAGGAGCTGCTGCCAGTGCTCCGGGAAGTCGGACTTGGCGATGCGGGCGATGGCTTCGCAGATTTGCTTCTGCACGTACTGCGGGGTGTTGAGCATGATGGAGATGATTTGCGTCTTGATTTGCTCTTTGTCCGACTGGGCGAGGCTGTTTTCCTCGGAGGCCCAGCGCCTCTTGACGACGTTCTTGAAGGTGATGGCGGCGGCCTGTCGCACGCCGCGGTCGAGCGAGTCCGTCATCATTGTGTTGACCAGAATCATGAGGAAGCCCTCGTTGTGCTCCACTGACTCGAGAAACTTCTCCGCCTCCTTGCGCGTGGCCGGGTTGGGGTCCAGCGTCTGCTGGAGGTAGTGCACCATCGTCTGCACGTTCTCGTCCATCTCTCCGGTCTACTTTGTTTGTTTGTTGGGGGCGGGGGTCAGTCAGGGCTGTCTGTCGTGATGCTGAAAGGGTTTCAGGCTCGGTCAGAGGTGGATGCTGCTGCTGCTGCTGCTGCAGTGGAAAGGTGGTGCACGTTCTCGCGCTTCTCTTGCTTGGTCCGTTATTCAGGCAGCTGGCTGGTGGCTGGCGAATTTGGCTGTGCGAAAATTTTGTGCTGTCGCGTGCTTTTCCCGCAAGGTTGGTGGATAGTATCCGCACTCTACGTTTCGCACGAACTTTGCCCTTGACGTGGCACAGGCCTTGCTTCTGCGGCTGTTTTGTTTGTTTTGTTTCTTCCCTTTTCCCAAGTGTGTCAGTGGCCGTCATTCTGCTCCGCCTTGCTTCATTCATTCGCCTCTGGCTCACTTGCTCGCTTGCTCACTTGCTCACTCCCCTGTTGTTGATCCAGCCAGCCAGCCAGCCTTCTGCTTGCTTGTCCACCAAACACCACAGCGACCTGAAGGAAGATGTTTGTTCGTGGTAGCCAGCGCCTGCTGCGCGCAGGCCGCATGATGTCGACGGCTGCTCGTGCCTCTGCGACAGCCACGTCCCGCACTGCCCGTGTGGCCACGCTGGCCCTCGGTGTCGGTGCTGCCGGCGCCGCCGCCTTCGCCGCCACCCCTGCCGCCGCGGAGTGCTCCTGGTGGAACCCGCTGTCGTGGTTCTATGGCGTCGACTACAACCAGCTCCGCGCCGACATTGAGGACATTGCCGACGACAACATGGCTGGCCCTCTCCTCGTTCGCCTCGCCTGGCAGTGCGTACACACACACACACACTCCTCGCGCTTTGTTTTGATTTGTTTGTTTTGTGTTTTCATTGTTTTGAATTCGTGGTGGCTGTCATTGTCCATCGTGTGTTTGTGTATCTGTAGCGTGTCGTGTGTGTTTAGTGTTGTGGAGTGGAGTGGAGTGTTGTGGAGTGTGTCTGTTTGTGTGCACTGATGTCGGTATCGTTGCGTCATACGCGATCGCACACGCACACGCACACACACACACACACACTCTCTCTCTCTCACGTGCGTTTGCGTCCTCTCCACTGTAGTTGCTCTGGCACGTACGACAAGAAGACCGGCACTGGCGGCAGCAACGGCGCCACCATGCGCTTTGCCCCCGAGTCCTCCGATGCTGCCAACGCTGGCCTCGACAAGGCCCGCAACCTCCTCGAGCCCCTCAAGGCCAAGTACCCCTGTAAGTAGCTATGTGTGTGTATGCGTGTGTGTGTGTGTGCACAGTGTGATTGCTTGTTCTCTGCTCTCATGTTGTGTCGTCCATAACCTGCACTTTTATTCACTTCGCGCACGTATTCTCTTGACACTGCTCCCACCAGCTAGCTCACTTTCCCCTGCTGTTTGTTTGCGCAAACCCTTGTGGTGTGCCTGCTTCATTTGTTGTGGTCAGCCGTCTCCTACGCCGATCTGTACACGTTTGCTGGTGTTGTTGCTGTTGAGAGCATGGGCAGCCCCAAGGTCAAGTGGTCCCCTGGCCGCACGGACGCTGCTGACGGCAAGGAATGCCCTCCCAACGGCCGCCTCCCTGATGCCACCCAAGTGCGTGCATTTCGCTTGTTTGTATGTATGTGTGCGTGTGTGTGTGTGTGTGTGTGTTGTCTGTGTGCGTGTGCGTGTGTGTACGTGTTACCCGTGTGCGTACGTGTTGTCTGTGTGCGTACGTGTTGTCCGTGTGCTTATCGGCCCCCTCCTGTCTGCTTGTAGCGTCTCGTGTCGCTTGCGTGCATGCATGCATTGTCACCCCCACCCCCCCCCCCCCCAACGCCGTATGACAACCCACCTCGCGCATCCCACTCACCCTTTGTTCCCATCTCCGACGATTAGGGCGCGTCCCACCTGCGCGATGTGTTCTACCGCATGGGCTTCAACGACCGCGAGATTGTCGCCCTCGCCGGCGCCCACACCCTCGGCCGCTGCCACATCGAGAACTCCGGCTTTGACGGCCCATGGACCCGGTACAACCCCCTTCGGTGTATGTGTGTGGGTATGGGTGAAGCGGTGTAGCGGTGTAAGGTTGCATGTTACATGAAGCAGTGGCCCAAAAGCGCCTTCTTCGTTGCCACGCACCTACGCATCCACTCGCCACTCATCACCTCCCCCCCCCCCCCTTTTTTTTTCTTCTCTTGCCGTACCTTCTTTCTTGCTTGTTCTTCAGCGACCCATATGGCCTTGACAACGACTTCTTCCGCCTTCTGATTGAGGAGAAGTGGACGATCCGCCCCAACTTCCAGCCGCTGCAGTACGAGGACTCGAGCAAGGAGCTTATGATGCTTCCCACGGACATGGCCCTCGTCTGGGACCCCTCCTTCAAGCAGTATGTGGAGCTCTACGCAAAGGACGGCGACCTCTTTCTCAAGGACTTTGCCGAGGCATTTGGCAAGCTTCTCGAGCTCGGCGTGCCCCGCAACTGAGCACACGCACACGTCCACATCACACAGGCAGCGCTTGCAGCCTCCCACCATCAACCTCAACTTCAATTTCAACCTCCACCCCCGCCTCAATGCCGCCGTCACCTGCTTGTTTGCTTCCATGCACCGCCTGTGTGCGCGTCCTTGCGGAGCTGATGGCACCTCTGGTGGCTGCTGTTATTACATGAAGTGATACACGAAACATACATCGACCTGTTGTCCTGTTTGTTTCGTGCAATTTGTTCTCCCCCTCCCACCTTCCTTCTTCCTCCTCCTCCACAATACAGACGAAAATGTACACGCGCATGCTGCTGCTGCATGCATCATGAGAAACGCGCACGCGAGAGAGAGAGAGAGAGTGTGTGTGTGTGTGTGTGTGTGTGTGAGCAGATGGGTTGCCTATTGTCAAAAAGGAGGAAGCAATCTGGTTGTATTGTTTGCAAGTTGTACGCGGTGGTTGAGATGGAGATGGTTGGTTGGCGAATGTTGGCAGAACGACTTTCTCCCAAACAGAACACAAGAGAGACGCAGACAACGTGTGTGTGTGTGTGTGTGTGTGTTGTGTACGTGTGTGTGTGCGTTTGCAGTAAGCGAGGAAAGAAGTCACGGCTGTTGTGTATGTGTGACACGACAAAGGCTCGTCGTCATCAGAGCTCGTCCTTTGCGGCCGTGTTGGTGTCGTCCAACTCATCAAGGTCAATGTCGTCGAGCTCGGAGAGGTCGATTTCGTCCTCAAACGTCTCCTCGGGGGCGTCACTGCCGTCCCAGGCGGTGATTGCGGTCACCTGTGGCACCTCCCCGCCAATCACAGCAGCCGTCGGCACGCGCCCGGCAACCTGACAAGGGAGATTCGGGAGGGGGTGGGAGGGGGTGAGCAGCGGACATGGGATTCATGAGATACAGGTGCGGGGGGGGGGTGACGCATGCAAGGGAAAATAGCGCACGAGCAAGGTATCACATGCAGAGGCAGGAGAGGGGAAGAGAGGGAGAAGGGGAGAGCCAAGGAGACAGAGAGACAGAGAGAGAGAGAGAGAGAGAGAGAGAGAGAGAGAGAGAGAGGGAGGGAGAGAGAGAGAGAAACAGGGAGGGAGAGAGAGGGAGGAGAGAGAGAGAGAGAGAGAGAGAGAGAGAGAGAAAGGCAGGTGGGAGAGAGGCAGACAGACAAAGACAGACAGAGACACATACACACACACAAATGCACGCCGTGCACCGTGCACTTCACACACCCTCACAACACTCACGAGCGAGTTGACAAACTCCTTGATGGAGTCCTCCGTGTAGGCGCCGCGAAGGACAGCAAACTTCTTCTTCTTGCTGTTAAAGGCAGCAAGGGCAGGGTAGCCAAAGCCGCCGACATCAAACGCGCGCTCCAGCGCTGGCTGCTGGCCACCAACGGCCCAGACCCAGCCAAAGGGGCGGGACTTGTAGCGCTCGGCAAGCGACGTCTGCACGGCGATGAGGTCGTTGCGGCCCGAAGCGCCCGTGTCCAGGATGTCCGGGAGGAAGGAGATGAAGCAAATCTGGTGGTCGGTGCAGTGGGAGGTGAACACGTCTTCGTCTGTGACCTGCTTCACCTCTGGTGGCGGCTTGTTGGCCTGGGCCAGGTTACGCGCAAACTGCACGATGGACGCGGCGTCGCGCTGTGACGTGTAGTCCTCCGCCTCTCCGCTCTTTGCACCACCAGGGAACACCTGCATATCCGCACACGCACAGGGTTGGTGCAAGGGTGGCACGGTGGTGAGGAGAGATGAGTGTTGACAGATAGACAGACAGGCAGTCAGGGAGTCAACCCGAGACAGTAAAAGACAGTCAGTCGCACAAGGAGACAACAAATAAAACACACGCACACACACACACACACAGAGATGCACACACACACACACACACACACACACACCTTGATGGTTGGATATCCGCGAACACCGTAGCGGCTTGCGAGCTGGGTGTGGACGGTGGCGTCAACCTGGCCCAGCTTCACCTCGCCCTTGAGCTCTGCAGCCGCCTTGGCCCACTCGGGCTTCAGCCGCTGGCAGTGGCCGCACCAGGGAGCAACAAAGGCAACCAGCCACGTGTCGTCGCTGCCAAGCACGTCCTTGTTGAAGCTGGACTCTGTGAGCTCCACAACAGCACCCTTGCCGCCAGAGCCAGAACCAGAGCCAGAGCCGGACGACGACTTGCTGCGCCGTGAGCCGCCGTTCAGGCGGGACGTCACCGTACTGCGCACTTCCTTGAGCGCCGCATCCACCAGCGCCTGCGCCGTGCGCGCACCTGCATGACATGTGTGATAGGGAAGAGGGAGCGAGGAAGGGGACGGGCGGGGAGTGCGAGAATTGGACAAGATGACCACAATCTCGAGACATTGGACCATGCAACAGCACGAAGGAAGGAACAGGACAAAAAGCGAAACTCGCGTGCGACTGCACACACGCACGCACACACGCACGCACGCACGCACGCAAGAACACAACCACGGGGCATGCGCTGACGTACCGTTGTAGTCACTGGGGGACTTCTTGTTGGCACCAAAGACCTTGATTGTGGGGAAGCCTTGGACGTTGTACGGGCCACCGAGAGACTGGTGCTTGGTCATGTCCACAGCGCCCATCTTCACCACGCCCTTGAGGGCCGTTGCGGCCTTGCTCCACTCCGGCGCCAGGCGTTGGCTGCATGCATGTGCGCATGTGGCAAGAGGGGGGGGGGGGGTGGGAGTGTTGGTTGAGATGTGAGAGATGTGGCATGTGGACGACCAAAAGGGAGGAGCTCAGCTTCAAGCGAGAAGGATGCCCAGGCGATGCATGAGCAAGTGCGACTCACCAGTGGCCACACCAAGGCGCTGCGCAAGCCAGCCAACACAAAGCAAGCAAGGCCAACGTGAAGGTGAGTGTGTGTGTGTGTGTGTGTGTGTGTGAGCATGACTATTGATAGCAACGCGAATGCAGGCCTGCAGCAACGCAGGCAGCGACGCGCGTACACGCACACACACAAACACACACACACGAATACGCACACACACATGAATACACATACACACATGAATACACACACACACACACGAATACACACACACACACACGAATACACATACACACACACGAATACACATACACACATGAATACACACACACACACACGAATACACACACACACACGAAACACACACACACACACACACACACACACGAATACACATACACACATGTTCACACACTGACCGTAGAATTCGACCATCCAAATGTCGTCACTGGACAGCATCTTGTTAAAGGAGGTGGGGTCAAGCTCAATCACGTCCGAGGCTGCGGCAGCCACGCGGCCCATGCTGGCCAGCGCCAGCACAGCCATGGTGGCCGCTGCAGCAACACCAACAGCGCCTGTCCTCATCATCTTCCCTAACTCGTCAGCGCTTCTCGTTGCTCTGTCTGTCGTTGTCTTGGTTGTCTTGGTTGTCTTGGTTAGTGGTTGACACGTCAGCAACACAAACGACTCCTTCCTTCCTTCCTGCAGTTTCTTGCTGTTGTGTTTTCTTGTGTTGTCGTTTATCGTGGCGGGGAAGCAAAGGCTGGCTGGGTGCGAGGCGTGCATGGCAACACACACCGCCACCAGCAAGCAAGTAAGCAGGCAAGCAAGCAAGGGTATTGTAAAGGTTTTACAAGCGAGCAAGCACAGGAAGCAAACGGTGGTCATGAAAAGGGGGGAATGAACAAAGAAAGGAAGGAACAAGGGGGGTGGAAGGGTAAAGGTAAGCTTGTTGGGAGAGCAGGAAAAAGGACGGTCCAGCAGCCCCCATTCATTGGGTTTAGTCCTTGAGCTCCTTGTGGCGGGCCTTGCCCTCCATGCCGAGGCGGACCTGGATGTTGGAGAGAGCGAGGCTGCCGCTCTCGAAGATGGGGTCCATGCCGGCACGGAAGAACGCGCGCCACGACGGGGCCAGGGATGCAATGAGCAGGAACATGAGCTGGTTGAACGGGCCAGCCATGTATGTGTACATGAAGCGAGCCATGCCCATGAAGAAGCCCACGGTGATGGCCGCCAAAAAGCCGAGGAACAAGGAGAAGATGATGTGGATGGCATCGCTCATGCCTTCGTACAGGATCCTGTTGAGCTTGCGCACGCTCTCCAGAGCAGGGCCAGGCTTGGACACCTCAGGAAAGGAATCATCAAACTCAATCTGGGGGGGGGGGGAGAGTAGGTGGGGGAGGGGGATTGGACAAAAGCGAGCAACAACAACAACAACAACACGGTGAGATGCAACAATGGTTGTTAGCAAGGCGAATGAAAGGACTGAAATGGGGGAGGGAGAAGGAGACGAGACAAACAGACAAACAGTGAAAGCCGGCAACATCCCACGCACGCAAGCACACACAAACACACACATGCACGCACACGCAAACACACAGAGACACACAAACACGCACGCACACGCAAACACACACGCACACGCAGACACACACGCAAACACACAAACACACCTTCAGGGTTGTGGTGTCGAGACGGTAGGCATCGGAGACTTGGGAAATGGGGCCGAGATACTTGAGCTGGCGCTCAATGTACTTCTCCTCGGCCTCTGGATCGGATGGGGGCGGGGCTCCAAAGCCACCGGGCGTGAAGATGGTCGGATAGGTGGTGGTGGATGTTGGGGTGGGCCCCACATACGATGGCGCAGCGGCACGCGCCTGCTGCTGTTGCTGGTGGTTCACCGAGCTTGGAGGGGCGTAAGGGGGCGTCTGGTAGGAAGCGGTCGACGACGACGCGGCCTGAGATCCAGCCGTCAGTGGCGTGTTTTCCTTGTGGTACGACATGGTTGGTAGCGGCTGGTTGGAAAGTGTTCACAAAAAGCAAAAGGAACGCGGGGAACCTTGTTGTTGAAAGGTGTAAACGGTTGTATGTTATCACCCACAAAACACTGCAAGCCGAAGCAGGGACACGCAAACGCGCACGGTGTGCTGTGAGTTGGCGGTGGGCAGGGCGGAGGAAGAGCAAAGGAAGGCAACACAACCCCAAGAAAACAAAGGCAGTGGCAGCACTGCTCCAGTGCAAGCACGGTTCTCACATACCTCAACAGCGATGGTGGCAGGTGCGGTTGTTGTTGTTGGTCGTTGGTGCCTGTGAAGATGGGGGGGAATGGATGGGAGAGCGCGTGAACACCCCCCAACGCAGGTGTCTTTCCAGCCGCAGCGAAAATTCGTCACGGGAGCTGATGACTCATCGATGAGTCATTGCTGACTCATCGATGAGTCATCGTGCTGAGCATAAACGTGCATCAGATTGGAATCGACAATTAAAAAGGTGGAACAACATCGATATGCCGCCAAAGCTTTGAACGAATCATAGTTGTTGTTTCGCTTTGAGCTCTCTCTTGCTCTTGAGCTTTTGAGCGCAGGCTAGGCGATGCTTCTGTGCTTTCGTCTCTCGCTCTCTCGCTCTCTGGTTTCTCGCTCTCCTGTCTGCAGGTCTGCTCTCACTCTGCTCGGCTGAAAAGCTGTTGTTGAAGCCTGGCTAGGCTTTTCTCCACTGGTCACATGATGACGACTGGCAACTGCGTGCACCCTTGCACTCTTGCATGTGCATGTACCTTCGTAAGTGCAGATGTGATTATGTTTTTAGGATATCAGACCTGGAGGAAACCGAGTGATCACACACAGAGACATAGAGACAAAACAAAAGCCTAGCTCGAACAGGTTTGAAGAAGCACATCCCAACACTTATCCAGTGCACAACCACCTCACCCACTCTACCCACAATGCACGCGCCAGCAGCAGGCAGCAAGGCAGCAGGTAACGACACACACAGGACACAGTTCCTGGCTCACTTTTACTCTCTCTGGCTGTGCTGTGCTGTGCTGTGCTGACATGCGGATGTCAGCACACACAAAAGGCAAAGGCAACCCGACTGGAACCGAATAAGCATCCTCTTGCAGCCCTTGCAGCCTCGAACACTGGCTCTTGCTCTATCGTGCTTCATCGTGCGTTGGGGGTTTCCATGAGGCAAGCAGCAGCAGCCTCAAACACCAAACACCAAACACGCCACGACGCAAGGCAGCAGCGCAGCACAGCACGGATGTTCAGGAGTTTTTCTCACAACCAACACACACGTGCGCGCGACACAGTGTGTTGGTTCGTTGACTTGCTGTGATTGTGCGAGGCAACTGGGCGAAAGCGGCAGCAAAAGCGGCAACAAAGCAGCAGGTGCCGTCTCACGACGCTGTCTTTGGCGGGCGCGGTGTTTCGTCTGGTTGGATTGGGTTTGACCTGCTGCAAACAAGGACACGAAGCAGGAGAATAGATAGAAGGAACAGACAGCAGAACCACAATCACAACGACTGTGACTGGGTTTTGATTCTCGCCTCTGTTTTCAGCTGTTTCTGCAAACCAACACACCACACACCACGTGTTGTTTCAGTTCACTGAAAACGCACGCCGGCACTGACGCAACACCGAAACGGCAGTTTGATTGCCCTCTCCTTGCTTCCTTGCCTTGCTTTTGCGCCCCAGCAGCAGCAGCAGCAGCAAGAAGGGAAGCATTGAAACGTGAATCTGCCTGCCTGCATGCAAGCAAAGAGCAACAAACACAGAACAAGCAACATATCGCACCACACACACATGCAGATGCAATTGCAGGCAGAAAGGCAGAAGTCGTCCCCACTGACTGATGCGTTTCGTTTCCTGTCCTTCTTGCTTGCATCTTGCACAATGCAGCTGAGGTTTAGCCACATCTTCCATTGAAACGGCGCATGTCAAGCGAAGAAAGGCAACCAGCTTTTTTGCTTTTGCGGTTGCTTTGGTTTGGTTTCTTCTGCTGCTGCAAAGCAAACACCGCACCCACACAGCACCCCCACACACGTGTGTCGATTGATTGATCGATTGATTGAGTGTGTGTGACCTTACGTCAACTCACAACACGCCATTGCAACAAAACACAGCAGCACATCCAACACATCCAACGCCCTCCAACACATCCACGAAGCAAAAGCGAAACAGCAAACATCCACCACGCAAGCTGGCCCCACAATGTCACCACACCGCCCCCTCCTCGTGCCCCAACAACACCAGAACATCACCGCACCACGAACAGCAACCTGGGGGGCCACCCGCCGTGATGTGCTGATGCTTGCTGCATGATGGTGTTCATTTTCTCCGCGATCACCATCAACCTCAACATCACCACCCGCTCTCACAAGCATCCCTCGCAAGAAAGCGCCCGCACCCCGCACCCCGCACCCGCACTTGCTGCACTGAACGCAAGGAACCCAGCATCATCATCATCATCATCATCATCATCATCATCATCATTGCGCCAATCAATCAACGTTCTCAAGAGCACCACTCAACTCAAGAACACCACCGCCACCACAACAAGAAGCAAGCCAGGCTCAAAACAACACACCACCAGCCAGCCAGCCAGCAGCAGCAGCAACAACAACAACAACAACAACACCAACAACAGCGACAAGAGGAAAACAGCATCGCATTCTCAGCGCCAGCACAGCAAAGATGATGATCACCATGATGCCCTCATCTGCCGCCGACACCAACGCTCACGCGAACGTCAACACCAACAGCACCACCACCGGCACCAGCGCCAAGAAGGCGCCTCATCCAATCATGACCAAGACCAGGTCTGCGCCACAGCTGCCGCGCCTGCAGCTGAACAAGCCACGGCCCATCTCCAGCCTGGCCCAGCGCCGCGGCTCCTGCGCAGCGCACCTGGCCCTCCCCGTGTCCGCCATCAACAGCGTGCACAACGACGAGGACACAACCGAGGAGCACTACACCTCGGACAGCCTGGACGCCCTCTTTGAGGCCGCCACCCTCTCCAACCTCGCGTCCCCAGACGCTGGCGACGACGTCTTCGATAGCACCGACGACAGCACCAGCACCGCCACCACCACTTCCTCCTCTGTCATGGCTGCGAGCGCGACCTCGTGCCGCCAACGCCAACAGCGCCGCCGCTTGCGCCAGCGCTACTTTGATCGCCACACCCACCTTGGCAGCCAGTGCGAGGACGACATGATGATGCACGAGGAGGAAGAGGAGGAGGGGGAGGACGAGGGCGGCGACGTGTTTGCCGTTGGCTCGCCGGACTGGAACGAGGCACGGCTGGAGCGCATGTATTTGCTGCGCGGCCCGCTCTCCGCCAACACCACACAGCCCTGCACCACAGCCACCGTGTCTGCCAGTGACTGCATGGACACAGCCGGCGAGCCCGGCCAAGCCAGCTGTCCAGTGGACACACGCCACTACCAGCAAGAGCAACAGCTGCCACAGCAGCAGCCACAACAACAAGAACGACTGCGGTTGCATGATGAGGCGTACACCTTGGGCAGCAGCAGCATTTCTGCCGCTACGGCCGATGACGACGACGGCGCCGACAAGTTTTCCTTCTCCGCACCCTTCACCCCCTGCTATGGCGCCAACTGCGTGGGTGGCGGCGAGGGCAGCAGCAGCAGCTGTGACTGCGGCTGGTTTGACGGGTACGACAGCGCAGAGTACAGCGACTTCCACAACCAGCAGCAGCAAGAGCAGCAGCAGTACTTCTTCCATTACGGATGCCAGCACGGCAGCAACAGTGGCGGCGCCGGCAGCGATGCTGACGGCATGTTTGGCTTCCTCTACGCGCCCGGCGCATGGGCAGCGGATGCCACATAACCGCCAAGAAACCAAGTAGCAGCAGCGACACGCGATTCTCGCGAGGCAACATGCCCTCCTCACCCGCCATCGGGTACAGGGCTCTGGCTCTGTAGGCACGGGTGTGCGCACCGCAGGCCACAGCCATCGCGCCCTTGGTGGTGGCGAATGCACTCACTGATGGTAGAAGACCTGATGGGTGTTGGCCATTGCCAGATGGCCGCAGCTCCGCCACACGCTACGGCTTGGAGAAGCCTCAACGCTCACGGACGCAGAGGCACATGCACACAACGAGCACACGACGACGAGCACCAAGAGAAGCAAGCAGGCAGGCGCAACAGGAGATAAAACGGCCGTCGTGTGTTTACTTTTGCATTCACACACGCACACATGCGCGCCGTCTTTCAATGCTTCTGCAACTGCCACTGCAGACAGTGCAATGTGTGAACTGATGAGCTTAGTTATTGTAATGAAGTGGCTGACCATTTCTCTTTCTGTTAGTCTCTGCTTTCACTATTCTCTAGCTTCTTCTTCTCGCTTTCTTGCTCGGTTGACCAGCAATTAGACACAGCGACAACCTCAAACAATCTCGCAAGCAACATGCACCATGGCAAGCAAGCAACACACGACACACTCTCTGATGGCTGTGTGGTGGCGACTGAATGATGCAGATGGTTTTCCATAATTTCAAACACTTTTCGGATTGTTTGTATTTGTGGTGGTGGACGATGGTGCGACTGGTTCAGTGGGTTGTGGCGGCTGTGGTGGCGGTGTCGGTGGCTGCTACGGCGGTGCAGGGCGATGGAGCCCTGCACGATCCAGCATGGCGTCGCGTGAACCAGTCCGACTGCCCATACGATGACACCGGCGACAGCTGCACGGTAGCTACCCCTCCTTCATACGTGCAGCGATACATTCTCGAGCAGCTACGATTGCTTCGCAAAGCCATAGTTTGCCCTCACAACATATGGATGGCTGCATTGCGCGTCACTTTCGCGCTTGTGGTGTTTGCGGTGCTTGTGTATGTTTGTGGTGTGTTTGTATGTGTCTGTATGTGCCTGTATGTGTTTGTATGTGTTCCGTGGTGTTTGTTCATGGACAGGGTGCGACGGTGGAAGGCTGCAAGGTGAAGTGCGCTGCAGATCCAGCCTGTGGCGGATTCAACTATCCCCACGGGATCATGAAAAAGACGGATTGCTCCGCACACATCTCCACATCTCCAACCGTGGACCTCTACCTGCTCGTGGTGCGTGTTGCCCAGCATGTTGAGAACTTGGCTGCCCTTGAAACATCATATCATGTCACATCACACGGCATGCCTCGCAATCACACACACCCACACCCACACACACACACACGCACACACACACACACACGCACACACACACACATACGCACACACATACACATACACACGCACATACGCACACACGCACCTGTGCAGAAAGACATCAGTGTCAACTGGCCTCCAATCTGGCCCATGCCCAAGTCGTACACCAATGGAACTACAAATCTCAAGGTGAGAGGAGCCTCAGCTTGTGTCCGACTGTCGCCTGTCATCGTGCAGTTGCGATCCCATTGCCCAGCTCTCAACATGCTTGCTTCGTGGCATGATATGACAGGTGGACGGATCCAAGTTTGGCTTCTTCACCACTACGCCGAGTGCCGATTTGACTGCGGCGTTCTCGCGGTTCCGTCCGCTCTTCTTCCCGCACCGCACAAGCGCCTCTCCTGCTGGCGCAACGCGCGGCGTTGACGTCACCGTGCACAACTCGAGTGTGCCGCTGCAGCTGTATGCGGATGAGAGCTACACCCTCAGCGTTCCTGCAGATGGCGGCAACATCTCGCTCACTGCCAATACCGTGTACGGTGCGTATCACGGCCTGCAGACACTCTCCCAGCTCATCTCCTTTGACTTTACTCAACAGGTGCGAGCATTTGAATCGAGCATAGAACGTTGCTTGTGCGTTTGTGTATGTACGTGTGCGTGTGTGTGCGGGTGTGTTTGCTGTGCGATGTGCGCTGCGTGCGTTGCGTGCAGCATGCGCGTGTTTGTGTCCGCACATGTGAACGTTTGTAGCTATCAGCGCGGCAGTGACTCCAGCAACGTGTCGTTGGTGTGTTGCGTCAGGAGTATGTGATCCCTGGTGCTCCGTGGAAGATCAGCGACGCCCCTCGCTTCCCGCACCGGGAAGTCCTCATCGACTCCTCGCGCCACTTTGAGCCAGGTGCGCACGATTGCATGTGGGGTTTCGCTCCACCACTAAGTGGTGTTGCTGCACTTGCCACTGCTCATCCTTTCTCTCTGCGTCTGTCTGTGTGTGTATGTCTGTGTGTGTGTGTGTCTGTATGTGTGTGTGTGTGTGTGCGTGCGTGCGTGTGTGTCGCTCACCCACTCACCCACTCGCTCTCTCTTTGGGTCGCGTTGTTCCCGGACTGCGTCCGCTCATATCAGTGGAAACAATCAAAGACGTGATCACGTCCCTGACGTATGCCAAGATCAACACTGTGCACTGGCATTTGGTGGACAGCCAATCGTTCCCTTTCATCAGGTGGGCGTAGACATGCACGACCGCTTTGCAATGCTTCTTATCCATCGTGCAAATCAACCAAGCCATCAACCATCACCATTCACCAAGACAAGCAGCTGCTTGTCCGTTTGTCCTTGTTTTGTGCTCTGACGATGGGCATTGCATAATCACACCCCAGATGAGGTCGTTGTTCATGTTTTTTTTTTTTTTGTTTTTGCACACCCCTGCTGCTTTATGATGTGCATGTTGTGTCTGTCCCAGTCCAACGTACCCTGACCTTGCAGGCAAAGGGTCCTACTCGCTGCAAGAGCGGTACACGGTTGATGACGTTGCCGATGTTGTGGAGTTTGCGCGTCAGCGCGGTGTCCGTGTTGTCGTCGAAATTGACACCCCAGGTGAGTGCTGGCACGCGTCTCATGAAGCACGTACACGAGACTTAATAGCACCTCTGTGTGCGTGCGTGCGTGTGTGTGTGTGTGTGTGTGTGCGTGCGTGCGTGCGTGTGTGTGTTAATTGTTGATCACTCACTGCGTCACATGTTGGACCGACAATGCCCACCCCGGCCCCTCTCTTACATTGCAGGTCACGCTGCGAGCTGGTGCGCTGGCCACCCGGAGATATGCCCGAGTGCCCAGTGCCAGGAGCCACTCAACCCGGCCACCAACACAACCTTCAACCTCATCGCCGGCCTCTTCAAGGTGTGTGTGCGTGTGTGTGTGTGTGTGTGTGTGTGTGTGTGTGTGTGTGTGTGTGTGTGTGTGTGTGTGTGTGTGTGTGTGTGTGTGTGTGTGTAAAATCATCGGTCGGCACTGCAGCTCATCGCTCTTCTCAACTCAACATTGTGTGGCACCAATCGTTGATCGGCGCCCGTACTTGCGCCTCATCACCACTGTGACCGCCATGTCTCGATCTCTGTATGGCAGGACCTGACCGGCGGCGCTCGCGGCAGTGGACTGTTCCCAGACAATCTGATGCATCTTGGAGGCGATGAAGTCAACACCAAGTGCTGGTCCGAGTCCCCCACGATCAGCAAGTGGATGCAGGACCACGGCCTGACGCCAGATGGCGCATACGCGTACTTTGTCAACCGAACGCAGGTGCAGCGCCAACCATGGCCTGAAGGATGGGGTCACTCGTGCAGGGCTGGGGTTATAGAGTAGTTGTATCATTGCCATGTGTTCGTGTATGCGAATGGTCTTTCTGATCCTCTGCAACACACGCCTTGTATCCCTCCCTCTCTCCCTGGCTGTCTGTCTGTCTGTCTGTCTGTCTATCTGTCTGTCTGTCTGTCTGTCTGTCTGTCTGTCTGTCTGTCTGTCTGTCTGTCTGTCTCCCCCCCCACACACACCATGCAGGCGATTGCGCGCGGGTACGGGCGGGACGTGATTGGCTGGGAGGAGATCTGGGACCACTTTGGAACGTCGCTCGACAAGAGCACCATCATCCACCAGTGGCTGCCCAAATCCTCCATCGCCATCAACGCCACCAAGGCCGGCTACCGTGTGCTGTGGAGCACAGATGGCGCGTGGTATCTTGATGGTCTGTCGGTGACCTGGCAGGAAATGTACGAACAGGAGCCCTGCACGGGCATTGACGATCACCTGTGCGACACCCTCGTCCTCGGCGGTGCGTATGCGGATCCGTGTATGAGCATGCGAAAATTTGTGTGTGTACGTATGTGAATATGTGTACACGTGTGTGTATGTGTATGTGTATGTGTGTGTATGAGAATGTTTGTGTGTGTGTGTGTGTGTATGCGTGTGTGTGTGTATGAGAATGTGTGGGTGTGTGTGTTTGTGCGTGTGTATGTGTATGCTGATCATGTTTGCCGCAGTTGCACGTTGTTCTTGTTTTTGTGGGGCGCTTCCAGCTCGCTTCTTGTTTGTTCCGTGCCATAGCCACATTGCCCTCACACCCACCTCCAACAACCACATAATGCCGTCACGGCACCATCCCAACACCCTGCATACCCCATGCATCAGGCGGCGGGTGCATGTGGGGCGAGACGGTCGACACCTCCGACATCCAGCAGACGATTTGGCCGCGAATGGCTGCAATCGCCGAGCGCCTGTGGTCGCCACGCTCCGTCATAAGCGCTGCACAGGGTGAGCGTGCTTGCAGGCATTGTCGAGGATGGGGGCAAGGAAGTGAATGCTCTTGGCGTACGTTTGTGCTAGCTCGTGCGCGCGAATTTGTTCCAGCTGTACAAAATGAATGCGCGTGTTGCGTGTTTGTGATGCGGGCACCATGGATCAACCACCACCACCACCACCACCACCACCAGTGCCAACGTCATCAGTACCGACGTCATCATGTCACATCACTAGTCCGCAACGCACCATGCACACTTCCTTGCCTCTCTCTCTCTCACGCACAATCTTCCGTCATGGTGTGCCACAATCGCCGTCATCGCAAATCCCCATCCCTCTTTCCTTGCAGCCGATGCGCGCTTCCGCTCCTTCCGCTGTCTGCTCAACCGTCGCGGCATTGCTGCTGCCCCAGCCAACAATCCAACTGCCAGAGAGGCACCACCTCACCCTGGTGGCTGTCTCGAACAGTGAGACACGTGTCCTGCATGTGCGAGTGTGTCTGTGTCGCTGGCATACGCGCATGCGTGTGCGTGTACGTGTCAACTCACACCGCCAGCTCGTCAGTGTTTGTGGCGTGTTCTTGCTCTCCATCATGTTGTCGTTCCAACAACATGCTTGTGTGTGTGTGTGAGTGAGTGAGTGTGTGTGTGTGAGTGAGTGTGTGTGTGTGAGTGAGTGTGTGAGTGAGTGAGTGTGTGTGTGTGTGTGTGTGTGTGTGTGTGAGTGAGTGAGTGTGGCTTCTTTGCAAAGGGGTTTCTTGTGGGTTTCTTTTTTGTAATTGCATTGCAGTACGCGTGCGTGTCTGTCAATGCTGTCCCTGATCCTCCTGTTGGCGAGAGAAGAAGTTTGGTGCCACCTCCACCAGCCACGACTGAACCGCAAGCCGCAAAACAACACACATACAAGTGCAGAGGGGGGGGGGAGTTTGACTTGCTTGGTGAGCGTGCGTATGGGCACAAATCTGATCAACTCAGCACTCCATGCTCAAACAACACGACGCCAACCACCAGCCATCAATACTGTCAATACTGTCAATCAACAATGGTACTTCAGTCAACACGACCACCATCATCAACCCATCATCAACGCATCATCGGGACCACCCACCGGGTCGATGATGCAGCAGTTGCGCATGTAGCGGCGGTTCGTCAGCACAAGTTCGTTGAAGAGAATGCAGCTGCCAAAACGCAATGATGG
>NW_004754925.1:51331-71331 GCF_000188695.1 Salpingoeca rosetta | reverse complement strand
GGATGAGTGCAGCATGCGCCGGCGCAGGTCAACAGTACAAGCATCCACGCAAATCGTCGTGTGTGTATGCAGGGAGATGTACTTGATTGCATGTCCACCCACAAGTGAGCACACACGAGTGAACACACACACACACACAACTACACACATACACACACACACAAGTACACACATACACACACATACACACCCCAACCTTGATGCGCGTGGATGGGGAAGTGAGTTCGTCGAAGCGAACTGAATAGCCCACAAGCTTGCCAACCTTGGAGCTGCGCTCCCAGGCGACACGCTGGGCCACGGTGATGGCGGCAACACGGCGAGGCTGCGTGATGGCGATGGCGCCGTACCGCCGCTTGCCATGCTTGTCTTTGTAAGCATTGATCTGATCCTCATACAGGTACTGGGGCAGTTGCGTGGTCTTGCCACTGCCCGTCTCACCAATGACAATGTTGAACTGCTGCTGCTTGATCATCTTCATCAGGGATGGCCGTGCGTTGAAGATGGGCAAGTCCTCCCGCAGTTTCCCAATCTCCTCTGCACTCATCTCTTTCTTCCCCGCATCACTGTTTCCACTGCTGCCACTACCCTTGTCAGCGTCACTGCCTCTGTTGCCTGTCTTGGTGCCTTTGTCCTTGAATTCCACCACCTTCTTCACCTTCTCTTTTGTTTTTGCCGTGTGTCTCCCACCGCTGCCACCGTGCTTTGCGCGCTTGTGTGCCAGCTCCCCACCACCTCCGCTTCCACCATCGCCACGCCCTGTCATCATCATCATCGTCGCTGTGGTTTGTGGTTGCTGTTGTTGTGGTTCGTTTGTGCGTGTCCGGATGACCTGATGTGTGTGATGTGAGATATGACCCTTCCGTGCAATTCTCCGATTCCTCGGCGCCACGCTGCGCATTATGCCCCCATATCGTGCATATCCACCACATGTGTGTCGTGGCCCGCCTTTTTTTTGCCTTCTTCTTTCTCTTGTCGCCGACCACGCGTGCTGTTGCTCTCATTTCCCGCTTCTTGTTCCTCTTGTCGCGTGTGCGTGTGTGTTTTTGTTTGCAGGTGAACGTTTGTTTGTTCGATCCCCACAACTAACCCCCCAAGATGAGTGAGGCAGCCGTCGTGATTGTGAAGCAGCCCGACAGCGAAGAGCTTGTCGAGGTCCCCGTGGACCAGGTGTGTGTGAGGGGTGTGCGTGCGTGTGTGTGTGTGTGTGTGTGTGAGGGGTGTTGGTGGAGTAATGAGAACGATACGGAGTTTGCTGTCTGTCACACACGAAGCATGACACGTGGTCAGATGATGATGTGTGTGTGTGCGTGTGTGCGATCGGAGATCAACACGTCTCTGTGGATGCCCCCCCCACCATGTTCCCTGCTGGCGTACTCTTTTTCTTTCAAGCAAGCCATGTTTTTTTCTTTCCCACTTCAATCATCTCACTACCGCCGCCATCACCATCACGATCACGACGATCATCATCTTGCTTGCTTGTTCGTTTTGTAGGATGGTTCCCTTCCTGTGGCCACGTTGGACTCGCAGTTTGCTGGTGCCACGGGTCTCAAGTTCAAGAACCCCGCCACGGGCGCGTACCGCGCCATCCGCGTCGAAGACGGGAAGTTGCTCCCGCCAAACCCTGAGGAGGGCTGGGGCACTACCGTCTACGAGGTCGTCGTTTCCGGTGAGTTGCAACAGCACAAGCGAAACGCCTCGTGTGATGATGTGTGTGTGTGTTGTGTTGTGTTGTGTGTTGTGTTTGCTTGCTCTATCTCTGTGCTGGCTCCAATCAATTCCCTCGTCCCTCTGTCTTCTGTTCTGGCCATGCCACCACCACCCGGCATTTCACCATGTTTCCACATATATTTCCTCCTCGCTCACCATCACGTGTGCACGCACTTTTTGTCCACCACCCTCAAACACATCAACCATCACCACCTTGTCACAGAAACAAGTAAGCGGCGTGCGGAGGAGGAGGAGCAGCCAAATAAGCGAGCGGCTGTCCGAGGGGATGAAGGTGATGATGGCCCCGAAGATGGAGAAGAGCGTTACGATCCACGCAAGCGTGACCGGACCGATGTCCCCTCAGGCGTTGCTTCTCAGCAGGAAGGCCGTCCCGCCGCAGAGGAAGGACAGCAGCCCGCCGGTGGCCGCACCTGCTACAAATGTGGCGGTGAGTCTCCTACTCTTGTGTGTGTCTGTATGTATGTATGTATGTTTGTATGTATGTGCATGTGTGAATGTATGCATGTATGTGCATGTGTGCGTGCGTATGTATGCATGTATGTGCATGTGTGCGTGCGTATGTATGTATGCATGTGCATGTGTGTGTGCGTGCGTGTGTGCGGACCCACTTGAAGCATGCCTTGGCACAGTTGCTCCCAAAGTTTCTGTACACGTGCGCACACAACTCACTCCCTTTCTCGCCCGCCTTCCTTGTCATCCTCGCCCCCCCCTTCCTTGTCTTTTTCGCGCTTTCTTTATCTTTAGGCCAGGGCCACATTGCCGTGATGTGCCCATCACCGGAGGGTGCCAAGGACAGCCCAAGCGAGTCTGAGTGCCACCTCTGCCACGGAAAGGGCCACTTCCAGGCCCGTTGCCCCAACACCGTCCCACGCAATGTGTGCTGGAAGTGCGGCATGTACGGCCACATTGGCAGGTGCGTTTCAAGCTACTTATTTTTTGTTTGGGGTCCTGTTGCCTTCATGCGATACACGAACAGACGTTTCATCCACCCACCCATGCGTGCAAACGAAACAAACAACACCAACAGCACACAACAAGAAGACCGAGAACAAAACCACTCTACAAACACGCACACTTCAACTTTGAGAGCAATGTGACAATGGCGTGCGCGTGTGTATGTGGTGTCCGTGTGTAGGGAGTGCGGCGGCGGCATGGGGTATGCAGGTTAGAGTGCAGAATCAACACACACATACCAAACACATGACAGCAAGCCTGTGTTGCTTGCACGTGTTTTCGGGCTGTCGTGATGGGAAGAGAAGGAGAGCTTTCACCCCACACAACCAGAAGGGGGTGTTTTCTGTCTGGTGTTGATCCTTTTGTTTTCCCTTTGTTGTGTTTGGATGGTTGACAACAACCCAACCGCTTTGTCTTTCTCTCTCTCTCTCTTTTTTTGTTGTGGCCGTGCGGTGCTGCTGCTGCGTGTGCGCTGGCTTACGCTGCCCCTGCTTCTGCTGTTTGTTGTCTCCTTGCTGTGACAGATCCTTATGCACCCCACGACCCCTACGGCCGTCCCCCATACTACGGCGGCGGCGGCGGCTTCGACCGTACCTGCTATGTGTGAGTACAGTGATGTATTTGCTTTGCGCGAAGACAGCACCGTTTACGCGGACCGTGTCTGCCGCGCGCGCGTGTGTGTTGAAATGTTGGCTGCGGGTCATCCATGTTGGCTGCGAGTCAAAATCGCCGACCCAAGCTGTTTCTTGTTTGCCAATTCCTTTGGCGTCTGCGTGTGTATGCATGTGTGTATGTGTACGAGTGCGTCTGTGTTTCTTCTCCTCCGAGCCCTTCCTCTTCCCCTCCGCCTCTTCTTTCCGTCCCCCCCCCCATCTCCCCTCCACCTCCCACGCATATTCTTAGCAGTACCCGTCTTCGTTTATTAGTCAAGCTGGGTACCTCCTGATATATGCAAGATTAACACTGGCAGTAGTTTGAGGAGCTGTGAGCTTCGTTCAGTGCTTACAATTCTATAGGTTATCTGCCGAAATTTCCTTCTCTCTTCCTTTTCTTCTCCTTTTCCCCCCTGCCATCTTTCGTTCTTACTACCTTTCTCCCCTCAATTTCTCCCCCCGCCAAGCTTTGCAAATACGAACTCATTGTTGTTCTATTCTAACCCATGTCTATGTCACACTGTTGGTGTGCTTGTGTTGTGCGTTTTGTCATTATTCAGGTGCGGTGAGCGCGGTCACCTCGCTGCCCGCTGCCCTCGCTCCACTTACAACGGCGAGAAGCTGTGCCACGTCTGCCGCAAGCCCGTAAGTGTGCATTTGTGTGTGTGTGTGTGTGTGTGTGTGTGTGTGTGTGTGTGTGTGTGTGTGTGTGTGTGTGTGTGTGTGGCTTCTACTGTGTTTCTCAGCTCGTGCCACTCGCTCATAGTTTGCGAATGCTTTCAATTCTCACTCGCCCTTGTTGCCGTGCGTTGTTGTTATCCTTCCTCTTCCTTCCCTCATGCACTAAATGTGCACGCTGCGTGTACGTTACAGGGCCACATTGCCCGTGACTGCAAGCTGTGCCGCATCTGCCTCGGTGAGGGTCACCGCTCGTACGACTGCCCGCACCGCGGCACCCACGGCGGCCACCACGGCGGCCATCACGGCGGTCATCACGGCGACTACTCTGGCGCCCCTGCCCGCGCATCTCCCGGCCAGCAGGGCTATGGCCAGGACCCCTACGGCTACTCGGCTTCGTCGTACTCGTACGGCCAGCCGCCCATGCCATCAGAGTACCAGTAGGCTGATTCATTGATGACACGCGCCCCCCTTTTTTTGTTCTCCCCTCTTTCTTCCCCAAGCAGACCCTTTGCCGCCTGTCTTGTAAGCAGAAGATGAGTGCGAGTTGAGAGAGGACGAGAGGATGAGGAGGAACCGAGCTGTAAGTGAACGAGGGGTGGTGTGAAGCGATGCGACGGTGGTGGTCGAGATGATGGAAGCAAGCGCGGCTGTTCACTGCCACGATGAAGATGGCGATGGAGACGGTGATGTGGATGTCGTTGCTATTGTTCGAGTTCATCTGTCTGTGTGTTTGTGTGCGTGTGTGTGTGGAGTGGACGTTGACATGGTGTGGGTGTCCTTTTCTGTTTAAGTGCCCCCTTTCCCCCTCCTTCCCCCCTTTGCTGTTGTGGAGTGATTGTGATTTGACCTGAGAGCGCGCCTCGCCACTCAAGCCGCCCGTGCAACGTTTTGTTTGTTCTCTTTTGCTTGCCGGGCTTGGCCTTTGGCCTTTGGTTCCCAGCGCCCCGTGTACGTGTGCGTCATTTTGTGTGCTGGTCGCTGTTTGAGTTTTGTGTTGCTCTTGTCGACTCGAAGTGCTTGCTTGTCTTTCTCGTGAGGCTGCGGGTTCTTCGCAAGTGAGGCGTGAGAGAGTTACTTGTGTGTACGTATCCAACAACAGCGCAACAACAGCCCTTAGTCCCTGTGTTGTGCATATCGTTTCATTCATCACAAATACAACGCATGTCAACAAATGGGCATCAAGTCAGTGCAATGAAGGAGGCAAAGCGTAGTTCCGAAGCAGGGCTTATGTCAACTCAAAGTATGGCTGCCAACACAGCAAGGCTCATGTCAACTCAAAGCAGCAAAAACACCCGCAATGCCCGCGACACTCTGCGAGCGCGATAGTGCGTAATCATGTCATGTCATGCCACGTCACTTTGCCGTGCGCGTGCTCGTAGCCAGCGGCGACGGCGTCGCGGGCTTGGTGCTGCCGCTGTTGCCACTGCTTGCAGTTGCTGGGGTTGTGCTTGCTGTGGTGGTGCTCGTGCCTGTGGCTGTTCTTCGGGACCGAGCGGCACTTGCGGGCCTTGACGTCGATCTGGGCTTCCTTGCTCTTGGGGCGGCGGGCTTGCTTGCCTTTGGCTGCGCCGATCGAGGCCGGGGTGGAGGGGTGGCGGTGGGGGTGGTCGGCGATGGCGACAGGGAGCAGTGCGAGGGCGCTTCTTTGGGCTGTTGTTGGTGCTGTTTTACGCTTGATGAAGAAGAAGAGGAGGAGGAGGAGGAAGAGGAGGTCAGAGTTGGTGCGGATGCGGTGCGAGGTTTCGCCCTGGATGATTGAGAGGTTGATGATGAGGATGGTGTTGCTGCTGTTGTCGTCTGCTTCTCTGCCGCACTCGTCATTGCTGTCGTCGTTGTTGATGCTGCTGCAGCTGCGCCGCGCTTGGCGCGCTTGGATGCGGGAGCGGTCAAGTGCTTCAGGTCGTCCAGGGTAAGCGTTGGCGGCAACCCCTTGAGCTGTCGCAGCTTCTGCTTTGCCAACATGAGATGCACCTCCAGGTTTCGCAGTCGCGATTTGAGGTATGCGGCGTGCTTTGCTGCAGGCTGCGCCAGCGTCACCTTGCTGATTTGATCGTCGTGTGCAGGAAACTCATACGCAGGGCGGTCTGTGTGAGTGTATGAGAGAGAGCATGAGAGACAGTGTGTGTGTGCGTGCGGGTGAATGAGTATAATGAGCATATGCGCGCGCGCGTGTGTGTGTGTGTGTGCGTGTGTGTGTGTGTGTGTGTGTGTGTGTGTGTGTGTGTGTGTGTGTGTGTGTGTGTGTGTGTGTGTGTGTGTGTGTGTGTGTGTGTGTGTGTGTGTGTGTGTGTGGGCGAGTATGCGTGTTGGCTTTGAAGACAAAGAGAGGCAAGTTCGGACGATGCAGGTAAACAGTCGATGGACGGAGAGCCCAATTGCATCCACTTTTAAACCAAAACCACACACAAGGAGAGGTTCAACCAAGCACACACAGACACAGAGACAGACACAGAGACAGACAGACATAACAGAACACAAACAGAAACACACACAAACACAGACAGAGACAGACGTGACACACCTGTTGGAGACCATAGCGTGGCGCTGAATGTGTCGCCGCTGACCGTTTCAATGTTGTGAGAACGCCGCTGCCATTGCTGCGTCTTTCGCTCTTTGTCACGCCACCACGCTTCGCTGTGTTTGTCATAGACTTTCTTCACCTTGCCATCAAACGTGGTTCCTGATTTCGTGGTGGCAAACCCTTCCTTCCCACGCAAGCCGAGGCTCTGCAGCTGCGGCAGGCTGATCTTCAGCTTCCGCTTTTGTCGTCTCCGCTGCTTCTTCACCACCGGCGCTCCATCTCCGCCTTCCTTCTTGCCTTTATCATCTGTTGTCGCAGCAGCCGGGCTCTCCTTCCCACTCGCCGCTGCCGTCTTGTTCTTCTTCTTGCTGCTGGTGCTGGTGCTGGCGGCGGCGGTGCTGCCTTCTTTGCTCGCCATTGCTTGTTCACTTCTTCAGGTTCACCGCGATTGTGGACGATTTGTGAATGGTTTCTAATAAAAATCGGACGCCAACCGGAGCCTGGTGACTGGCGACGATGCACAGGCACCCCCACAGCAACCGCGGCACTGCCACCACAACCACCTAACCAAGCCACAAGATGCGAAGAACCAAAGCAAGCAAGCGGGAAGAAACTTGGGCAGCCAGCAGCGCTGCTGCGGCTTGCTTCGGCCAAGCCACCTTTTTTAACGCTCTCCACATTCACACAAGGGCAGCGTTTGCTCTCTGAGTGGCGAAGGAGATCAAGCGCACGCAGCCACTCAGCTCTTCTACTCATCGCCGCTGCGTCAGTGAAAACCACACCCGGCATTCACATCACGCACACACGCTGTTCGCGCACACGCAAAGCACTCGCTGTTTGCGTGCACCCTGCTCGCTCACCGTCACAGCAACAAGAGCACCAGCAACGCCAGCAGCACAAGTCTGCATCTGAGGCCGAAGCAATACCAACAGCCACACACCTCTCTGGCTGGCTGTGTCCGAACGCAAGCCGATTCAACCATGAGGGTGTCGGTTTTGCGGGTGCTGAGGCATAGCTGTGCCACACTCTTCTTGATCGCGCTGCTTTCGTTTGCGCCCCCAACACCCACGCATGCTCAAACCCAAGGTACATGCGTGTTCGTATGTGTGTGTGTGTGTGTGCGTGTGTGCGAGTGTGTATGTGTTTGTGTGTGTGTGCATGGATGTGTGTTTAGACGTACGCGCACGCGTGCGTGTGTGTGTTTGTGTTTGTTTGTGTGTGTGCATGTATTGAGCACGCGTGCTTGTTCACGGCCTGACTGATGTCCATGGGTTGTGTTCATCCCTTTGACCAAGCACTTGCTGGCTTGGCATCTCTTTGTGATGAGTTTGCTCACAACATGTCCCTGCGATTGCGCCTTTCCATTTCTCCTTTGCCAAGGCTGTGTGGAGGATGTCGATGTCGTATTTATTGTCGACGTCACCCCAGCGGCAGCTACTACAGACCTCAAGGCCGCCGTTTCAGCATCTGTTCAACACATCTTTGCACAGTTTTCGTCCGCCAGGTCCGCGTCGACCGCACAGCGTCGTGTGTGTGTGTATGCGTGTGTGCGTTTTTGTCTGTGTATGCCTGTGTGTATGCCTGTGTGATGCCTGTGCGTCGTGTGTGTGTATGTATGTATATTTGTGTTTGTGCCTGTGTGTGTGCCTGTGTATGCCTGTGCGTGTTTTGTGTTTTCGTGCTCGCAGTGCCATTAGCTGTAAATACCCGGCCAGCTCACGCCACACGCGTAACATACGTATGTGTACCTGTTTTTGTGTGCATTCCAACAGGATATCCATTGCTCCAGTCTCTGACAAAGGGTATGTGCAGCTGCCTCTGGCCATGGGCGCATCCGCATCCAGCGTGCTGGCTGCCGTGGATCGACTTGACCCGTTCGGCACATCTTTCAGACCAAGTGCGTGCATATGCCCAACAGTGAGAGCAATGATGCAGAATAGTGGAGACGGAGGCTCAACGAAGGTGGCGAGGAACCTTTGTTGTGTCATGGCCCACATGAGCTGCTGCATGTGTGTAGCGTCCACGTCAACGCACATCCTCATGTTCACACACATACACACACACACACACACACACACAACACACACACACACACACACACACACACACACATAGGCGAAGCGTTGGATCTGGCACGCGAGCACTTGCAGCTGTACGGGCGCACCTCTGCTGCCCATGCTGTAGTGGCGTTTGCTGCCTCTGCTGTCAGCGATTCTTATGGTGCCGTGTACGCGGCGCGCTCCGACCTGACGGATGCGGACGTGTCCTTCACATCTGTTGCTTATCTGATCAGCACCAGCAGTCTTGGCGGCCTCTACACGCCCACGTCCATCACCGTACGCTGCTCACAGTGGCCTTTGTGTGTGTGTATGTGTGTGTATGTGTGTGTGTGTATGTGTATGTGTGTGTATGTGAATGTGTGAAAGGGTGAGAGGATGAAAGCGCAAGTGCGAGAGCAACAGGAATCGTGCACGTGATTTCGTTTGTGCTCGGTCTGCTGACGTGTTGCGTGTTCAACAGCAGCACTGCTCGATACACCTTCTTTACTCACATACGACAACTCACACAATAAAACACACACACACACACACACACACACACACACACACACACACACACACACACACACACACACACACACCACCACCACCACCACCACCACCACACTCCGCAACCACAATACTCTACGACACAACAGCTTGGTTCGTCGTCGTGGCCTGCGTCGGCGTTGCAGCAAGTGACCACCGCCGTCAGCTGCCCCCCGGTCCGCCTCAAGCCCTGCCCACCGGCCCAGGTCCACGTCGGCCTCACTTGCACCTACCTGCAGGAGGTGGCGATTGTCATCACCTCGGGGCCGCGCACTGCCAGCCTGCAGCAGCAGCTCGCCTTCACCGCCGCCATCACCAACCAGCTCCTCTCGGCACCCGGCACCCGCGTGGCCGTGTTCGCTGCCACCGCCCAAGGCCATGTCGCTCTTCACGATTTCACACATGAGCAGACACAGGCCGCTGTCACGTCCGCACTGGATGCAGCGGCGGCGCAACTTGTCGTGTCGTCTGCGCGTATCGACCTTGCCGGCGCGTTCACGGCTGTGCATGCGAGTATTGCTACCATCGGCGCCAGTGACGCGCGTGTGCTGTATGTTGCGTCTGCGGCCGTGTCTGATGTTGAAGGCGCCATCGCCGCCGCCACAGCACTCCGCCAAGCCGCGCGCGTGCATGGCGTGTACGTTGGCAAACCAACCAACCCGCCACTGCTACTCGACGTGGTGTCGCTGCCTGTTGCCTTCACGGGCTTGCAGCTTTCCACGTTTGCAGCGCTCGAAGCAGCATCGACCATTAGCCAAGCAGCGACACACGTCCTCTCCGACACACCGCCAACCACTACCACCACGACCACGACCACGACCACGACCACAATGACGAGGTCGACGGAAGAGGTCACGTCGACGGAAGAGTTCACGTCGACGGAAGAGTTCACGTCGACGGCTGAAGTGACAACGACGGGTACGACCAGCGATGGCAGCGGGTCAAGCGCGTCATCATCATGGTCCACACCAGTGGTCAGCACATCCACCTCGACCATTGCAACCACGACAACGAGTGCAGCATCGACGATGGAAGATGGAAGCGGTACAACGACAACGGCAACGACAACAACGACAACGATGACGATGACAGAGACGACGACAGCTACAACATCCTCTGCCGCGACAACGGAAGAGGGAAGTGGTGCGTCCACAACAGCAGCATCCACAACAATGTCGGTGACCACGTCGACAAATGCTGGAGAGGAAAGTGGATATACATCAGCGTACACATCGTCGTCATCGTCCACAACCACCAGCACGGCATCATCGTTCACACCTACCACAACGACGACAAGCACCAGCACAAGCGAGGAGGGGAGTGGCATGACGAGCACATCAACCACAACATCGACCTCAACGGACGACGGCAGCAGTGGTGACTCAAGCACATCGTCCACCTCGACATCAACCACACACACGTCCACATCGTCGTCCACATCGACCTCAAGCACATCATCCACGTCCACGTCCACCTCGACATCAACCACACACACGTCCACATCGTCGTCCACATCGACCTCAAGCACATCATCCACGTCCACGTCCACCTCAACATCGACCACACACACGTCCACATCGTCGTCCACATCGACCTCAAGCACATCATCCACGTCCACGTCCACCTCAACATCGACCACAACATCGACCATTGCGTGGAATGCGGTTGGGCTGCGGGAGTATGGGGTGTTCACGGCGACCGCGTCGTTCTCGGATGCACGGGCCGTGTGCGGACTGAACGAGGGCCGTCTTGTCGTTGTGTCGGCGAGTGAGATGCTTGGGGCGGTTGAGATGGCTGTGCAGGAGGCCATTGGCACTGGTTCGTCATCCATGTGGGAGGCGTGGCTTGGAGCTGAGTTTGTGAGCGGGGAGGGTGTTGTGTGGCGGGACGATGCTGACGGAGAAGGGCTGACGGGAGATGAGCTTCCGTTTTCGCAGCCCCTTCCGCAGAAGCCGACGCGTGGGCTATGCGTTGCGCTTGCAGCTGACGGGAGCGTGGTGCTTCGGTCGTGCGAGCTTGAGCTTGTGTTTGTGTGTGAGCGCGAGCTGTTCACGAGCACATCAAGCAGCACATCAAGCAGCACGTCCACATCGACCTCAAGCACATCATCCACGTCCACGTCCACCTCGACATCGACCACACACACGTCCACATCGTCGTCCACATCGACCTCAAGCACATCATCCACGTCCACGTCCACCTCGACATCGACCACACACACGTCCACATCGTCGTCCACATCGACCTCAAGCACATCGTCCACGTCCACGTCCACCTCGACATCGACCACACACACGTCCACATCGTCGTCCACATCGACCTCAAGCACATCATCCACATCCACGTCCACCTCGACATCGACCACACACACGTCCACATCGTCGTCCACATCGACCTCAAGCACATCATCCACGTCCACGTCCACCTCGACATCGACCACACACACGTCCACATCGTCGTCCACATCGACCTCAAGCACATCATCCACATCCACGTCCACCTCGACATCAACCACACACACGTCCACATCGTCGTCCACTGTCACAGCCGTCCCCACAACTGCAACCACAACATCGACCTCAACGGACGACGGCAGCAGTGGTGGCTCAAGCACATCGTCCACTTTGACCACCATCACCTCAACCACGACAACGACGACCACCATCACCAGCACGATGAGCGAGGAGAGTGGCATGTCATCCTCATCAGCAACAACCACCACAACCACCACGAGCACAGCAACAGACACGAGCGACGGCAGTGGAGATGAGTCGTCAACATCAACGCCAACGCCATTCACCAGCACGAGCACGGCCACATCAACGCCAGACGAGAGTAGTGGCGACACCACCACCACCACCACCACCACCACCACAACAACAACAACAACAACAACAACAACCACAAGCGCGATGACGACGGTGTCGACGAGCTGGAGTGGTGACATGAGTGGCCTTCTGCCGAGCTCAACATCGACGTCAACGTCAACGTCAACATCGATGTCAACATCGACGTCAACATCAGAGCCGAGCACGTCAGTGCCGGAGGAGGACCAGAGCCTGTTCTTCCGCCTGTCCAACATCCCTCGATACAGCATGTTTGTAGACCTGGCGTGGCAGACGGGACTGGCGCAGGTGCTGGACAACAAGCAGACGGTGATGACCGTGTTTCCGTTCACCAACGCCGGGTTCTCTGCAGTTGAGAGCGACGTGCTTGGGCTGGACATGATGTCGCTCACGTCGCTGATGCAGCGGCATGTGGTGATGGGCCTTCCGCTGGAGCTGCGGTTTCCGCTCTCCTTACAGCTGGGCAACCTGGACGGCGACTTGCTGTCGATTGCCGGGGCACGCGGGGTGTACACGGTGAACCGGCGCCGCGTGACGCAGCGGAACATCAACGCCATCAACGGGTTTGCGCACGGCATTGACGGCGTGCTGCTCGGCGATCTCACCACAACCACGACCACAACCACGACAACCACGACCACAACCATGACAACCACGACCACAACCACGACCACAACCACGACCACAACGACACTGTCAACGACAACAACGACGACGTTTGGTGAGAGTGGCAGTGGCGAGACCAGCACATCATCCACGACAACACCTGTGAGCACCAGCGAAGGGTTTAGCGGCGACACGTCAACGTCGACAATGGGCACGACCACCGAGTTCAGCGGCGACACCCCAACAACAGCGACGACGACGATGACAACGACAACGACGACGACGACAACGGTGGTTGGATCCGGTGATGATGGGTCTGGCGAGACGTCCACGTCCACAACATCGTCGTTGTCTACTCCAACGCCAGCAACGACAACGACGACGACGACAGCATCAACCTGGATGAGCGGTAGCGGGGACACATCGACGAGCACGAGCACAAGCGCGAGTACCAGCACGTCGATGATTACAACGACGATGGATGGTAGTGGTGAGGTGGACACGACCACAACCAGCACCACGTCAACGTCGTTCTCAACAACGTTCCCTGGCACAACGACAACGACAACGACCACTGTGCCGCCGGAGCAGCTGAGCATGCTGTATCGTCTGTCGATTGAACCCGCCTACTCGACGTTTGTGTTCCTGGCGCAGCGCACGGGCCTGGCCTCTGTGCTGGACAACAAGCAGTCCTTCCTCACCGTGTTTCCGCCCACCAACGCCGCGTTCAACAAGCTTGGGGCAGCGAATCTGGGCATTTTGTTTGACAGCCGCAACCTTGAGACGGCGCGGCTTGTTGTGCAGCGGCACATTGTGGTTGGCTTTCCGCTACAGCTGCTGTGGCCGCTATCGCTACAGGTTGCGAACGAGGCTGACGAGCTGCTGACGATTGAGGGCGGTGCCGGGGTGTACCGCGTGAACGGCCGACGGGTGGTGCGACGGAACATGCAGGCACTTAACGGGTTTGCCCATGGGCTGGAGCAGGTGATCACGGATGAGCTGCTAACAACGACGACAACGACAACGACAACGACAACCAGCACACCTCCCATGATGAGTGGCAGTGGGGAGAGCACGAGCGCGATGAGCAGCAGCAGTTCAAGCAGCACGACTTCCATGGACATTGGGAATGGCACATCGACAGTGCCGTTGAGCACTACAGGCACGTCGACGTCCACCTCGACAAACGCCAATGCAACGCGTGAGGTCTCAACGTCGACAACATCAACATCGACCGTGACTACCGTCAGCAGCAGCACAAGCAGCAGCACGTCCTCCTTCACCACGGCATCTGTGAACATGACAACAGCATCCACGTCAACGTCAACATCGTCCGCCTCATCCTCGTCGTCCTCGTCGTCATCCTCAAGTTCCAGTACAACATCCACCAGCAGCACCACCAGCAGCAGCTCAACATCCAGCACAAGCAGCAGTGCGTTCAGCACGAATGCGACGGTGAATGCCACAGTATCGACACCACTGTCGACGACCAGCACCACATCGACGTCAGTGGGACCGCACGTGACGGTGATCACACTTGAGGATCGCTCCCTCTCGTCGCTGAGCCTGACGGTGATTGCCTTTGCAGCGCTGCTGTCGATGCTGTTTGCAGTCCTGCTTGGTGTTGTGCTGGTGCGCAAGCAGCGGCAAGTGCGCCGTGCCCAGAACAGGCTGGAGGCGGCGACGGCGCAGCCAGAGGATCTGGAGTGGGACAACACCATGATCCCCGCAGGGAAGGGTGATGTGTTCACCTCGTCGTCATCATCATCGGGCACGTCTGCATCGACGCGATTCCTGCCACCGCCGCTGCCGCCGCGGCTGCCTGTTCCCGCCACAGATGTCGCTGTGTCTGGACAGGGGAGTGGGGTGTATCCCGTTGCTGTGGAGCCGCTCGGGAAGGCGCTCGATGGTGGCGGCGATGGTGGCGATGACAGCGGGCACGCTGAGGATGGCAGCAGTGGCGGTGACTCGCACCATGCGCAGTCATCGGCCGCGGCGAGCGAGGACGCATTTGGCGATGATGACGACGCGGACTTGCCGTGGTGATGTGGCACGTGCATCGATGTAGGTGTGGTGATATCACAGCCGTGCGTGCTTGATTGAATGAACCACAGTGAGAAGCCAGCAGGGACAGTGTGTTGGCTGCCCCTGTTTCCGCCTCTTCGCCAGGTGGCTTGATGATGTACATAATTAATTGATGTGTTGGCGTTGTTGCTATGGGTGGAGGGGTGCGAAGCGAGATGCGGAGTTGGTGTGCAAGGTTGTGATTGTGGTGTTTGTGGGTGTCAGGGTGGTGGCGGTTGTAACACCAGATTACGCGCCTCGTTTGTGGGCTCGCTTGCTTTGCTTGACTGCGGGTTTGGGTGACATGCATGATGTACAAGGATGGCTGGCAAGCAAGCAAGTAAACCAATGCTAGTTGAGAAAGGGAAGCGGCTACGAGCAAGCAAGAAGACGGCACAGGGGACAGAACAAGCAAAGACAAGCAAGCAAGCAAGGCGGGGGGGGGGACAAGCAAGGGTTGACAAAGGCCTGTCAAAGGACAGACGGGTGTGCGAAGATGCACACCACTCCGACACAGAGAAAGGAAGACAGAAAGAAAGACGCCTTCCTTGAGGTCACAACAAAGATGGGCGCCTTTCTCTCTCTCTTACACACACACAGACGCAGACACACACACACACAGACGCAGACACACACACACACAGACGCAGACACACACACACACACACACAGACGCACAGACGCAGACACACACAGACACACAGACGCAGACACACACACACACACAGACGCAGACACACACACACACACACAGACGCACAGACACATACACACACATGGGGACAGGGATTAGGTGGTGGCGACGCGACGCCTACGCACGGCCTTGCCGTTGCCGTTGGTTGCGTGTTCGCCGTCATCGTGAGCAGCCGCTGCGTCCGTTCCGTTGGTTGCGGGTGCCTTGACAGCCGTCTTTGCGTGGCCGTTGGTGGCAGCCTGCTGCTTGCTCTTCTTCTTGTCGTCCGCACCGTATGTCTTCTTGAAGAAGCTGGTGAAGAGCACAATCATGGTGAGGTGGTACGCAAACTGGACGTATGCGAGGTACTTCGGGTACACGGTCTCCAGCGGCGAGATGCACAGGACGGCGTGGGCAATGCACGAGTAGAACTGGAAAATCTGCCAGGAGGTGATGAGTGGCTTGAAGGGGTGGCGGATGCCGAGGGCGCTGACAAAGTAGTGGGTGTACATGAGGACGTGGGTGAAGCTGTTGATGCACGCGCCAAAGCACGCGGTGGCCCCGCCGTAGCCGAGGTAGAGGAGCAGTCCCCAGATTGGGCCGATGGTGGCGTGGTGGTATACGTGGAGGAAGGACATCTGGCGATCCTTCTTGCGCAGGGCAATGAAGATGGTGTCGAAGAAGTCGAGGAACTTGGAGAGGTAGTGGACAAGGACCCAGAACTCCGCCGCCTTGGTGAAGGTGGTGTTGAGGCCGAAGAGGTTGGGCACGCTGAAGGATGTGTTTGGAATCTGGATCGGCTCGCCCGCACGCAGTTCGTTGAACAACCCTGTCCGTTGGGTGAAATAGATGGGGAATGAGGGAAGGGACGGGGAGAGGCGGGAAAGTAGGCATGTGAATTGCGAACACGTCCAGAAGGCAAGGCATGGGACTGGAGGCTTGGAACACAAGGGTGGGCCGATCGACACGGTATGCAAGTAACACAGAGACAGAGAGAGAGAGATGCACGCAGATAACACTCACATACACACACATACACGTACACATGCACATACACACATACACGTACACATGCACATACACACATACACACATGCACATACACACACATGCATACACACATGCACATACACACACATACATACATATACGCACATACATGCACATGCGCACCTGCTGTCATGGCGGCGCAAACGACGACCTGGGCGATGTTGTAGATCATCATTGGGATCTTGAGCTCAAAGGCGGGCCTTGAGCGCATAAACTTGTACAGGCTCACAGCCACAATGACATAGATAATGCCAGACCCAATCAACACGGGCGGCTGCACCAGGTAGTCATACTCAGAGTGGTACTGCATGGTGATGGTTGTGTGGTGGAGGAGGGTGGTGGCTGCAGTGGTGTGGGTGTGGGCGGAGGAGTGTGCGCGGTGGTTGTTGGCAGAAGGCAAAACACACAACAACACGCGCCTGCAGTTTATGCTGTCGTTCACCGTTCCTCCAAGCGGGCGGACACAACACCACACCGCTCCACACACACCGCACACACAGCACACAGCAACTCAGCACACCAAGCATGTCTGAGGGAGGAGGAGGAGGAGGAGGAGGGGTTCAGGGGAAGGATCGTGTGCGACAGCTTGAGCATGACCTGACGTTGTTGAGGCAGAAAGTGAAGGATCTGGAGCGGCAGTGCGAGGAGGAGGAAGAAGCCACGGATCGCAGCAGCGCACGCATTCGGCAACTGGAGGGCGAGCGCATGGATACTATCAAGACAACCCAGCGCATTCAAGAGGTCGTCTCCGCCATGCGAACAACCGTCACAGACCTCATCAAGGAACTGGGAGGCGACATCGACTGACGCGTGCGCTGCAGTTCAGAGGTTGACACATCCACGGGCTTCACGCCAGCCTGGTCAGCACACATTGGGGGAGGGGAGCACAGAATGAGGTGTGTGCGTGCGTGTGTGTGTGCGTGCGTGCGTGTGTGTGTGTGTGTGTGTGTGTGTGTGTGTGTGTGTGTGTGTGTGTGTGTGTGTGTGTGTGTCTCGCGTTTCAGCACAACGCACAGACGGACAGGCACACAGACACATCTTGGGCGGGCAACGGACCACGGGCGGGCGGGTTGCGAGCTGCTCCGTGCTCTGTGCGAGAACGCCGGCAGGAATGTCCACATCTGACAGCTCCGAGATCTCGTCAGAGTCCCAGTCGTCAAAGCCAACGGCGCTCTGATGTGTGTGTGTGTGTACGTGCGTGCGCGCACGTGTGTGTACGTGCGTGTGTTTGTGTGCATTTTTGGGAAAATAACGAGGAGGATGAAATCAAACGTCGCGAGAATGAGAGGATTGTAGGAAGGTATGAGAATCCTCTGGCGCATGACAACTCAGACACAGATATGCATACAGACATACGCACGCACGGAGGCACTAATCACCTGTGATGGCACGACGACGGGCGCGGTTGTGCTGGTGCTCGGCTGTGCAGTGGCAGTGGTGGTGGCGGCCTGTGCAGCGGCAGTCGGTTGCTGTCCGTTGCCGTTGGCGCCATTGTCGCCGTTGTCACTGCTGTCGAAGCTGAGTGAGTGCTGCCGCACCATTGTGCTGCGTCGTCGCACGGGCGCATCCATTGCCCCAACACTCCCACTCCTCAGCACACGGCCACCGCCAACGCCGCTGTGACTGCGCTCAACAGCGCCCACGCTGCTGTCCCGCTTCGTCACCCCGCCATGACCACCACGACCATCGTGACGGCCCTTGCCCTCCTCCTCTTCATCGTCGTCGTCGTCGTCGTTCCACTCGTCACCCATGAGTGCCGTGCGGTCCTCGTGTTCACCTGCTCCCGACTCCTCATCACCCCACGACTCGCCAAGTTCCCGCTTGCTGCTGCCCGCACTTGCCGCTGCCGCTGCTGCCTTTGACTTTGCCTTTGCCTTTGCCTTTGCTGGTGCCGGTCGCGTTGTGGCGGCTGCGTCTGCAGAGAGCAGGCCGCTCACGTTCTCTGGCCGCGCCGGTTGCACGGGTGCACGCGTTGGTGTTGTTGGGCGGGGTGACGACGCAAGCTTGCGCTAACAACCGGCAGGCATGCGAGTGTTGATGTGTGAGCCAGTGTCAGCATGACGTGCAAGGATGTTGGAAGGGGGATGAAAACAAGGAGGGGGAGCACATGAACAAACACATGTGGGCATACAAGAATGCATGCGCACATGAACGCAAACACATGCAGGCAGCGCATCGTCATCGTCATCATCATCGTCACCACCATCACTGCCACCATCACGCGTGTACCCACCGTGCAGTAGTCGTCGACCTCTTCCAGGACGCGACTGCGGATATGCTCGAGATCCGGTGCTGGCGGCGGCATGTACGACAACTTGGACGTAAACTGCTCCTCACGCAGCCCGCGAGCAGCTGATGCCAGGGTGTGTGTGTGTCATGTGGTGAAGCGGAGGTTGTGCGAGGTGAGAGAGCAGTTGGAAACAGTTGGACACGGACACAGATTGATGTGTATGAGGAACAGAGACACATGCGGCACGTACAGGCTATGTCAGCAGCAACCCGACACACACACACACACACATGCATACATACATACATACATACGTACGTACGTACATACATACATACATACATACATACATACATACATACATACATACATGCATACATACATACATACATACATACATACACACATACATACATACATACATACATACATACATACATACGTACGTACGTACATACATACATACATACATACATACATACATACATACATACATACATACATGCATACATACATACATACATACATACATACATACACACATACATACATACATACATACATACATACATACATACATACATACATACATACATACGTACGTACGTACACACAACACCAACCCCCCTCCAAGCACACACAAACACACATGAGCTGAGTCCGTAGCTGTGGAGGGCCGTGTCGAGGTCCTGCAGCACCGCGTCCTTCTTGGCGTTGAGCACCTTCCACGACACGGACGTCACGTCGTCCAGGATGCCAGACGTCGCCTTCCCCCACCGCTTCTTCCGCTGCGCTGCGGCTGCTGCCGATGACGATGCTGATGGCTCAGCCCGCCGCCGCCGCCGCAGCAGCGCTGGCGATCGCGACCGTGTCGACGCCGTCTCGTCGTCCTCTTCGTCGTCGTCTTCGTCTTCGGACCGCGGTGGCTCGAGCGACTTGCTGCGCTTCTGTGATGATGGCGGTGGTGGCGATGTGGCGAGCAAAGGAGTCAACAGCAGCCCGCGATGGTCAAAACAATGAAGGCTCATGCGGACATGGCCCAAGCAAGGAAACACACACTGAAACACACACGCACACACGCACACGCACACCCACCCACACACCCACACACACATCACGTGTACCGGTGTGCCGATGCGCAGGAGGCTGCGGGAGCGGCGGAAGACGGGGGCGCGACCGAGGAAACTCAGGGACCGTTGCTTCTGCCTGAGACTCTTGCTTGGCGGCGGTGGGCGTGCCGGCTTCGACTTGCTCGTGGCCGCCTTCTTCTCCTTTGCAACAGCACCTTTCTTGTCATCGCGAGCTTTCTTTTTGCGTTTCGGTGCACTCCTATCCTCCTCTTCCTCCTCCTCTCCATCGCTTGTCATTTCTTCGTCTCGTTCCTCCTGCTCCACCTGCTTGCGTCG
>NW_004754925.1:43831-46331 GCF_000188695.1 Salpingoeca rosetta | reverse complement strand
ACGTCCTTTTTGGGGGGACAATGGCCGGCGAGAAACAAACCGTGAACACGAGGGTGAGACCAGAGCGCGTTTGGCTACACTGGAAAGGGCACCAAACACTTCCAACGAGAGCGCACACACACACGCACATGCATAGACAGACACACACACACGCGCACACACACATACATAGATAGACACACACACATGCACACACACACATACATAGAGACACACATGCACACGCACACACACACACACATACGTAGACACGCACCTCGACTGTTGAGCTTTGGATGTCCTTCATGGGGTCCTCCTCGTCCATCTGTTTCAAACGCTCCTGAACATCGCGTTCGAGGGCATCTGGTGGCCGCACAAGCTCATCTTCTTCCTCTGTTTTGTCTGCGTGCTGCGCGTGCTTGTTGGGCTGCGCGTGCTCGTCCTCGTCCTCCGCCTCCTCCATGGCACCGCCGTCTTGCTCCGCCTCGCCCTTGTCGGCACTGGTGTCTGGAAAGTCAAACGGCAACGCAGCATCGTCTTCGTCCTCCTGTGTATCGGATGCTTGGGTTTTGGCCTTCAGGAACGGTGACGCCGCCAAGGCGTCGCCGGTTGGCCTGTAGTTGCGGAACTTGAGGACAGGCTCCCCAGACCTGTGAAGCAAACAGCCACGAAACGAGAACCGTGTCAGACCTGCATGGCGCGCGCACACACACACACACACACACACACACACACACACACACACACACACACACACACACACACACACGAAGCAGATCAAGAGCACAGCCCACATCTCTGGCAGAGCACAGCTGAAATGAACTGCAGCAGCAAAAATGTTTCGCAAACGCGTTGTACTCACTCATCTTTGGATCGCTTGCTGGCTTGGGAACTCTGATGCATGAACGAAACGACAGTCAAGACAACAAAGCAGGAACGGACGACAGACAGTCAAGACAACAAAGCAGCGCGTGAGGTGCCGTGGGTATGTACGCGAGCACAACCATGTGGATGTATGCATGAGTAACGAGACCACAGATCCAACACACTCTAACAACGGTTACACGACAGATCAAGGCAAGCCAGCGCACCATGGTTGTTGTGGTCGTTGTCGTTTGGCTCGAACGACTGCTGTGGCGGCTGTGTATTGGTTGTTGATGATTAGTGGATATTTTGCGTGGAATTTCACATTAACTACACCAAACACCACAAACCGCAGCAGACATCCACGTGCCCTCAGTCAGAACACACACACACACACCCAGCCAGCCAGCCAGCACCCCAACACACGCGACCATGTCAAACGAGCTTCTTGTGACGCAGAAGCAGGCAGACCTGGCTGCCCGCGCCTTGCTCCAGGTCATCTCAAAGAGCCACCAGAGCAACCTCTTGCCAGAAGAACACATCCTCTTCCTCACAATCGGGCTCAAGAAGCTGCCCAAAACCAGCAAGCACCCCAAGCACATGTACGTTGTGTGCGTGCGTGCGTCTGTGTGAGTGAGTGCGTGTGAGTGAGTGAGTGTGTGCGTGTGTGTGTGTGTGTGTGTGATCGAATTGATGCTTGCAAGTGAGAGCTGGCGCGCGGGAAGTTTCAGCACGAGTGCGCTTACACATGCACACAAACACACATCGTCTGCCTCTCTCTGACGTCTGATCTGTTGCCATCGCGCTGCCATCGCCCCGCGTACCGTCTCCACCACAGTTCCCTCAAGCACAGCCTGGTGGATTCCGAGACAAGCGAGGTGTGCATGTTCACAAAGGATCCACAGGATGAGATGGAGCAGCTGGTCCAGAAGGCGATGCCCAAGCGCAAGATCACCGTCATCTCCGTCTCAAAGCTCAGGGAAGAGTATCAGAGCTACGAGTCCAAGCGCCATCTCTGCGCAAGCTTTGACAAGTTCCTCTGTGACGATCGGTACGCCCGTGTGCTTTGCATGTTGTGTGTGAGTGTGTGTTGCGTATGTGTGGCGTGCGCGTATGAGTTGCGTATGTTTAGCGTGCGCGTGTGAGTTGCGCATGTGTGCATGTGCGTGTGGTGTGCGCGTATGTGTGTGTTATGGTTATGTGCGATCCCATGTCTCTGTCCACCCACCCATCCATCCACTGATCTGTCAGTCCACCCATCAATTCATGCAACCACTCTTTCGTTCGTTCACGTCTTGTTGCACCGGGATGTTGCTGTCTGGTGCAGTATTCTTCCCCTGATGCCGCGGCTGCTGAGCAAGAAGTTCTACGACGCAAAGAAGTGAGTGCAATCCCACCCAATCAACACTTGCGTGCCTGTACACACGTGTGATTGCTGTCGCTGTTGCTGATATCCTTGCTAGTGTTGTGGGCAGTGTTGTTGTCTTGGCTGTTGCCTCTGCAAGCCTTTGCTCATGTTCGTCTGCCGTCGTCTCAACCGTGATTGCACTTGCGGCATGCCGTGATTGCGGTTCAACAGGTTCCCTGTTCCTGTGTCACTGGCGCGTGCCAAGGCGGCTGGCACCCGCATCCACGCGGCCCTCCGCTCCACCCCGTT
>NW_004754925.1:7500-38083 GCF_000188695.1 Salpingoeca rosetta | reverse complement strand
TTCAAGGCAACAACGAGACCAGTCGCAAACGCAGACACCAGCATCAAGCGCCAGTCGCAAGGAAGATGGAACACACGGCCATGCTCGGTAGCGCGGGGATCGCCCGTACCCAGGACACTCAAACCACAACATGCGCACGCACCGATCCATAAGATACGCGGGGGATGGCGCCTTCTGGAACATCGGCCTCCTTCTTCTTCTTGCTCTTGCGCTCCTCGTGCATGGCAAGCCTGTCGCATGGAACGCACGACACGGGAATGTGGGGATGTGGGGATGAGCATGAGTGGAGTGCAGGGAGAGCTGGTGTGGGGCGGGGAGAAGAAGGAGGCGAGAGGATTGGCACACACACATATGTATACACACATATGTATACACACACACACACACTCACACACACACTCACTCACTCACTCACACACACACACACACACAAATACAGTCCAAAGAAGCCCCAACACACCCACGCCAACACGCCCACGCCAGCACACCCACACGTGCACACAGAAACAACGTTAGATACAAGACAAACAAGCACCACGCACGTCTTCTTCATCTGGATCTTCTCGGCATGGCGCTTCTTGTTGAAGAGCTTGGCCTTGATACCGCGCAGCTTCTGTGCCTGCTTGGAGACGCGATGCACCTCGCGTGCAGCCTTCTTGCGCATGCGCTCCTCGTGGTCCAGTCGGCGGCCATGCAGCTTGCGATGCCGCTCAATGTGTTCGTTCTGAGGCATGGTTGTGTGCTATGTGTTGTGTGGTGAAAGAGAGAGAGAAGGAGAGAGAGAAGGAGAGAGAGAAGGAGAGAGAGAAGGAGAGAGGACAAAGAACAGGGATCAAGGGCTCTTGGAGATGCTATCCGCACACTCCACCAACAAAAGCGGGCACGGCTCGTGTCGCACGTGTCTGTGCTGCAGATGTGGACGAAAGATGGGTAAGGGCAACGTGCGCGCGGGTTGAAGTTTGGCGTGTAAGCAGCGCGTGTGGCTAGAAAATTATCAAAAATCATTCGCCAATAATCAGCAACCACATCGGAAGCGAAGGAACAAGAGGAACAAGCGCGTCACACGGCAAACGGCAATGACGAGCGTCAGTGCGGAGCGACGAGCATCGCATCCACACCAGCAGCAGCAGCAGCAGCAGCAGCAAGTGACGCCGACGTTGGAGGATGTGTGGAGGGCTGAGGATGTGAATATTGTTTTGCGTGCCATCCACCATGACAGTGTCTTGGAGGAGGCCATCAGCGCAGTGTCCAATCTCACCACAACAGAGGGTGCGGCACCGTCCTTGGAAACACAGTGCGCGGTTGCCATTAGCACCGTCTGCGCCGGCCTTCCATGGACGGATCATGTATGTCAGTCAATCTCTCGCTACATTGGGGTTATTGCTGTTGATGCACGTGTCGGGTTCCTTGTGTGTTTGTTTGTGTGTGTTTGTTTGTGTGTGTGTGTGTGTGTGTGTGTGTGTGTGTGTGTGTGCGTGTGCGTGCATGTGTGAATGTGCGTGTGTGAGTGTTTGTGTGTTTGTGCGTGAGTGTTTGTGTATTTGTGTCTGTGTGTGTGTGTGCGTGTGTGTGCTTGTGTGCGTGTGTGCTTGTGTGTACTTGTGTGTGTGTGTGTGCTTGTGTGTGTGCTTGTGTGTGTGTGTGTGCTTGTACAGCTCTAAGCTTTGATCAGCGGCACTTATTCTCATCCATCCATACTGTGTTACAGTGCAAACGGCTTCACAAACAGCTGCTGATTCGCGCAAACGAACAGGTGCGGTGTGTGTTGTATGTTGTGCTTGTCAAACTTAAGCTCGCTGTGCTTGCACCCATCACTGGGAATAACTTCGGCCTCCGTCATTGTCACCACCACCACCTCCTTCACCACCTCCTTAACCACCACCACCACCACCACCACCACCACCACCACAACAACAACAACAACAACAACAACAACAGTTGCAGCCGCTGGAAGAGTTCCGGATGCCCTCTGCCGCTGCGCCCTCCGCGTATCATGAGGGCGTGCCACGAGGATCGAGCGTGAGCTTGCGCACCTCCACAATCTCCATGTCGCGCGGCTTCTCCAGGTGCGTCAATCGCAAGTGCATAGCAATGCCTGTGCACCGCCATTTCTTTGCCTGCACCTGCTTGCTTGCTTTCTTGCGTGGAACAAACACAAACTCGCACGCACGCACACCCCCTGCGTCTTCTGTTTCGGTTTCCGCCTCAACACCGCCCCCCGCTGTGTTAACAACGTGTTGCGCAGGCGCTCCGCCAGTTTGGGACACGAGGAACTCAACGCATCCAATCGGTATGGAAGAGGGGAAGGGGTGCCACAAGGAGGCGAGGGATGTGGTGTGTGCTTTTGGGCAAATAATCCCTTGCCGCATCACAACGCGCGCGTCCGCATGCTCAGCAGCCCGTCTGCTTGATGAACGTGTTGGACTTTGCAGGGACGAGATTGTGGCCGGTGTTCTTCGAAATGGAATCAAGCACCTGGTGAGAGAGAGAGAGAGAGAGAGAGAGAGAGAGCGCGCGCGTGTGCGTGTGTCTGTCTGTCTGCCTGTCTGTGAATGAGTGCGTGCGCATGTATGTTGTCACAACGTGAGCTGATGTGGTGTGCATGCTTCTGATTGTGGTAATGATGTGTGGCGTTGGTTTGACCAGGCGGCTGCAAGCGATGCCTTCTGCCTTGCGTTCCTCTCCACAACCCCGCTCTCCCTCTTGCAGTGAGTCCAACGTGTGGTTTTGCTCTGCGCATCATATCACTTTGAACGCTTCTGCACCGACTGTCTGTGCCACCATCATTTTGGCACACACATGCGCACGTTGCACTCCCATGCACTGACGCACACTCACTCACTCTCTCATCCACCCACCCACTCAGTCAGTCACTCACTCACTCACTCACTCACTCACTCACTCACTCACTCACTCACTCACTCACTCACACACACACTCACTGACACACACACTCACTCACTCACTCACTCACTCACTCACTCACTCACTCACTCACTCACTCACTCACTCACTCACTCACTCACTCACACACACACACTGACACACACAAACACACACACACACACACTGACACACACACACACACACTCACTCACTCACTCACGCACACACACAAACGTGCAGGCACTGCAACCCGTCACTGGTGCTTGAGACGGCGGCTCTGCGTGCGGTGTATGTGTGCGGCCAGCGACCCCCCACCACACAGCGCGCAGTGGACATGCTGCACAGGTACATCACCGACCATGCCGCCAACCCCTGTCGCACCACCAGTGCCCAGATGGCTCGCACCTTCCACGCGCGCCTCTCGTCGCCGCCGCCGCCGCCAACACTGCTCCGCCCCTTTTCCATCCCCTCCATTCGCACGAGCGCTGCAGGTATTGGACCGGTGTGTGTGTGTGTGTGTGTGTGTGTGTGTGTGTGTGTGTGTGTGTGTGTGTGTGTGTGTGTCTGTCTGTCTGTCTGTCTGTCTGTCTGTCTGTCTGTCTGTCTCTGTGATTATGTCTGTGCGTTTGCAAACGTTACAACCTGCATTGGGACACACATGCATTTCTGCTTGACCCTCACGACTCGCGTGTTTGCCGTGCAGTCGCTGCAGCGCGCATGGCATCATCATCATCGTCTTCAACAGCAACGAGACTGCAGGTCAGACGCACCCCCTCACAGCAACGACAACAACAACAACAACAACAACAACAACAACAACAACAACAACAACAACAACAACAACAACAACAACAACAACAACAACAACAGCAGCAGCAGCAGCAACAACAGCAGCAGCAGCAGCAGCAGCAGCAGCAGCAGCAGCAGCAACAGCAGCAGCAGCAACGGCAGCAACAACAACAACAACAACAGCAGCAGCAGCAGCAGCAGCAGCAGCAGCAGCAGCAGCAGCAGCAGCGGTCTGTGTCCCAGAGCGCATCGCGGACAATCAACTTTGCGACAACGAGTGCGGATGCGCTGACAACCATCTCCACACCAGAGGGCGATGAGACAATCGTGTGAGCCACGATGACAGCACCACTCCACCCGAGACCACATGGTTACAAGCTGGCTGGGCGGTGATCGGGCTGTCTTTTGCCAAACATCTGGCGACGTTGCTTGCTTGCTGCGTGCTGTTCATTGATGCAAATGATTACAAATACAACAGACACTTGCAACGAAAGAAGCACTGAAAAGCCACTCTTATGGCACAACACACCCCCTCAAACACACTTTGCGTTCTCTGAGTCACACTCCCCAACACACACGTCCACAATCAGAATCATCTCAAGAATTAGAAACAGCACTGTCGGTCTGAAGTTACAAGCCACACACAGCACACACCACATAGCTCGCCGCCAACTGCTCAGCACAAATATCCCCCCCCATCCATCTTCGCTTGCCAAAATCTTATGTCAATCAACAGCTCGCTCATGCGTTCGAGTGCGAGAGTGGCGGGAGACCGAACGGGCGCTGCACAAATCCACGAATGGGATTCAGCGCCTGCTGTCCACCCGACGCTTTCCGCACATTGACAACCTCACGTGGCGACGTCTGTTGCGCAAAGGGGTTCGCCACCCCCTCGTTTGCTGTTGGTTGCGGCGTTCGTCGTGGCAGTGCTGGGCCCCTGCTGCTGTCACTGGCCATTGCCCCTGGGAGCTGGTGATGGTGGTTATGGTGGCTGTCATCCTCATCCTCGCTCTCGTCAGATGATGTCCATTGCAGCTCCTCCTTGTTCAGTGGTGGCGGAGGTGAGGGGAGCGTTCGCTTCCGCGGTGCCTGCTGCGGTGTTCTGCTGCTGTTGCTGTGGTTGTCTGCGCCCGAGTCCTCGTTCTCCACTCCGCTCTCCTGGTTGCCGTCCGCGTTGCCCAGATCCCCGCCCTTCACCATCTTCACTGCCGCTGTGTGCTGTGGTGTCGACGTCATCATCGTCTGCCGCACACCGCCGGGCACCTTGCGCGCCCCAATGCTCGCCTCGCTCTCATCGCTATCGTTGTTGGAGGTGAGGGCGAACTGCTGCGGCGGCGCGAGTGTGCTGGGCACGCGCTTGAGGGACGACGGCGTCTTGGTGGTGCTCACCAGCGGCTGCACAGACCCGACAGACATGTTGCCCTCGCTCACACGCGCCAACTTCTTGCTGCGGCTGTGACGAATAACACGGGAACACGATCATCGCAAGTGCAGGTCACAGCAGTACAGCGTGAGTTGCGTGCGTGCGTGTGTGTATGGGTGTGTGCGTGTGTGTGTGGGTTGTGTGTACAATGAGGATTGCAGCATGAGAACATGAACAGCGGTGATTGTGCAGCCGTTGTGGTGTGGAAGTGCGCATCAAGGAAGCACATACGTCTTGAGGTAGAGCAGCACAGCCAGCGCGAGGACGAGAATCACAGCCACCGTTACGACGCCGGCAACCACAGCGCGATCATCTAATCTCGTGCATGTTACGTGTGCGATGCGTGTGTGAGTATAAATGCGCAGTGGTTGATCAACGAGTGATGCCTTTTGCTCTTGCCCACACATGCGTTCAAACAACACACACACACACATACACCCACAACGGTGCGCACCTGTGCTTGACGGCTGTGCAATCTCAATGAAGGACCGGGTACTGCCGGCAGAGTTGTAAGCAATCACAAACAACGACTCGCTCTGCGGAGGCCAAATGATGCGCGCGTGTGAGAAGCTGTGATTGCTGACGGTACACACGCACAAAAGCAAGCACACGCTCACATACAAGCACAAGTACGTGCATACACACACACACAAATACACACACACACACACAAACACAAACACACACACACACAAATACACAAACAAACAAACAATCAGAGGAGATGTGACTTACAAGGGGCTTGTCTGATTGCACGGTGATCTGCAGTGTTGCACCTGGGTGTCCGTCATACAGCGGGGCGGTGTCGCCAATGCGCCACAGCACATACCGCGTCACGTTTCCGTTTGGCTGCTCCGGTCGCGTCCACCGCACAATCTGCACACCTGCGCTGCGCTCAACGGTGGGCTGGCCGGGCCGTGATGGTGCTGGTGGTGGCAAGCGGGGGAACGGCGTGAGCAGCGCGAAGATACGGAGGAAGCAATGAGGAAGCAAAGTTACGGCAAATGTAAGAGGAGGGGAGAGAAGGAAGAGAAAAGAAGAGAAGACGATGTGCGAATGTTATGATGTGTCGGCTACAGTACCAAGCGCTCACACACTCACTTACACACGCTCGCGCAAGCGAACATTAACCACACAACCACGACACTCACACTCACGCACACACACGCACTCACACAACACACAACAACGACACCCCCCCCCACACACACACATACACACACACAGGCACGCACACGCACACAACACAGGCACACAGCACATACACGCAGTCACACACGCAAACACAAACCGCATGCACATGCCAACGTACGTGCGTCTTTGGTGACAAAGGTCGCTGCGTGGAGAGCGTTTGATTCTCCGTACATGTTGCGAGCGCGGACGACAAACGTGTACGCGGTTGCCGGCACAAGGTCGGTGATGAGCATGCGAGTGACGTTACCACCAGCGACACCAACAAGCTTTGGGTGGCTGTCCTGCTCGCACCATCGCAGTGCACATGTGTTCATGCAAAACGCTGTCATGTGAGGGAAGAAAATGCATGACAGCTCAATAACACCCGACAGCGTGTAACTTCCGCGCAGCATCGAGTGCTGACAGGCGTTCTTGAATGACACATTGCGATGCAGTGCACGTGTGTGTGTGTGTGTTTGAGTATGCACGTGCCAGAGTGTGCATGACAACGTGAGTACTGCACCTTTGAGATTGGGTAGTAGTTGAGGTTCTGCATCTGCAGGACTTGATACACGAGGTAAGCCTGCACAGCGCCCTCGCACGGCACAACGTCGTCCCAGGCAAGCGTCATGTTGTTCGCATCCGCGCGGATGAGGCGTGGCCGGGCAACAGCTGGCGGAGCTGTTGATGTCGTCATCATCATCATCATCATCATCATCATCATCATCATCATCATCATCATCATCATCATCATCATCATCATCATCATCATCATCATCATCATCATCATCATCATCATCATCATCATCATCATCATTGGTGGTGGTGAGGATGAGGAGGAGAAGAACGACAGGGGCGAGGAGAAGGGAAATGGAAGCAGGAGTCCGGGAAGATGACAACTGGAAAGGCAAGGGCCAGATGCTGTTCTGCTGTCGCAGGAGTCTACAGCGAATACACAGACACACAAGCACACACGACATGCAAGTGGGCAAGTCTCCACGCTCTAGCTTGTTAAACCGATTGCACACTCAAGCACGCACCTCCTGTTGGCGTGGTGACGACGGCTGCGTCGCTCTGTTCGCTCTGGAGTGTTGTGAACGCGATTACGCGAAACGCGTACGTGGTGTCTGGGTCCAAGTTAGTGACGCGGGTGGACAGGTTTGACCCTGAATACACACGCACGGCGGCTGCGCCCTGCTGCCCTTGCTGCCACACCTCATAGCGGGCCACAACACCGTTAGGCTGCGCTGGTGGCTGCCACCGCACCTCCACCTCCCGCGCGCACACGGAAACAGCGGTAGGGTTGGCTGGCTTTGTTGGCGGGAACGGCGCTGTCTCACACTCGTACACGCGCGTACGCGGGCCCTCGCCGGCCGTGGTGTTGGCCGACAGCACAATGTGGTGCTGGGATCCCGCAGCGAGCGGCCACCACGTGAACGCATCGCTTGTCGTCACCGCCAGGCGCGCTGTCACGTTGCCGGCAGGCGTGGCCTGATACACGTTGTACACAGCAACGGCCCCGTACGTGTCATTGGGCTGCAGTGCGCTCCACTCAAAGGTGCATGCTGTCTCGTTGGCGGCAATGCGGGTGACTGACGGTGCGCGTTCTGGCGCGTCCTCTCTCGTCGCCGCCGCTGTCGTGTCGCTCCAAGGACCGGCCCCAACACTCGTCGCTGCCCGCACCCGCACCGCGTACTGCGAGTTTGGCTCCAGGCCAAGGAACGTGTGGGAGGTGGCGGTGCCGGCGATGGTGTCGTTGCGAGCGATCGGCACTGTTCCAGGGGCAGCGGCTGTCGTCTCAATGTGCAGCGTGTAGTGTGTGATGACGCCGTTGGCGGGCACGGGTGTCGTCACGTGCACGAGAAGACCACGGCTGTACCGCTCAACAACAGTCACTGCTGCAGGCTTTGCCGGCAGGTCCTCCTGCGTGGTCGTGTTGGAAGACGCGTATGGACCGTCGCCTTTGCTGTGTGTTGCCTTGACGCGAACAACGTATGCAGTGAAGGGGAGCAGGCCCGTGATGGTGGTCTGCAGCGGGGAGATGTCTGTATCCGTCGCCGGGTCGCGGTCAAGGAACGCGCTGATTGGTGGGGTTGGAGAGGGGAATATTGAAGGAACGGGGGCAGTGAGGTGACGTGCATGCAAATTGCAACATGGGGGTTGCGCATCTCTCGCACACACATACAGAGAGCAAGAGAGCACTCACACAAACACAAACACGCACGCACACGCACACACACACACACTCACACAAACACACACACGAACACACAAACACACACGCGCGCGCACAAACACACAAACTCACACACACGCACACAAACACACACACACGCACAGACACACACACAAGCAAACTGGCCGGCCGTCTTTGTTCCGCGTGTCAGTACCATGGCAGTTGGGTGGCGGGCACCTGTGGGTCTTGGGGCACGCTGCCACCCGTACACGTGACCTGTGTCCACTGAGAAGCTCCAACAGCCTGGTACTCGACAGTGTAGCTCTCCACCTGCTCGTAGTTGCCGTGTGGGCGGTCCCACTGCACCAGGAGGGACGTGGACGTCGGCGACGTCGCAGTCACAGGTGCAGGGGCGTCCGGGACAACTGCAGTGCAGGCAAATCACGGGCGAGTGGTGGTGATAGTTGAGCATGCGGGTAACAACTCAGGCCATAGATACAAACGTCCACATGTGTGTGTGTGTGTGTGTGTGTGTGTGTGTGTGTGTGTGTGTGTGTGTGTGTGCTCGTGTGTGTATGTGCTTGGTTGTGTGTGTACGTGCATGTATGTGCTTGGTTGTGTGTGTATGTGCTTGTTGGTGTACGTGCGTGTATGTGCGCTTGCGAATGAGTGTACCCGCATATTTCCACAGTCAGTGCATGGCCATGACTTTTCACACCACAACAACGGCGACACAAACGCACGTTTGTCACAGACGGCGATGGTGCCTGACGTGGACTGCAGCATTGTGCCGGCAACGCGTTGCGGAGCAGCACACGTGATTGCAGCCGAGTCCTGCACAATCGTGGCCGCGTCACGAAACCACTCCATGCCGCAGCAGTACCACGCGTTGTCACGCATGTACCTGCAGCGATCGCAGAGATATCGTGCTGTTGGTGAGCGACTTGCGCGCAGTGTGTGCAGCAAAGCTGAGACAAGCCAGGTGCTGAACCGTGTCCAAGCGGTCGTGTTCTATGGTTGTGCAAAGACTTGTTGCGTGAGCAGGTATTGCAACAATGAGCCCGAACACGTGGCACTCACAGCTGGAGGAGGTTGTCCCATCGAGCGTCGTTGTTGTAGCTCAGTGTCGTCAGCTCATTCGCATCCAAGCGCCTAACGACGTGAGCATGACACAAGGGTATGTGTGTATGTGTGTGTATGTGTGTGTGTGTGTGTGTGTGTGTGGTTGATGATGTGGTGTGTTGGGTAGAGCTGTTAAACAATGGGAAGTGGTGCGGAAGAGATGTGTGTGGCTGCAACACGAAAACATGCTGCTGGTGGCGGCGTTCAAGTGAAGACCGCGGCACCATTCGTGATGTGGGAGGGTGAACGTACAGGATGCGCAGAGGGTTGGAGCCAATCACATCGACGTCAAACGTGGTGAGCTTGTTTCCGTCGAGCTTCCTGTTTCCGAGAATGCGCGCATGATGTGATGTGAGTGTGTTTGCGTGGGGTCTGAAATGACATGACACGCGACGGCACTGAAGTTGGTTCCCAGCAGGGCAAGCCCCTGAACTCACAGCGTGGCAAGGACGGTCTGACGCGAGAATATGGTGGCAGGAAGCGATTCAAGGTCGTTGTCGGAGAGCACCCTGCGTCGTCGCCCGTGACACATGTGATTGCAATGTTGAAATGAGCGATCAGCAGGGTCAAGCAAGTGCCGGACCGCAATGACCAGACCGTTCACACACGCAAGTCCAGGTTATGAAGACACATGGTGCTACGATACAGAATGTAATGCAAACAACTTGACCAGCACACACACACGCATGCATGCATGCCGTGACATACAATGTGGTCAAGTTCGTCAACGGCTCAAAGACACTGGCAGCCAGTGCAGCGAAGCGGTTGGCAGTCAGGTCCCTGCAGTGACACACACACACACATACATGCACGTGCATATGCAGAGAGCACGATTAACGGTAGGTGGTAAGTGGTGCGCGCCACGGCACAGTCGTGCGGCGCCACTTATGTACATAACACGCAGCAGCCTTACAGCATGCAGCACGAGAGAGTGGCCAGGGTCGTGATCAACGTACAGAGTGCGGAGGGCGCTTGCACCAGCAAAGGCAAGGCCAGAGATGAAGGAGAATCGGTTGCCCGACAAATCCCTGCATGGACAAGCGGAAGTGGTGGTGCGCAAGGATGGTGGGTTCAAACGGTGAGTTGAGAAAGGGGCATGCAGTTGCTTGAGCGCGCACGCAGGCGCATTTGTGTGTGTGTGTGTGTGTGTGTGTGTGTGTGTGTGTGTGTGTGTGTGTGTGTGTGTGTGTGTGTGTGTGTGTGTGTGTGTGGCTGAATAAGCATCGCAAACACGGCAGGCAGGGGTGATATTCTTTGTTGTTGGGTGCACGGTCACTTGTAGCGTTTGCTTGCGCGCCATCACGAAGCATCAACGGCTTACAGCGTCTTGAGGTTGTCGTGTGCAAAAGCTCGATCGGCAAGGTGCGTCAGCTTGTTGTCCGCCAATGTCCTGCGACACACACGTGATGGTAAGGAGGAGGGGGATGCAAGCTCATGAGGGCTTGATTGATGCGAAAAGGGAGTCGTGCTCAGCAACATGTATCCTTGCACGAGCTCACATCACACGGGAAGACAAACCATCGGCAACATCTTGTCCCCATGTGAACACACACAAGCAACAAGCACATGATCGTTTGCAACTGCACAGGGGCAACATACACTTCTTCCAAGGTGGGGACGCCGGCAAACATCTCTGTTTCAATCTCCTCCATGAGATTGTTGTCCAGATGCCTGCGCCGTCAAGAGCAGGGCAGTGCGATGGTTGTGTGTTTGAAGCCGTCTCACAACATCAGGAGACAGAGAGAGAGAGAGAGAGTATGTGTGTGCGTGATTGTCTTCCCTTTGTTCCGTCCCCACTTCCTCCAACTGGATATGTGCCTCGTCACTCACAGTGTTCGAAGTGCAGGAATGTTTGTGAAGAAGGTGAGGTTGCGCAGCTTGTTCTCGGTCAACGATCTGCGGAATGGTGGAGTGGAACAAGGCAGAAAAGAATACATGCGCGTACGCACATGCACACGTGCACATAGCAGCATACGCATGAACGTCCGCATATCACAATGGACTGCGCTGTAGCGCTGTTGAGGACTGCAAAGACAAAACGATTGCTGAAAGCCACTGACCCATCCGTGCAAGGGTGCGACATGACGCGAGCGAGCGAGCGACACAAGTGCAATGACCAGTTTGTGACGTGACACGTACAGCGTTTCGAGGCTCTCCATGCCGGAGAAGGCGCCTGGTTCCAGCGTATGCAGGCCATTGCCATCCAGGTACCTGAACACAAGCAAGCGCATTGCGAGCCTGTGAGGCTACAACAATTGACCAAGGGCTGCATGCAGTGTGGCCTTGAACAGACAGCTGGTGAAGCACCCTCGATGGCTGGATGCAACGTGACAACCCGTCAAGCACGACATCAACTTACAGCACGCGGACGTTCGTGAGTGTGTTGAACACTTGGCCAGGGATCCTCGTGATGTCATTGTGTGCCAGGGCCCTTGACAAACGGAAGGGATGCAGATGTGAACGGATAAACAGGTACGCACACAACCGTACACACACACACACACACGCGCACACACAACCGTACATACACACGCACGCACACACACACGCGCACACACAACCGTACATACACACGCACGCACACAACCGTACACACACACACACACACACACACACACACACACACACACACACACACCACCACCACCACCACCACCACCACCATACAAACACACTCACAGGACGGTGGTCTCGACGGGAATGTTTGTTGGAATGTCGTCAAAGCCGGCGCTGGTGCAGTCCACGAAGCGGTCCGGCAAGCTTTCATAGCATGCGCAGCGTGCACTCAACCCACCGGCTGTACACGCATCCGTACCTGCAGCAGCATCGACAATCGACACAAGGGTGCAAATGATTGAGACAGGTCGTCATGTGTGCTGAAAAGGGGACAGATGTGAACGAAACAGGCAACACAGTGCTGCAAGCAGAGAAGGAGGGACAAGAATGACTCGGAAGACTCAACCACATCGTGCGGGTACCATCAGCGCTCTCCTCACTTTGGCTTTGCGCGCGGTCAGCAGACAGCGCTGCTACCACAAACAGCAGCAACGCCGCCGCTCGTGTTTGTCTCTCCATGCGTGTGTGTGTGTGTGTGTGTGTCGTGTTGTGTTGTGTTCGATGCAGCTTGTGGACTTGAACACCGATGTTGAGGTGACAATGGCAGGAGGTGGGGTAGTGGGCTGTTCGTGTTTGGATGAGGCCTTGTTGGTGTTGGTGGTTGGCAACACACGCCCGAAAAACAACAATACAAAACAAGCAGCAGCAAAACAACGCTGCAGGGTTTAAGGGAACGGCTTTTATGAATGCTGTCAACGAGAATCACAGCACCTCAAACTTCACGCCAGCACCCTGTTGTGTGTGTGTGTGTGTGTGTGTGTGTGTGTGTGTGTGTGTGTGTGTGTGTGTGTGTGTGTGTGTGTGTATGTGTGTGTGTGAGGGTTGCGGGAAAGGGGAAGACACAAGATCAACGTGCACGCGTTGTTCAAACATGTTACGAGGCGTGGCACCAACACCGATGTTTGCATTTGTGGTTGCGTACGTTAAGGCGCTGAAGGATGTCGGTGTGGCGAAACGCAGTCGCGGACGTCAGCACGCCCCTCGGCACCTTGCCTTCGTTTCCGATCACTGGCGTGTGGTGCGTTGTGAACGTCATGACGTGGACATGATTAGCGAGAGAATGGCCAACGAGGAAACTGACGCTGACAAAACAGAGTGGACTACACAAACGTGCATACATGCACGCACGCACGCACAAAAAGGTTGCAACACGCACGCACACATTTGCACATACACTACAACAAACACACACACACAGTACAGTACAGCGTGGCACAGGCAAACCGTACGAGCGAGCGCGCATTGCACGATGCAGATGGGCGTGGCGACGTAACCGGGCTCGGGGCCGCTCACACGCGTCTTCACCTGTTGTAGAGCATCACGTGCAAGGACAGGACGCGGCGTGACTAGCGTGTTGTTGGTGTTGCTGCTGCTGCTGTGGCAGGCTCGAACCCCAAAGGACAGGAGCATGGCTGTTGTATACACACAGGTCAAAGGTGGATCGTACCGTCACGTCTGGGGCGCCCCGCGCCTCGGCGGCAGCAGCGGAGGTGTAGCCCTTTGCCACAAAGTTCATCTCAAAGCTGGTGGCGCGCATCTGCTCCTCCGTCGGGCCGTCGTGAGTGAACCTGAAGTGTGTGCACGCGTCGTTGGGATTGGCAGTGGAAGACAAGGATACAGTTGAAGGGTTTGTGCAAAGGAGCAGCGAAGGAAGGTCGTGAGAGGTGAGCGGACCAACACACGCAGACACACGGGGAGAGAATTTGGGCGTGCATTCCGAGATGACGTACACGCCGAGGGTGAAGAGCTCTGGGAACTTGAGGAGGAGGGAGCGGCCGAACGAGAAGTTGGCCAGCGCCCCAAACACCGTCCCCGCAGCCTGGCGTGTGCGTGCGTGCGTGCGTGCGTGCGTGCGTGTGTGTGTGTGTGTGTGTGTGTGTGTGTGTGTGTGTGTGTGTGTGTGTGTGTGTGTGTGTGTGTGTGTGTGTGAGTCAAAGAAGCAAGGAAGCAGGTCGGCAAACGAATGCACACGCGAAGAACACATGTGCAGACACAGGCACAGGCACATGCACATGCACAGGCACAGGCACACAGATACACACACACACACACACACACACACACACACACACACACACACACACACACACACACACACACACACGAAGTAGTTGACTCTCCCCCCCATCTGATAGTAATTATGGGGCGTGTTTTCGTAAAAGCTTGAATTACATAAGGGTGTGAAACGTCGAGTGGGATCGAAAACCGTGCCTCGCATTGGTCAACGAGGACTGGCCTCCGTGCAGGCATAGGTCATTTAGCTCAGATACGCTTGGCGAGCAACAGAGACAAAACAGGAGCGGACACTATCTACACCTCTAATTCGTTACAAACTGTCCCTTGGTCTGGCTAGATGCCGTAGCGGCACCCGATATCGCGGGGATTCTCAAGGTTCATTGCCCAGGCGTGACGACGACGACGACGACGACACACATACACACACACACACACACACACACACACACACACACACACACACACACACACGCACACACACACCATCATAACGCCAGTCCAGAAGCCGCTGGGAAGGCTGAACCAAGCTGCGTACTGCACGGGCTGCACCTCGGCACCGTGGGCCTGCAGGTACTGCTGCGACCTGAAGACCACAACAGCAACAACAAAGCAAGCGGGCACAGATCACCGTGTATGTGGGGTCGTTATGACAGGAGTCTCGAACGAGAGACGCAATGGACGTGCACGCAATCAGGGCGTCACCTGCGGACGATGGACGCGTCTGATCCGGGGAAGGGGATGCAGTACCCGTGGCCGTCCTCGCGCCACTCCGGCAGCATGCCAGGGCTGATGGTGGTGGTGGTTTGGCAAAGGAGAAGGTTGGGGAGGCAAAAGGGAGGAAGTGAGTTTGGTCGGGTGCAGCACAGAGACACAGGGAAGGGCAGGGGCACATGTACACAGAGATATACTCACAGAAAGACAGGGAGACACCCAAATGCGTATGCAATGTACAGAAAAGCAAACACACAAAAAAAAAAACACAGACAGACACACACACACACACACACACACACACACACACACACACACACACACACAAACAGACAGATAGACCGACCGACCGACAGACAGACAGACAGACAGACAGACAGACAGACAGACAGACAGATAGACACACAGACAGACAGACAGACAGACACACACACACACTCAAACAAACAACCAAACCAGCAACAGACCGCTTGAGCTTCCTGCCGACGACGGGGACGGTGACTTTGCCCTTCTTGCGACGCAGATCCCGCAGCTCGCCCGCAGAGGCAAAGCCATGCACGGCTGACTCAAACGTGGCAAAGTGGACCTTCGTGCCAGCCTCCCCTGCACACAAACGAAGGGTACACATGAGTCACCATCAACATCATCGCCACCACAACCCTCTCCCTCCCTCCCTCCCTTCTTCCTTCCCTTCTCCTGCTCCCTCACTCTTGCTCCTCAGCATCATGATATCGGCACCTGATTTGATCTGCAGGAAGGATTCAACGGAGGATGGGATCTGGCCGTTTGTAAACTGTTTCACAGTGAACATGGTGCCCAGATCTGCGGGGATGCTGTCAAATCCGCACGCGCTGATGATTGTTGCTCCCTGGCAGGTGGGCATGTGAGAACGGACAGTCGGTAAGCTGAGACAATGGCATAGCAATGGAAAGGCATTCACCACAAGCAACACCTGCAGCGTAGCTGGAAGCAAGTGTGTTGTGCTGTGTGCTCTTGTGCTGTTCTGTCTCTGTCTGTGTGTGTGCGTGTGCGTGCGCGTGTGTATGTGTCTCTCAGTCTTAATCTGTCTGTGTGTATGTCTTTTTCTGTCTCTCTGTCTCTCTCTGTCTCTCTCTGTCTCTCTCTGTCTCTCTCTGTCTGTCTCTGTCTGTCTCTTTCTCTCTCTCTCTCTCTCTCTCTCTCTCTCTCTCTCTCTCTCTCTCTCTCTCTCTCTCTCTCTCTCTCTCTCTTACACATACACACACTCTCTCTGCGCGTGTACCGTTTGGCGAGCTTGCTCGTCGTAGAGGTACTCCATGCGCTCGATAAACTCTGGTTCGCCGCAGATGTCGAGGTAGTGCGTGCCGACGGCAGCGCATGCCTTGACGACAGGCTCGCCGAAGAACCGGTATGGGCCGACACAGTTGAGGCACACCCGCGCCTGCTGCGCCATGGCGACGATGCTCTCCTCATCCTTGACGTCTGCCACAATCACAGGGTAGTTGGTGCCCAGCTTCCGGTTCAGTGCCGCAAGCTTGTCCGCCCTAGGTGTGTGTGTGTGTGTGTGCGTGTGTGTGTGTGTGTGTGCGTGTGTGTGTGTGTGTGTGTGCGTGCATGAACGGGAGGTGTTTACAGGTGGCATTGGTTGTTTACACAAGTCAGCGATGACACACGCACACACACACACAAGCACAGACACACAGACACACACTCAACCACACATGCAGCCACACGCACACACACACACACAGACACACAGACAGACAGACAGACAGACAGACAGACAGACAGACACACAGACACACGCACACACACACACACACACACACACACACACACACACACACAAACAGCTTACGATCGACCGGAGATGGCAATGGACTTGTCCTGGACAGTACCCCGCAAATACTGCACAACATACTGGCCCGTAAAGCCCGTGGCTCCAAACACAACAATGTCCACAGCCCGCGGCTGCTGCGTCTTCTTCGCCTCGCTCATGATGAGATGTTGAGATGCGATGTTGAGATGCGATATTGATGTGATGGGGGGTGAGTGAGGAGTGCGTGTTGTTGCTCCTGCCCAGTCAGTCAGTGTATGTGTTATGTGTCGCTCTGTCGTCATGCACTCATTTCCTGTCATGCGTGTTTTGCAGTGTCCCAGTCTCACAACAACGCCACCACCACAACGCCACCGCCAGTGGTTGCCTGGAGAGGACAGCTGTTGACGGGTGGCGATGTAAGGGGCAAGCGAGCAAGACGCAGAAGAACACGCCGCGCCGCACGCAAGCAAGCCAGTGTCATCAGCACGCTTGCTTTGAGCAGCAGTGCAGGTTTTGTCCCACCACGCATTGGTTGCGCGGGTGCAGGCCCAATTGCTGGGTGGTGTGACAGTGACTGAGCAACTACGGATGTCGCCTCACACACAACGCACCCCCCACACAGCACAGCACACAGCACAGCAGGCGGAGAGCGTGACTTGCTGTCGAGCAGCGTGCGTGCGTGGTCGTGGACGTTTGCGTGTGAGCGAGCGGGGGAGTGAGTTTGCTCTGTCGTTGTCTGTGCGCTCAGCACCGCCACTCACCACCACGCCACACGCAGCCCACCACAAGTAAAGAGAGCGAGGGGAGCGAGCGGAGAGTGTGATTTGACCATCGGCATCAACACACAACCAGCACGGCGCACAGCCAAGGCACAGCTCACAACGAACGCGCCGCAACCAATTGACAAAACAGCAGCACCAACAGCACAACCACAGCGACAACAACCACAGCAGCACCAACAGCAGTACAACCACAGCTGCAACAAGAGCAGCACAAACACGGTGACAACAACCACAGCAGCACCAACACAGCAGCACCAATACAGCATCATTCAACCTCCCCAAACAAACACGCACACGCAGTCAGCAGCACCAGTCATGGCCACCCGCTGTTTGGCCAAGAGAGCCAACACGCAGAGGTGGCAGGCTGCATCTCCCAGCGCAGCACCGCCACATCGGTTGCTGTTGCTGCTGCTAGCAGCACTCGCTGTGGGCTGCATCTGTGCTCACGCCACCACGCCGAACAGCGCCACAGCGCAGAGCAGCCACCGAAACAACCAAAACACCCCTTTTGGTCGGCTCACGCCCTGTGGCGCCACAAGCAACTGCGCGCAAGTCGTGCACCAGCAGCGACAACAGCAGCAGCAACAGCAGCAGCAACGACAGCAGCAACGACAGCAGCAGCAACACCAGCAAACTGCATCGTCAACGTCATCGTCGTCGTCATCACAGCACAGGACCATCGCCATCAACGATGAGGCGGAGGGTGGTAGTGCGCACGTTCAGCTGGTGCTCGAGGCGGACGCGCGCAACGTGCACCCGCAGCTGACGGCAGACACAGGGGTGCAGTTCTGGCATGGGACTGTGCAGGGGGAAGAAGGGTCTGTTGTGCGATTGTCCACCGATGCCAACATGTGCATTCGGTCTGGGCTGGTCATCCACACCATGGCGTCAACAATGCAGGCGTCCTGGTTCCAGCAGTCCCAGCACACGAGTGCATTCGCAGTTCTGGAGCGAGCACAAGACGCCCCACCCAACGACCAACAACAACACCAACAACAGCATCAGCAACGGCAAGAACAGTACCAACAACAACAACAGCAGCAGCAGCAGCAGCAGCAGCAGCAGAATGACAGTCGTGCAGGCAGCGATGATGGCGTTGCTGTGGAGTGCCCGCACGTGCACATTCGTCGACTGACACTGGAAGAGGTTCAGGCCTTGAAGGACATGGCCCCGGATCCAACCCACGCGCACAGCAATGCCACTACTGAGCACGGAGCTGCGCCACACAGCCACGATCATGTTGGCACATGCACGCCTGCACAGGAAGTGGCCTTGTCCGAGCTGCTCCACGACGGCGACGATGGCGATGCTGCCGGCCCCTCGCATCGTGCGCGCCGCGCGTCTGTGGTGGCGACTGGAGATGGGCAGCCGGGGCCCGACCACATCACGTGCAGCGTGTTCCTCGATGCGGACGCGTCGTTCCTGCGGGCGTGGGGCGGCGTCGGCTCGCTCGCCCAGCGCAAGCAACGCGCCCTGCTCAAGATGGTGGACATCCTCTTCCAGGTGGACGGGCTGTACCAGCACCATGACAACCTCGCCAACATCCTCACTTTCCGCATTGCCGGGGCCGCGGTGCACGATGCTCTGGAGCTGTCCACCATCCCCATCACCGCCGGCGCATCAGCAGACGTCGCCTCCCGCGTGCTGCAGCAGTACCAGCGCTGGCTCGCACGCAAGGAGCGCGCCCGCGGTGACGGGTACCTAACGGCCCAGCAGGTCTGCCTCAACCACCTCTTCACCCACACCAACCTGGACGGCGTGCTGGGCGTGGCCGTTCAGGCGTCCACCGCGAGCACGGTTGTTGGCGGGCTGTGCGAGTCGCGCATTGCACAGGGGCGCAGCCTCAATGCCGGCATCAGCACCACGAAATCTGCGCGTGAGATCCCCGTTGCAACGTGGCAAACCGTCCTCTCCACTGCACACGAGGTGCGTGTGGAGGGCGAAGCTAATGGAGGTGGGGGGGGGGGAGGAGGCAGAAGGAAAGGGTTGGGGGTGGGTGGGTGTGGGTTTCTTGGTGCATGTTGCTGGTGGTGGTGGTGGTGGTGGTCGTGTCGTTGTTGCTGGTGATTGTTCTGGTTTTGTTGTTCTGTGTTCCGCGTTGTGTTGTGTGCTCTCTTTTGTCTCACTGTTTTCCTTTCCTTCTGTGACGATGGCTTGGCTGACGTGTGCTGACGTGTTGCTCGTCCTTACCCGCCTGTTTCCCCTTTGCCGCTGTGTCATTTCTTGCTGTGTGCCTGCTTCCAGTTTGGCCACAACGTCGGCGCACGACACACGTGCGACTTGAGCGACACGTCCGCCTCCTACTGTCCCTCCGTGGAGGGCACAAAGTGCCATCCAACGCTCGAGCAGGTGCATTGGAGTGTGTGTGTGTGTGCGTGTGTGTGTGTGCGTGTGTGTGTGTGTGTGTGTGTGTGTGTGTGTGTGTGTGTGTGCGTGCGTGTGTGTGTGTGCGTGTGTGTGTGTGTGTGCTGTGTCTCCGTCTTTCGAGGTTGATGGTGGCTTGTTAGTGGTAATTGAGAGCTGGGTCCAAGTTCATGGCAGCGGACAGCTTGTCGCCATCTTCTTCCTTTGCCATATGTGTGCCTCCCTTCCTTGTTCATCCATGTAGCCTCACCACGACCCCAACACGTGCTCGTCTTGCCCCCCCCCCCTCTTCCTTTCTTTTCCCCTTCTTTCTTCTGTGCTTGTCAGGGCGGCCCATATCTGATGTATCCCGCCATTGCACTTGAGAACACGCACCGCAATGCCCAGTTCTTCAGCCCGTGCAACATCGACGCCATCACCGCTGTGCTTGCCGTCAAGGGCGGCTGCCTGGAGGAGGCGCACCCGTGCAACGACCTCACCGACAACGGGCCGTGCTGCCTGGGCAACCGCTTCCTCCCCTCCGGCGTCGTATGTCGCGAGCTGACGGCGCAGGAGGCCGAGTGCAAACTACCTGGCCTGTGCACGGGGAGCACGGCAGAGTGCCCGGCGTACCAGCACAAGGACAACGGAACCCCATGCCGGTTCCTGGATACCGACGGCGGCACCATCGGTCACGGCGCATGCCAACAGGGGAGATGCATGCACCTGCACGACGCCTTCTGTGCGGATTTGGGCCTCTTTGGCTGCAGCCACTACACTGCCGAGTGTGCAGTGTCGTGCTCCAGTGCCCGTGGAGGCCTCTGCCGCCCTTACAGCCCGAGCTGCCGCAACCTGATTAATGCAACCACCCCAACGCAGACGTGGGTTGCCGGCGGCATGTGTCCTGTGCCGACGGGCGATGCCTGCACTTCGCACAAAGGGTATGTCGGCACGTGTGCGGCCAATGGGGAGTGCGCGTGCACAGCGGAGGACTGCACGGCCCCGCGCCCCGACAGCAGCAACCACGAGTACACGTGCGACTACGCCGTCACGCTGACAAACCCGTGCGACCAGCCCTGCAACACCGGCGAACAGGTGTGTGTGTGTGTGCATGTGTGTGTTTGCATGTGTGTGCATGTGTGTGCATGTGTGCGCGTGTGTGTGTAGTTGTGTGCATGTGTGTGCATGAGCATGCGTGCGTGTGTGTGTAGTTGTGTGCATGTGTGCATGAGCGTGCATGAGCGTGCGCGTGTGTGCGTGTGTGTGCGTGTGTGTGCGTGTGCGCGTAACCTCATGTTTGTCGTGCAGATTACGCTCACAATGTGTACATGCCATTGCACTTCTTTTGCAGTCTGTGTTCTACCAATGTATGTGTGAGGACAGTGGATCTCGCATGGCCGTCAACGCCTCGTTTTGCTCCTGGCGCGTCCCTCGTACGTTCACCTAACCACAGTTGTGTGCTTGTATTGTTTGGATGGGGTTGCTTGTTTTGAGTTGGCGCACCCCCATCTCCTCCCTCACACGCACACACACAACACAACACACACACACACACACACACACACACATACACACACACACACACCTTCTCTGGGTGCAATGCTAATTTGCGACACTGCGGTGTCTCTTCTCCACACGTTCCCCGCACCAACTTCGCGTTGCTGCAGCTGCTGATCGGCGCACTTGCCAGCACACTTCATGCGAGGCTGCCCAGCAAGAGTTTCTTCGTGTCGTCATCTCGCCACTTCGCACCATCGACGCCGTACAAATCATGCTGTCACAGGTATGTGCTTTGTGAATGTTTGTGTGTTTGTGTGTGTGTATGTGTATGTATGTGCACGTTTGTGTGCATGTGTATGTGTGTGCGCGCATGGGTGCACGTTTGTGTGTGTGTGTGTGCGCATGGGTGCACGTTTGTGTGTGTGTGTGTGTGTGTGTGTGTGTGTGTGTGTGTGTGTGTGTGTGCATGTGTGCACGTTTGTGTGTGTGTGCGTGCATGTGCATGTGTGTGTGTGCATGTGCATGTGTATGTGAATGAACACCAACGTCGTGTGCGCAACGTGGTATCATCATGAACTTTCCAGGCACTCGGCTTCCCGGTGTCGGTCAGCACCCTCGCGCAGGGCTCCAACGAGACAGCCTTGCAGCTGTGGGCCTGCAGGACAGACAACACGGGCTGTCTCTCCGCTAACCAGCTCATTGCCGTCCTGGTCGAGCCCGCTGTCACCTCCGCCGTCCACAGCGCAGGTACGTGTGTTGTGTTGTGTTGTGTGTGCGTGTTTGTGTGTTTGTGTGCGGTGTAAGAATTCAGCTTTGCATGTATGTGTGTGCAAGCCGACACACCATGGAGGAGATCTTCACAAAGGCTGCTACATGTTCTCTGTGTGCATGGCATGCATTGGTGCGTGCATTTCCAAGAACTATTCTCACCCATTTTACTTCTTTGATTTGTCATTTGAACAGGATTCTCTGTGGATGATGTGAGTCGTATTGAGGAGACATCAGGCCCCAACACGGTCATCATCATCGCAAGTGCGTACTTCGAGAGCAACCACCTTCCTTGCACCCCCACGCTCCGGTGCTTGCTTGCATGCATGCTGACTTCTTTCCCATGTGCGAAAGGGGCAGCACGACCTCCTTTGCTCACCTTTGCATGGCCCATGCCCAACACTTGTTGTTTCGCAGTTGTTGTGGCAGTTGTAGCCGTGCTTGCCACCGCCGCTGCTGTCGGCTTGTTCATCCACTATTCCAACAAAACCAAGCAATACCAAGCACAACTCTCTCTTGAGGTACCCATTGTGTCTGCGTGTTTCTGTGTGTGCGTGCGTGCTTTTGTGTGTGTGTGTGTGTGTGTGTGTGTGTGTGTCTGACTCTGTCTCTCTCTGTCTGTCTCTCTCTGTCTGTCTCTCTCTCTCTCTCTCCCTTGTCCCCTCTCCTCTTTCTCTGCCCACTCCACAATAAGGGTGATTTTGGTTTGTGTTTCACGTTGGCGGCAGCTCACGTCAAAGAACCCTGTTGGTCCACATCACGTTGCACGTTGGCAGGAGGATGATGCGCTCGTGTTCTTGCAGGCCGGTGGCACCGCAAAGCAGGAGCTGCGCCGCTCTGTGCGCAGCAGCGTGCGCAGCGGTCCCTATGCCGGCACCAAACACCACCACCAGCCTCCTCCTCCACATCCTCTTCACCAGCAGCAACAGCAACAGCAGCTGCACATCGGGTCGTCACCGCTTGCCCACCAGCTCGCTGCTGCATCTGTGCCGGATATGAGTGGCGTCCCACTTCCACCGTACACGCCGCCCGCGGACGAGCTGGTGTATGAGGAGCTGTACCACAACAGGGACTTCCACCCTGGTTATGACAGCGCCGAGTACACGGGCACAGTTGATTTTGGCAGGCGGCACCCTGACGAAGAAGGCGGCGACGTTAGTGGGCAGCATGTTGTGTACCACCGTGCCGATGGCGTGTATGACGATGACGATGGGTTCATTGACGACGAAGGCGAAGCGACTGCGCTGGGAGGCGGCGGCAGGCATGGCGGCCAAGACCAGTGCCACCCTCTGCATGAGGATGACGCGCTGGAGGAGGAGGAGGAGGAGGAGGTCGAGGGGCAGCCCAGGCCTGTGCCGCCGCACAGGGACACGCACTGCAGCGGGGCGTATCATGGCTCCAGGCCTCCGCCGTCGTATGATGACACGCCGCTCTATGTGGGAACCGGCACAGGCAGCATACGCACGAACACAACCACAAGTGTACGGAGTGTCGCACTCCTCGCTGCACTGCAGTCTGCGCCAACCAGTTCTTTCTGACGTGAGAGGGAAGAGAGAGAGAGAGAGAGAGAGAGAGAGAGAGAGAGAGAGAGAGAGAGAGTGAGAGAGAGTGAGTGTGTGTGTGTGAGTGTGTGTGAGCGTGTGGCACAGAAGATTGTTGTATGCCGATCTCTTGTAAATGATATCAGTAAATTTTCCACAATCACAACAAAGCAGACCAACAACAACAAACAGCACTGACACTGCCACTGAACGCACAACAAGAAGGTACCAACCAACCACTGGGATGCGCTTCGTGCAGTTTGTGGAGCAAGGCCAGGCGGACGCCAAGGTGAGAGGGAAGCAAGCTCATACAGTGTCAGTTTTGTTCATGCAGTCGCTGCCGTGGTTGTGCATGTGTGTTTATGAGTAAACGGTTGGTTTGGGGGGTTGCTTGCTCACTCCAAACCCACTGCGTCGCAAAACACAAACAATAGCCGCGTTTTGGCGTGCAGGTCAGCGATGGCGGTGACATCGTCGACGTCACGGCCACCGACAAGACCATCCCAGCAACCACCCTCGACGTGTTGCGTGGAGGAGACGCCGTCATTGAACGCGTTCGGGCGTACGTTGAACAACATAGCCAGCGGGATGGAGGGAGTTGGGGAGTGTGTGTGTGTGTTTGTGTGCATGAAGTCGCACGCGCGCGTGCGTGTGTGCACACGCGTATGTGTTCGTGTGTATGAAGTCACGTGCGCGCGCGCGTTGGTGTGAATGTGTGTATCAAGTCGTGTGCGTACTTGTATTCGTGCGGCGTGGAATATGCTTAGATGTGTCCTTCCTGTTTACCTGCCCGTCGTTCCCATTGGCAGTGCCGTTGAGAGCAAGGCGAACGTGATCAAGGCTGCAGATGCAGTCATCAAGGCGCCCATCTACGATTGCGAGAAGGTCATCTGCATCGGCATGAACTACGTCGACCACTGCACCGAGCAGGTAGCGCACCTTGCCGCTTGTGGAGGGTGGATGGCAATCATCGCCACCATGGCTTTAGTGCTTTGGATGAGGCTGTGTGTTCAGCTTGTACCAGCTCACATCGGCATGCTCATTAAATGTATGCAGAACCTGCCTGTGCCCAAGGAGCCGCTTGTTTTCTCCAAATTTGCCTCCAGCATCGCAGACCCTGGTGCAGACATCATCAAGGCGCCAGTCGTCGAGGTGTGCGTGTGTGTGTGTGAGTGTGTGTGAGTGTGCGTGTGAGTGTGAGTAAGTGCGTGTGTGTGTGAATGCGTGTGTGTGTGTGCGTGTGTGCGTGTGTGTGTGTGTGTGTGCGTGCGTGTGCGTGCGTGTTCGTGTTCGTGTGAGCTAGGTGACTTACTCACTGCAGTTGCGTGCAAGTACATGCTGGTGCTTGCGTGTACAATGACATGAAGAGGCTCTCCAATCCCAAACATATTCAAAGCTCCCTCGTTCACACACACACATGTTCAAACGTGCTTCTCCTGTTAACTGCAGAAACTCGACTTTGAGGTTGAGTTGGCAGTTGTGATTGGCAAAGAAGCACACCGCGTCAAGGTAACGCCTGTTATCAGAGCGGGTGATGGCGGTGGCGTGAACCCTGTGATCTCCGTTGGCTTTCATCCAATTGTGCAAACGAATTCATTGTCACTCTGTGTGTGCGTGTGTGTGTGTGTGTGCAGGCAGCGGAAGCTATGGAGTATGTGGCTGGATACACGGTCGCGCACGACGTCAGCGCCCGCGATTGGCAGCTGGAGAAGAACGGGGGCCAGTGGCTCATCGGCAAGGTTAGTGGGAAGAAGACGGAATGAGAGACAAACGGACCGGGGAGTGTTGGTGAGGTTTACATGGGGTGGGATTGGAAGTCCACACACGTTCAAGCGGTTCTCTCAGATCGTTACTCATGCCAGCCCCTTCACCCCTGCGTGTTGCGCACGCCCCTCTCATCGCATGCATGTGCGCCCACTGCTTCATCATGGCCACCGCCGCCAGACGTTTGACACATTTGCACCCATTGGTCCCGCCATCGTCACCCGCGACGACCTTGCCGATCCCCACAACGTCTGTGCAATCGCTTTGTGTCCGACCCGAATGCACGACGCTTCCGTGGCTTGTCTCATGCCTTGTATTTGTTTGTTTGTTTGTTTGTTTGTTTGTTCATGCGGCTGTGCATTTGTTTGTTTGTTTGTTTGTTTGTGCGGGTGTACAGCTTGGGATCCGGTGCCGCGTCAACGGCGAGACGATGCAGGACAGCAACACCAACCAGCTCGTCTTCAAGACAGAGACCATTATCGAGTGGATCACCCAGGTGCTTGCCGTGTGTGTGTGTGTGCGATACAACTTTGCCTCTTTATGTGTGTGTGTGTGTGTGTGTGTGTGTGTGTGTGTGTGTGTGTGTATGCTGGGGCGTGCGTTTCGCCATTTTGTGTTCGTGGCCACCAGCCATTCCCCTCATCCCACATTTCATCACCACGATGATTTCTCTTCTTCAGTTTGTGACGCTGAAGCCTGGTGACATCATCCTCACTGGCACACCGCCAGGCGTCGGCTGCTTCCGCAAGCCGCCAGTCTGGCTTAAGGTGAGAGCTGTTCCTTGATGTGGTGCTTTTGAGTGTACTCTGTCGTGCACACATGTGTTGTCGTTCACACATGTGTTGTAGTTCACACACGTGTTGTTGTGTACGCACGTGTTGTCGTTCACATGCCCCCTTCATCCCCTTGCTTCTGCTGCTGTCAGGATGGCGACGTCGTGGAGGTTGAGATTGACTCCATTGGCTGCATCTCAAACACCGTCCGTGAGAAGTAAACACACCTTCGCCGCTGAACGCACCCGGCTTGGTGTGTGTGTGTGTATGTGTGTGTGTGTGTGTGTTTGTTTGTTTGTGTGTGTGTTTGTGTGTGTTTGTTTGGGTGCATTTCTCTCCCCCTCCCACCTTTTCCGTGCCTGTGCGCGTTGTTTCTTCTCCGTTCAGGATTCGTGGGTGTTATTCATGTTTCTTGCCAGAGCAATACACGCTGACAATCAACACGACCGTCAAACGAAATCGTGCAGCCCACAGGGAAATGGGGAGGATTGAACGTGCTGTTGCGACCCTGGGCATGTGTGTGCGGAGCACACGTACGTCTGCACGGCTTCGTCTTCTCCTCGTTCTTCTACGACACGCGTCTGCGTGATCAAAACCCGTACCGCTGCCGTGCGGCCCTGCGTGCCGCTGCGCTGTGTGCCCACTTGGTCTGCAGCTCCTGCTCGCGGGCCCGCGCCTCAGCCGCCAAATACGTGATCTGATGCTTCCGGCGCTCCATCCCCTTTGGTACGTCCGCCTCCTGATGGTGGTGAGAATGGGAGTGAGTGAGAGCGCGTGAAAGTGTGTGAGGTGTGAGGTGCGTGAGTGAGTGTGAGTGAGTGCGTTTGCGTGAGCGTGTAGGCGTGTGTACCTTTGTGTACAAGTGTGCGCACATGCGTGAATACATGTGTACACACACACGTGCATAAGCACACGCAGGCGTGGTGCAAACGCAAGCGTGCATGCATATGGTGTTGTTCTCATTACCAGGCTGCTCTTGGGCGTTGTGTCGGTGCTGTTCTTCGTCTTTGCTCGCCACTCGTCAAATGTGTCCCTGTCGAGCGTCAAGAGCAGGTGAGTTGGGCACGTGGCCTGAGAATGAAGCAGGCACACATGAATGCAAGCAAGGCACAACTTACAGGCAGATAAGAGAGGCCCCAAGAGACAAGCGGGCTCATATCCACGCACACACACACACACACAAGCACATATAAGCACGCAGACAGGCACAGATATAAGCACACAGACACACGCACACAGACACACAGACATACACACAGACATACACAGACATACACACACACACACACACACACACTTGTGCCAACCTTCGTTCGCGATCGTCGACGTTGACGAGTTTGATGGCGCCGTGCCCCTCGCGTCGGCCGAGAAACCGCTTCAGCTGCGCAAATGGAAGGAGGGGTGCAATGCGGGTGACGGTCAGCAACACAAAGCCGGCATGGTGACCAAACACAGACACACACACACACACACACACACACACAGACACACACACACACAGACACACACACACACACACACACACACACACACACACACACACACACACACACACAGACAGAGACACACAAACGAACCTCTTCGTCCTCCTCGGTGACGACAAGCTTGGATGTGGTGCCGTGCGCGCTTTGTTGTTCTTGGTATTGTTGTTGCTGTTGCTGCTGTGATGTCACGACCTGTGGTGCACGCCCGTAGCCAAACTTGGGCTTGCCCTTTGGCACGGGTGCTGATTGGTATTGGCTGTGCATGTCGTATGATGGTGGCGGCGGCAGGCCGCTTACCGGCGCCGCCGTCACGGACGTGGACGCGATGCGATATTGGGTCTGACGGCGCACGGAAGCAGAGAAGCTGCTGGCACGTGCACCGCTCACCCCACCTTCGCCATCGTCGTCATCATCACCGTCATCATCGCCGTCGTCGTCGTCGGCCACCAATCCAAACCGGTTGGCCGGCCTGGCAGCGGTGGCTGTGTGCTTTGAAGTCGAGGTGGCGGGTATCCCCGCTGCTTTCTTCTGCAGCTGACGCGGCTGCAGCGACGACGCCGCAGTAGAGGATGATGACGACGATGCCGCTGCCGATGAAGCAGCTGCGACTGTCGATGTGGTTGATGACGAGGACGCACCTGGGCCTGTGGATGCTGGCTTGCTGGTGGTGGTGGTGGTGGTGGTGATGCTGCTCCTCTGCACTTTGGCGGCTGGCGTGGCACTGCTGTGCTTGGGCGCCGGCAGCAGCTCGGAGAAGAGCTTGGGCTTCTTTGGCGCCGGTGCCATCTGTCGGCTTTGGGCATCGTCGTCCTCGTCGTCATCTTCCTGGAACTCGCTCTGCACGCGCGTACAGGAAGGTGGCCAGCGGTGCACGTGAGCGCACGCATAGGCAGCTGGGCAGATGATGATAAAAGTTGCAGCACACAGCAGAGAGGCAGGCATAGACAGGAAGGCACCACAGACACAGACACAGACAGACACACACAAACAGACACAGACACAGACAGACACAGACACAGACACAGACACATACACATACACAGACACAGACACAGACACAGACACACGCACGCACACGCACACACACGCACACACACGCACACACACGCACACACACAGTCGTTCGCACCGCGTCTGGATCTGGCAGGTTGAACATCTGTCGTCGCTTGGCCTCCAACGCTGCGCGTAACCGTTGCTTCTTCTTGTCAACGGCTGCTGCTTGCCGTGGCGGTGCTGCCTTCTTCACACCGGCCGTACTGCCCACCACCCTCTGCTCTTCCTCGTCCTCACTGTGATCCTCATCGCTGCTCGAACCATAGTCAACAAGCGACATGCTTGGTTGGTAGTGTGTGTGTGTGTGTGTTGTGCGGTGGTTGTTCGTTTGTGGTTGCGTTCTCTTCTGCTGCGTTTGCGTTTGTTTGTGTGTGATTGGTTGGCGATCGGTTGATGAAGGTAGCAAGGACACACAACACACGCACGCACACTTACACACTCACACACACACACACACACACACAAGCAGGCAAGCAGGCAAGCAAGGGAGTAATGATAGAGAACAAGAGAGGGAAGCGAGACTGAAAAGCAAAGGAACCATAGCAAGCAAGTCAGTTGAAGGGTGGTGGTGGTGGGAACGCAAGCCGACAACAGAGCGCACGCGCAACAGGAGGCAAAAACGTGGCAAGTGTCTGTCAGCCGTGCGGATGATGCCAGACAGGCAGGAAGGCACAGGGGAAGCAGGTGGGCCGAACATCGACGCAGCCGATGGCTGCTGAGCACGTACTGGCGGAACCGAAATGGAAGACACACTGACGACGTTGGGTGGGATACAGAGAGTGACGCAGACAGGCACAAACAGAGAGAGAGACATGTACACACACACACAAACACAGAGAGAGAGAGAGAGAGGTGCACACACACACACACACACACACACACAGACACGCACATGCACAGACACATGCACACACATATGCACACAAACACACACACACACCCGCTAGAACATGCTCATACGAAACAAAGAGGTGACGCTACGACAAGTGCCCGTGTGGCACGCGATGCAAAGAAGACAGAACAAAACTAAACAACACAGCTATTGGTGGAACGCGAGCGGGGTGGTGAGGCGGCAGGGCAGGCCACCGCGGTCATCAGGATCGTGCAGGCGATAAAACGCAACCAGCTCGTCGAGGTTTGGGAACTTGTTGTCTGCAACATCCTCCTCGCCGTGGTCAATGTGCACCTGTCCGCGCTCGTGGATGACGCGGAAGTGGGCGACCTTGCCTGGCGCCCGCATGGACAGCGCAAGCTTCGAGTTGCGCATGCGGAACATGAACGTGCCATAGGACGAGCTGGTGTGCCACGCACGATTTTGAGGTTTGGGGGTTTGGGGTTTGGGAGGGGATGGGTGATCAGTGTGAGTTGCAGAGTGAAAGTGTGTGTAGGTGAGCGTGTGTATGTGAGCGCGCGTGTGTGAGCGTGCGTGTGCGCGGGTACGAGCACACAACACAGAGAAGGCTAACAGGCAAAACGCAGGTACAACGACAACTAAAACGCAGACAGACAGACAGGCAGATAGACAGACACACGGGCACACACACGGGCACACACACACACACACACACACACACACACACACACACACACACACACACACACACACGCACGCACACACACACACGCACGCACACACACACACACACACACACACACAAAACATGCAAACCGCTTTCACCTCTCGAGAAGGACGTCGGCCTCGTTGCGGGTCCTGTCCTGCTGCATCCACGCCAGGAGCGTGGCGTTGGACGTGAGGTCGAGCCCGCGCTTGAACGGCTGCGACTGCGGTGCCGCCTGCCGCTGGTCGGGAACGCAGTTGACATAAAGCGCATCCGGGGCAGTTGGCGGCGGCTGCCGGTGTGGCG
>NW_004754925.1:0-5000 GCF_000188695.1 Salpingoeca rosetta | reverse complement strand
GCTGGCAAACGCCTCCCCGCACAGCACGCACGACGTGAGGTTGGTGTTGTGGCGGCCGGCGTTCTGGCGGTGGCGGACCACGGCTGCATCGCGCCGCCGCAGCGCCAGCTGGCACTTGGACGAGCGGCTCAGGTGCCGCTGCAGGTGCGTAAACACCCGTCGACACGAGATGCACGCCACTTGGTTTGCATACTTGGCATCGCCCTTGTTCGCGTTGCTGGTTGTGGTGGTCGCGCTGGTGGCCGTGGCGGCCGCCTTGCTGGCTGAAGCCGTCGGTTCCGTCTTCACCGCTCTCGTCCCACGTGCCGGACCGCTCTCATCGTTCGCACTGCTGCAACTGGTGGTGGTTGTTGGCGCAGCGGTTGGTGTTGCGGTTGTCATGGCTTGCTTACTGCGCTGTGTTGATGGCTTGCCCTGGCTGTCGCTTGAACCGTCTGCGCCAGGCTTGCGCGCGGCGGGCTCGGTTGCTGCGGCCGATGACGATGAGGACGATGATGCTGATGTTGACGGTGTGCGGGAGCGACGGGTGGTGCGCGGCCGCGGGGAATTGCACGCGCTGCAGATGATGTCGCCTCGGTTCACAGTCGTGCACCGGCACACCCACTCGTCATCCTGCACAGCGAGGTGAGTGAGTGTGCGTTCGTGTGTGTGTATGACAGAGTGTGCGTGTGTGAGTGAGTGAGTGCGCGGGTGAGAGTGGATGCGTGAATGCGGGTATGTGGGCGAGTGTATCACAGAGAGAGAGAGAGAGATAGAGAGAGAGAGTGTGTGTGTGTGTGTGCGTGTGCGTGAGGCACGCAAGGAGAGTGCGTTTGTGTGGAAGAGCAATGAATTGGCGTCACGTCACATCAATCAGACCGCTACGGCAAGCAAGGGACAAACACATCAGCGCACCACGGCTGGGCATGCACTGCGGCGCCCAGGATTCTCAAACTGGAGCCCACGAAGTTCGCGTGGAACCGGCGCTGTTTTCGACGATGAACGCCGCTTTTTCGTCCCCGTTCCCGCCGATGGTGGTGGCGCAGAGGTGGAGGTCGAGGTGGCACTGCTGCGCGTGGTGTTCGCCCGGCCGGGAACGGGTCGTCCAGCCTGGCGATGTGGACAAAATGAGCAGAGCAACCATTAGGGCATGTGAGTTGACGTTCGGAAGTGATGGGTGTGCGTGCACGATGCAAACAGGCAACGAAATCAGTGGAAGCAGTGAAGTCATGGAAGCAGTGTAGCAGCGCAGGTGGGAGACAACGTGTCGACACACCAAAAGCAATGTACGAAAACCCACCCGACGCAGGATGGCAAGACGTGGATCTTGGAGATCAGTGTTGTTGACAGGGCCTTTCGTCTCTGTGCTGTGCGACGGGCTGGCAGATGCGACAAACGACACATCCACCTCGCTCTTGACGCTGGTGCTGGTGCTGGTGCTGGTGCTGCTGCCGTTCGTTGTGGTGGTGGCAGCGGCGAGGGCGGGGGAAGTTATTGTCGACGTCGTTGCTGTCATGGCCGACTTGGACTGTCGATATGCAGACAGCTCTTCATGGCTTGTGAGTGTTCCTTTGATGACATAGAACTTGCCACCGACCTCAAAGGACCCGGGCACGTGTCGACCGCTCACTTCCTGCAGTTGCGAGGCGCTGAAGCCCGACAACTCAGCAAGGTTCAACGACGGGACCTCAGCTGACGACGGGGATGTGCTTGTTGTACTTGCTGCTTCTGATGTTGATGTGATGGCTGTTGTTATCCAATGTTGGTCTTGTGTGGATGCGTAGGGGGCGCTTGTCGACACGGGATGCCGCGGAGCGGACGGAATCGACACGTGCTCCTGTTCTTGCTCCCTTTCATTCTGTTGCTTCTGCTGCTGTTGTTGTTCTTGGTCGTGTAGCTGCTCGTGTGTACTCTTGTCTTCGTCCTCAATGACATCAAAAAGGGCGGCAGTGATGCTGCCTGCAGTAGGAATGTGCAGCTTGCCTTCACTCAGCTGCTGCACTGTCGACCTGCAACATGGGTGCGCATCGAGACGAGATTGCGTTGTTGGTGGAGTGAATGGGCAACGTCGGCGTGTTAGAAAGAGGGGTGAAGGGGTTGGTAGAGGGTTAAGGTTAGGCAAAGTTTGGCACAGAGGTTGCGCCGAACCACCCGTACACATGCGCACACACACACACACATGCACACACACATGCACACACACACACACGCACCACATCACATCACATCACATGCACACACACCACATCACATCACATCACATGCACACGCATGTTCTCTTACAGAGCACGTGCAGCAAGGGCAATCTCGTCGCAGCTGTCACTGTCCAGAGATGAGCGTGTATGGCCATTGCTACCCGCGTCTTCAATGCCTGCACACAGGAACGCTTCAATGGACTGTCGGAACGACAAGCGCGTGTGTGCCGAGGACATGTCTCGCTCGCGCCAAGAAGGGTGTTGGTTGGTTGTTGTTGTGATGTGGCGGTTGTGGATGATTCCTGCACCGCATCCATGAAATTTCTGCAGGCAAACGGCAAAAGGCGAAGGATGATGAGGGTGAAGGTGCAGGTCGCTCACCACGTCGCTCCACGCGTCGCCACACATCGCACCCCGGCTGCTGCTGTTGCAGCTCCTCCGATTCGACTGCCACTGCTGTGTTCATGCAGTGTTCCTACATGCGAGCAAGGTGAGCCCGTCATGCATGCTTTGGTTGGCACATGGTGCATGGGTTGGTGTTGTTGTTGCTGTGGGTGCTTGGTGTTGCTGCTGCTGTGCCTCGTGCACCAGTGTAGCTGTGCAGCTCACATGTCATGCGTGTGTGCATGTGGCTGCAGGGGGGGGGGCGACTGCGTGAGGATCGTTGAAGGATGATGGGCGGTGCACACATGATGGAATGGGAGGAGCAGCTGTGGACACACACGTCCATGGTCATGGTGGGCACATCCTATCACAGCGACGCAGTCATATGCAGCAGGTGTGTGTGTGTGCGTGTGTGTGCGCGTGTGTGTGTGTGTGTGTGTCGTGGGGTGAGGGGGGGGAAGCAGAGGAGGGGGCAGGAAGTGGATATGTCTGCTGTGCTCACATGCCATACCTGTACCTCGTGTGTGCAATGTGTCTTGTTGATGTGTGTTGGTTGCGTGGGCGCCAGGGCCATATCAGAGGAGGGCAAGGAAGCCGCCATGAACGACACATCATCATCATCAACCTCCCCATTTCTCTCTCTCTCTTCTCTCTCTTCCACCTCAGCTCCGCTGTCACCGCCATCACCATCATCATCATCGACCGCACAGCCGCCATCACACGCCGGCCGACACCAGCTCCAATCTGGCGTGAGGCAGACATTGCACATGTCAGTCGCTCTCATGAAGAGGTGAGCATGTGCGTGTGTGTGGTGGTGGTGAGTGGGGACAAGATGTGTGCGTGGATGGGTGTCAATGCGGATGGTTGGATGGGGATGGCGTGTGGTTGATGATGCTTCGCTGTCAACCTCACCACCCTGCATTCTCTCCCATCTTGTTTCCGTGCACACACACGTTTCACAGCGTTGAGGAGGCGCATGAAGCGGTGGAACCAACGACGATGACGATGACGAGTGCTGAAGGTGAGAGGGCGACTGAGATGTGTGTGCGAGTGTGTGTTGGTTGACACGTTGTGTTTCCTTGTTCGCCTCCCACTTTCCTTGTCTGTTCTGTCCGCTGTCTTTTCTTCTTCTTCCCCCTTTTTCGATTGATTTGGACACAGGGCCATGCATCCGCTTCCATCCAACCGACCAACCAAGCAGCCGAGCGAGCGAGCAAAGGACACGGCGTGGCAAGGGGCCGTTGTTTTCACCCTTTCCACCACAAGCAACAACAGCAACAGCGGATGTGTGGCTGCATTGTGGATGAACTGGCCCCCTGCCTCTCATCCATCTCCACCTGCTCTTCGTCGTCATTGGTCACCAACAGCAGCGGCAGCGGCCGTGGATGTGGAGGTGAGATGAATGGTGGTGGTGGTGGGGATTGTGGTGGTGATGTGTGATGTGTTGGGTGTGAACAACAGCATGTATGGGGAATGATTGTGCGGTGCTGGTTGGATGTCGTTGGGTCTGTTGGTGCTGGTGGCAATGGGCGTTGTTGTCGTTGATAACCTGATTCTGTGACAACTCACCTCTTTCTCCACACGCACACATGCAGAGTGTGATGTGCGTCGATGTGCCGTTGCCTCGTGTGACGACGATGGTGGTGATGGTGAATGATTTGTGGTGGATGTGGACTTGCGCACGCACACGCATGTGCAGATGTGATGCTTGTGGTGGTGGTGGTTGTGGTCGTCGTGGTGTGTATCTGTGCTTGGAATGTGCGTGCACAGGTGATGATGTGGGTGATGCGAATATGACAAAGGAGGTGGATGTGGTTTGTTTCTGCCATGCTGGCTCACTGCGTGGTGTCATTCTTGCTGATTTGGTTCTTTGTGCTTGCGCATGTGTGCATGTGTGCATGTGTGTGATTTGCACAGGACGGAGGCCGTTCTCTTCCCAAGCCCTCATGACACGACCAGGGCGATACACGCACACACAAATGTGCGAGAAAAGAAGACACAAGGTGAGACGCTGCCGCTGTGTGTGTGTGTGTGTGTGTGTGTGTGTGTGTGTGTGGTGATGGGTGGAGTGGTAGTACTCATTCACACGCATGCACGCATGTACACATGCACGTGTGCCAACACATCAAAGCAGTCATTGGCTGTGGGGTGGTTGCACTGATGTGTGCCTCACATGAATCAATCTCACAACTCAAATGCGTGTGTGTGTGTGCGTGGCTGCAGGCGGACGTTGTGCGGGGTTCCCCAACCGAATTTCCCTTTCCTTTCCCAACCAATCGCCTTCGCTCTGTCATCGTCAGCCTTCCCCATGTGATGTGGAGCTGTTGAGGCGTGATTGAGACTGCGGCCAACGCAGGTATTTCAGCAGTGGTGGATGTGGTGCATGTGGTGATATTTTGTGCCTGCCTGCTGGCTCGCTTGGTTGCTTGCTTGTTGGGTGCT
>NW_004754926.1:1897846-1951132 GCF_000188695.1 Salpingoeca rosetta | reverse complement strand
CCTAACCCTAACCCTAACCCTAACCCTAACCCTAACGCCTAACCCTAACCCTAACCCTAAGCCTAACCCTAACCCTAACCCTAACCCTAACCCTAACCCTAACCCTAACCCTAACCCTAACCCTAACCCTAACCCTAACCCTAACCCTAACCCTAACCCTAACCCTAACCCTAACCCTAACCCTAACCCTAACCCTAACCCTAACCCTAACCCTAACCCTAACCCTAACCCTAACCCTAACCCTAACCCTAACCCTAACCCTAACCCTAACCCTAACCCTAACCCTAACCCTAACCCTAACCCTAACCCTAACCCTAACCCTAACCCTAACCCTAACCCTAACCCTAACCCTAACCCTTTTTTTTCACGCATCCAGCTCGTGTCCTCAGTAGTCGGAGGAGGGTGACCATACGCTCTGAGTCAAGCCCATAGTTTTGGGTCCCCCCACTCACTGATACTTTAGATACCCTTATATAGCTGAATTAAACCCGACCCGCTTTCAAGACGAGGTCAGGTGGGGAGTTTGGCTGGGGCGGCACATCTGTAAAACGATAACGCAGGTGTCCCAAGGTGAGCTCAATGAGAACAAACCTCATAAGGATGTGGAGTAAAAGGACAAAAGGGATGGGCAGAGAGTCATTTGAAAAAATGACCTATCCCCTAACCCCTAACCCCTAACCCCCTAAACGTGACCAGCGCGCGTGGGCATTCCCTAACCCGTGCGTGGGCTTGGGGTTAAGCATTTTCACCAGCGTGACAACTACTACCACACCAAACACCATGTCAACTACAACCTCAACGCAGACCAGTGAACAACCACACTCACCGTCTGCCTCAGCTGACTTGACTGAACGCAGGTCCTTTTGGCTTCGCCTGAGGGAAGGATGTGTGCGAATCGGGGGAAGCATCAGAGGCATGTTCATTGAGCTCTCATGCGCCTGCAGATCGCGCGAGGTATGTTCCCTTGCTCAACTGCTATTCGGCATTTAACAAACACCTCACTTTTGCTCGTCGATCCAGCATCATCTCACAATGTCGCGTAACATCATGCCACTCGACCAACTTCTGGTGGAGCAAAGTAGGAACGACGACGTCTCCTGCGATCAGCAAGATGCTCCCGAGGACGAACCTGCTCAGGAGACAGCAGAAATCAACCAGAACATGGAGACCGATGTGAGCACCCACTCCGACACGCAGACCGTGCAATCCAACAAAGATGACACCAATGACAAGCAAGATAGCCAACCCAACAAGAAGGCCAAACGACAAATCAGTGATCGGCAGCGCAAGGCACTCGAGCAGTCTAGGAACAAGAAACAGGCAAAGGCACAGGAGCGACGAGAGCGTGAACGCCGCGAACACTTTGAAGCCATGAAAGAACACCGCATGCAGGAACTGGATGACTTCTTCAAATCTCGCCTCCCAAACTACCTTGAAGACTTTCTGAAGCAGAAGAAGGCAGTATCGCGGGAGGCTTCCGCATCATCATCATCATCATCTTCCCAATCGCAGCGGCAGCCTAAGCCAACACAACACCGACATGCCCGTCAGCCTGATCGTGCTATGCCCCCACCCCGAGCCCCTGTCAACAAGTACTCCAAGCTGTTCCGCAGGTGAACAGGCTGAAACCCAATAAACACTTCATCCATTTTCAACACTAATTAATACACAACAAGTGAGCAACGGCATGAGCGATAAGAAGCCAGACACGGTCCCGCGCATTGCGCACCCAAACACACGGAAGGCAGACGAGGCTCGGAAAAGGCAGATCAAACAGAAGATGGGCCTCGTCGAGCCAAAGAACCTACCAACGCGTGCCATCCACCCGGTCAACGTCAAGAAGCACTCCCTCAAGCGAACCGTCGACGTCGAAGGCGGTCCCCTTGACAAAGTACTCCCAGGCATCGTCCTCGTCCTGGGCACAAGCATGAGCGGTAAGACCACGTGGATCATCAACGCAGTTCTCCAGAAGGCAATCTTCGGCAAGCTCTTCGACATCCTTCACATCGTCTCCCCCACAATCGCTGTAGACGACGCCTACCAGTACCTGATTGACATGCCCGAGTCCAAGCTGCACCAAAACTTCACCGACGACACGATGAAGCAAATCACGGGCGCAACCACCGAGGCCAAGCAAAATGGTAAAGAACTGCACCAGGGCCTAATCATCGACGATGGCGTGAGTTCAGATGTCAGCAAGCGGGGAAACCCAATGCAGTCATTCGCCAGCGTCGCCCGCCACTACACGGACATGACCCTCATCTCAACACAGGACCTTCGCGCAACCGCTCTCCCAAAGTTCCGCAACCAGGTACGCCTCTACGTCATCATGCGTAAGAGTGCAGAGACCGACAGGCGAAACCTCTTCCGCGAGCTCGGTGCTTACTTTGGAGGCGAGAAGAACTTGGAGCGTCTGTTCAAGGAGGCAACCGACGGAGATGACCCCTATGCATTCATGCTCCTCAATGTTCCCAACCAAACTGCTTGGAAGGGATTCGACGAGATCCTGTACTCTGCCTATGACCAAACCTTCTGATCTGTGCACATGTCATTTTTCAATACACGTTTCCCGCCAACATCCAACATGAGCAGGGCAATCAGCACGCAGCACCACAGTGTGAGAAATGGCATCGCATCACCCACACACAAGGTCATCTACGATGTGATCAGTGGCACCAGCTTTCACAACACAAAGTCCGTAAAGAGAAAAGGCAAAAAACGTAAGCTCGTCCGACGCCCCTTCACATCACAAGCATCCGGAGGGCATGTTGGAAGCATTGCCATTGGGGCCGCTGCAGCAACTTCTGCAACAACCAACCCTTACCTTTATGCGAGCAGGAACAGCTGGGGGCCAACCTCTTCCCGCAACACGCAGCAACGGACAAAGGCGACATATGGTCCTGTGAGGTATGACAAAACCCTGGGCTCCGATGTTCGGCGTGGTCCCTATGGCGCAGAAGCATACAGCAAAGAACTCGGGCGTTGGATGCCGCTCAGCTCACGCGGGCGCCCTGTAAGACGGGAATACGCCAGGCCAGACGACGAGCTCAAAATGGACGTCCGGGATGAATCCGGCGTGGGTCATCAGAGTATGAGCGCACAGTTGATCAAAGACAGGATGAGAAATGCTTATGTCCAGGACGCGTACGGACAGAGCTCACAGTCCCTCGATGAACTCCTGAACACCGGGTACATCGGGCAGCAGACGTCCGCACCATCTCCCACTCAGACACTCTCGGATGCGCGCGAACTTACATCTTCCACCGTCAAGCAGGTCGGCGAGCTCAAGAACATGACTGATGTCCACCGAGAGAACCTGATGAAGGCACTCAAGGCAGGCGGGATCAATGACCAAACGACCACACAGCTAGCACTGGATGCGCTTAATCGGCATGGCACAGATTACCGCAGCGTGGACTACGACAGCCTCATAAACCAAGCACGCCAGGATGCACCGGCCCGCAAGATCGATCAGGCACGACAAAAGGGAGAAACCCAGTACTGGCTCAAGTCCACCCGATCCATGCTTTCTCACCTTCCAGAGTCCAACGACAAGTATGCCATGCAGGCTACGCTTGACGCCATTGCATCTGAGAGGGACGCGCAGCAGCAGGACAGTATGATGAGCTCATTCGACGAGGATCACCGAAAGCTCCTGCAAGACAGCAAGCGAACATACGACGCTCAGCAAGCACTCACGGAGATTGAGAAGCAGCGCCCTGCACCAAAGCCCAAAATGCGCACCAGCACCACACAAACCAACACACCGAAGGTCACATCAACCGAAATGCAGACAGACGAGGCAGCAAAGCCGAAGCTTACCAGTCAAGGCATCCAGACCAACGCGGTGACAACATCAACACAACATATGCAAACAGACAACCCCGCAACCACCACACAGGGCATGCAGACACAGACCACATCAACATCAACTCAGTCAGCACAAACACAGCAGCCACCAAAGCCACAAACCGCATCGACCTACGTAGGTACAGATGACCTCGACGCCCAATCCATCGCCAAGGAGGTCACCCCTCCAATTGTCTCCCTGCAGCAGCATGCAACCCAATCAACACTCAGTGAAGACGCTAGAGCACAGGCGATTGAAGAACGCCAGGCAAAGTATGGCAAGGCCCCTCCAAGCGCGCGTGTCAAGGAGAGTCGCACCAAGAAGAAGCAGCAGCAAGCTGAGCTCCGGAGTCAGCGCCGTCATGAAAAGCTTGATGCCAGCAGGAATATCAACGAGGCATTCGCTGAGCCGGAAGCACCACCGCCCCAGCAACCTGTGCGCCATGAGCGACGCCGAGCCAAAGAAATAGGTGTCGAACATGATGAGGATGATGGTCGTTCTACAAAAGCACACAAGCCGTCCCACGATACCACCGCAGCGCAAGTGAGCATTCCAGACACCGCTGCACCATATGCCGATTTCGGGGATGAACCCGATGTCATGTCATAACTGCGAGAGTATGCGTTTATTGTACCTTACTGAAGTCAACCGATGAAATAAAGCGATGACCATTGCATTAGGCGCGAGAGAGCGACACATATGCGTCAAGGTCGCCCGTGTTTGCACCATCAGTGATCTGAAAGCGAACCCACTCGGCTGCCAGGTCATACGTGGAAAACACCTTATCCTCTGTGCTTACAGTGACTTCTGCGAGATGAAACCAGAGAGAGGGGTTGCTGTCCTCAGGCGAAACCTGAAGGCGGTACGTAAAGGACGGTGTGTTGGATGAGCTTGCGTACACTGTGACGAGGGAGAACCCGTTGGCATTGATGGGGTCGGAATTGGTGAAGGTGCCTGCTGCAACTGCTCCAGTGTGTACGAGGGTGGAGTTGGTGGTGAACTTGCTGTTCATCGTCGTCAAGCTGGTTTCCGTAGCTGCCCCCGTGGGAAGTGGGAGGGGAGCCTGCAGCGTGCTCCGTATTGTGTCCAGAGTGGCTTCTGTCGCCACCGTGTTTTCCATGGATAGTTTGAAGGCATCCAGTGTGGTTTCCTTCGCTGCGTTGTTCGGAAGCGGCAATGGGTTCACCAGCTGATTCTTGACATCCGCCAACGTCGCCTCAGTTGCAGCGCCCGTGGGTAGCGGAAGCGATGCTGCCTGGATGTCTAGGGTGCCCTCCACAGCGGTCTTCACGCCCGCAAGTGTGGTCTCAGTTGCAGCGCCCGTGGGCAGCGGGAGTGAAGTCGCCTGCACGTCGAGGGTCCCCTCCACAGCCGTCTTCACGGCGCTAAGCGTGGTCTCAGTTGCGGCACCCGTGGGAAGCGGTAGCGACGTTGCGCTCACAGACACGGTTCCCTCCACGGCATCCTTCACCGCAGAAAGCGTGGCCTCCGTCGATGCGCCTGTTGGGAGTGGAAGGCTGCTAGCGCTCACGGGCTGGGTGCTGGCGGACGAGTCAACCAAAAGCTTGCCATCAGAGTTGGTGAGCAAAGTGCGAAACTCCCGCGTGTCATCCCTCCCAAGCACCACTGTAGTGGTTTTAGGGACTTTGGCAGGGTGTTCAAACGATATGGCTGTACGACTCATGTTGAGCTGTTTACTTCTTCGTGAACAGCAGGGTGCAAAGAAAATGACACCAGGAAGCACAATGCACTCAAGCATCATCGCAGGGAGTGATTTCCTTCACAAACAGGGAGCAACCAAGACGCTCACCATCATGCTTGCGTGAGAAACGAATGTCTCCCCTCACATTGCAGGGCACGCCGTCGAGCTTGGGGTCCGCTGTGTCCAATCCCCAGGTGAGGCGGATGTTGACAATGTCGTCCTTGGGCCAGGTGATCTGGTACATGTCTGGATCGATGCGCTCCAGGCAGCCCCTAAGGGTGCCCATCATGTCGGCGGCTTGCACGGGAACGTCGGGGGTGCTCTTGGCCACCTCAGCCACGGCAGTGCGGATGGTGCCCTTAGTACCGCGCTCCTCCCAGGTATCGGGCTTGATGTAGACGTCGGTGAGCTTGATCGGGATGCTGGTACGCTCTGGATAGTCGTCAGGCACAAAGCGAGGGATCTTCTTGGGCCCGCTCATGCCGTGGTAGCTGCTCTTAAAGAAAGCCAGAAGCTCATCTGCATTGTCGATAGCAGGCATCGCCTTGCGCGTGGGCTGGAAGCCAACAGTGACGTCGTCAAAGTTGGGCCGACCAGCCTTGCGCTGCTGGCGTGGGCGAGAGGTCGGGGCCTTCACGGGCAGACGGGGGATGCGGGCGCTCATGGTGAACTTGGTGAACTTGGTGACTTGAACTTGGTCCTCGGGCAGTGTCTTGGCTGGCTCAAATGAAGATGGAAAATGAACATCCACACCCCACCCTCAGCCATACATGGTCAGCTGGTGTACATTGTCGGCAAAAACTGTTTATGTACATCTTCCATGAACATTCGGTATCGCGCAAGAACAACGTATTTCTTCGTCCACTCGTCGAGTTGTTCTATTTCTGGTAATGTATTGCATCATAGCAAACCTAGCCAGTCGAAAATTTACCATAATTATTCGATGAGTCATCGCTACCCCTCGTTTTCTTCGTTCACTCGTCGAGTTGATCTATTTGTGACAATATATTGCATAATACCAAACCTAGACAGTCGAAAATTTACCATGATCATTCGATGAGTCATCGTTACTTCTCGTCGAGTATGTGCAGTTATGGTAACTCATAACTACCTGTCGTTGAGCACTCTGGGCTGGCGCAACTTTGGTTGTTTGCATCGACGCCATTTTTTCTCTGACATCAACTCGATCAACAACCATCCCGCCTGTTTGACAGTTCTGCAAAAGGTTACCATGCCGACGCGTCAACCTTACCATCCCTTCGCAGGAGATGATGATGGTGGTGATGTTTGGGATCTGCCCTTACCACCTTATCAACCCTTCCCAGGAGACAATGATGGTGATGATGTTTGGGACCATTGGGACCTGCCCATGCCACCAGCACCACCGCGACCACCACCACCACCGCCACGTCCCATGCGCCCTGACATGTCACCACCACCACCACCCGAACCCGTCATGGGGGCGACGACGACACCAGCACCACAAGAATTCATGGACGAGGCCGACGATGAGGAGTTCAACCGCCTTCTCTACAACCTCGCTGAAGCTGCGGAGAGCACCCAAGTAACCAACGGCACAACTATCATTGCTACCGCAGAGCAGGCTGCCGCCCATGCTTCAAACATCCAGCACACCCACGCCGCCAACTACGCCATCAACCCGGATGCAGCTGGTCTCACCCACAATTTTGAGGTCGTTGCCCCCGGTGCAGCTGTACCCTTTCGCGCTGTTGCCGCAGACGAGCAGGCACCCACATCTGACACGGTCCAGACTAGCTCAGACATCATCATCAACTCTCGCCGACACTTCCAGGAGCAGGTCATGTACACGTTCACAGCCAAGATCAACTCCATGCAGCTGCTGCAGGACAACCTCACTGAGATGATGGTCAACGGTCGTGAGACCATGAGCCAAAACGATTTGCGCACGCGCGTCACTAACGCCTTCGTCAACGCCTACATGCGCGAGCGCCCCCTCACCGCATCATCCAACATTGTCATCGCCGGCGACGTACACTACAGCGTCAACCGCCTCTCATCAGGCGGGGGACCGGAAACACGCGCACCCGCCGAGCCGAGCGGACGCGTGCAGCAGACAGTGCGGGGTGGTGACTTTGATGCTGTTCGACAAGCTGTGACGTCCCATGTTTCCGGCATGCTGGACACGACGATGTTGTCTATGTCGAGCTCTGACGTGGAACTCGAGCAGGTTGTCATCAACATCTCCATGGATGGCGTGCGCACTGGTGCGGGGGTGCCTCAGGACTTGGCCGACCGACGCGCGTTCTATGAGACATTCAAGATTTGTTTCGGCGCAATGGATGTGCCTGCCAACCCAGACACGGGTGGCAAGGAGATGCGGCTCGGGCAAGACATGTTCTGTCCTGTCAACAGCGGGGCCGATTGCTTCTACCACTGCCTGTACTACCACATGGCGCGGAACGGTGTTAGACGTGCTTTCAAGAATGCGCACGTTGACGCCATGCACTTGCTCAGCGGTCAGCCTGTGCGCACAGCCACCAAGGATTTCCTGAACGCCAGCGCCCGCGTGAACCAGAATCTCTCCCGCCACATGGTCACCTCCCACATGCTTCGTTTATGTGACCAGCAGCTTCCGGACGCCTTTGCGGAGAACACCCGCGGCGTCTGCATCGAGGACGTCTTTGAGATGAGCATTCTCGCACTCAGCCCGATTATCACCTTTGATCTCAACCGAGACATGCGGCTACTGCCAGAGTTCTCCGTGTTGCACCACGAGCTGCTTCGCGTCCTGCGCCACACCCCGACCGACGCCTCCATTCAAGAACGGTTTGACTGGTTCATGACCAACTGCCGCGGCGAGGATGGCTTGCCCAAGTTCTCGGACGCTCCGCATGTGCCGGCGGGTCGCCTTTGCATGACCCAGCGAATTGCAAGGGACAGCCCGAGCCGTGCCACGCTTGGCGCGAAGCGGTTTCTCGACATCCCAGGGGTGACGCTGGAACGGATCCGGCTCTTCGGTGAGCAAAGCCCACAGCATCAATCGCAATTTCTTGCGGAGAAGGACCGCGCCGTATGGCTCGGCTTCAACAGCAGATTCTCCCACTTCATCGACTTTGCCAAGAGCACGCGTGTGAAGGTGTGGGTGCAGAACGTGTCGAGCTCCTACAATGGCCTTGGCAAGATGAGCATGTCCTCCCGTACTTCATGGATCTGTGTCATCTGCGGGCTTGTTATGGAAACGGCCAGATCGAAGCACAAGTGCATGAGCAGACGCTGCGCAACATGCCGCCAACACTTTGGGAGTCTGGACGCTTACCTCTCCCACGACGAGCGACGTCGGAACGAGTATGCCGATGGACGTGTACGCGAGTGCAGCGTCTGCCGAAAGCGCATCAGCAACAGCTGCTTTGACAAGCACCATGACGAGTGCTATCAGCGCAGCCTTCGACAAACGACGGACGAACACAGGGCAAGTGGCGAGCACGTGGTGCGCTGCAACTTCTGCCATTCCATGGTCACGTGCAGCGGCGACTTCACCATGGACACACACTACCACACAGACTGCCAAGGGCGGCAGCGCAAGGCCAAGAGGTGCTCGAAATGTCACGTCGCACACCCAAAGCAGCAGCCGTGCCGAATTTCGAGAATTTCCAAGACGACGCAGCTGGAGTGGGAGAACACGGATGTCTACGTGTGGGACATTGAGTCTTGCACAAAATCGGTCGACGGAAGCACGGTGCACGTCCCCAATTACATCCATGTTCGCCTCCTTCCAAGACCAGACGTTACTTGGGAGAGCGACCCTGGTGATCACCGGAAGCGAGGAGCAAAGCCCACGATCAACCTGACTCAGGAGGGGTGCGACGCTTCCACAACCCTTACGGAGCGAGAACGCAAGACACAGGAAGAGTGCGAGCGCAAAGCACTGCTGCACTTCAAGCAGGATGAGAACGAGTGGGAGTTTGATGACCTCACCTACTTTCTCGAGTGGGTGCACAAGCTCGCGCGGAGATCGGTGTTCATCGCCCATAACAGCAAAGGTTATGACGCCTTCCTGCTCAAGACGGCTGCCATTCGCTCTGGGCTCTATCCAGCATACGAGCATGGCAGTGGGCAAAAGCTTGATGGCCTTGGGTTCAAGGTGACTGCAGAAGACGAGAACAGCGGGCAGGTGCGAACCATCACCGTCTCCTTCATCGACTCCATGAACTGGTTCCCAGGCCCTCTGAGCAAGCTGCCGGTCACGCTGCAGTGCATCAACCGCGACGTGAGCAAGGACGTCTTCCCGCACTCCTTCCACACCTCGGAGCATCAGCACTACGTTGGCACACTACCTGCACGCGAGCACTGGGGCGACATATCTGATGGTGATTGGCAGGCGCTGTGCTCGCGCTTTTTCACCGACAGCGCGCACATGTTCGCGTGGCAGCAAGTGCTGTGGGAGCGCGGGGAACAGCAAGAGCACATGTCGTACGAAGAGCAGACACAGTTAGCCAGGGAGGTCAATTTCGACAAGCAGCCGTTTGACCTGCGCGAGTACATGAAGTACTACTGCAAGGAGGATACGCGCGTGCTTGGGCTTTGCATGGCGGTGTGGCGCTACATCAGCCTGCGCTCGTTTTCCGTTTGCCCACTGATCAAGAGCACCACGGCTGCTAGCTATGCCATGCATGTGTACCGCAGCTGCTTCTGCAAGCCGGAAGGCATCCCAACCCTGACTCGGTTTCACGAGGAGCTAGCCAGACAAGCGTATGCTGGCGGTCGCACGGAGAAGCTCACACCCTTTATGTGTGTGCGAGAGGACGGCCTGGACGACATTATTGGAGACCTCCTCAGCGACGACGAGCGGCAGAAGCATCTCGACGCATGCCGCAGTCGCTATGGCAATCGCCCTCGCCTGTCGTACATTGATGTCACGAGCCTCTACCCCACAGTCATGTTCTTCGACAGGCTGCCGTGTGACCCACCACAAACATACGTGAGCCAGCTATTTCTTGGCACGCTGCTGCCGCATGAGCGACGACAGTATGTGGCACATAAGGCGAAGCTTCTGGATGAGCTTCCCGATGGGTGGGAGAACCAGGAAGGCATCGTCATGGTCGATGTGAGGACCAAGCCCGCGTCGGAGCTTCCCGATGATTGGGTACCGCTCGTTGGCACCAAGAGCACCACCACCAACGCGCACAACGACAAAGACCGAAAGTTTGTGTTTGGCTGCATCGAGCATGCCAAGACGATGACCCTCACCATGTTCGACTTTCGACTGCTGCGCGATGACCCGAACTACTTCATGGACACCATCTACCGGGTCGACCTCATGGGCAGCGGCAGCAAGGACATGTTCAAGGAGTACATCAGGTTCCTGTACAAGATGAAGGAGGAAGCGTCTGAGCCACCTGCCAACAGAGAGGAGGCTGAAGCGTTGGCTGACCGCGTGCGGCGAGAGCTGGACGTTGAGCTCTCTGTCGACAAGCTCATGGAGAGCGAGAACAGTGGGCTTCGTGGTCTTGCAAAGCTGCTGCTGAACTCGCTCTTTGGCAAGTTTGGTCAGCGCACGCTCACCAAGACAGAGTGGATGAGCCTGTCGGAGTATGTGGATTTCCTGAAGACCAAGGTTGTGCGCCACCCCTACCGCTATCGGCTCGCGAATCGGCGCATCTACGGTGATCCTGAGCATAGCAATGGCGACTTCAACGCGCGCGTGCGCGTGAGGTACCTGGACATTGAAGACGACAGCACCCGCCTGCGCACGAACGTCGCCATTGCCGCATACATCACAGCTATTGCCCGCAACCGACTCGTGCAGATGATGCGCGCCCTGCAGCAGCTCGGTTGCGCGCTCGCCTACTGCGACACGGACAGTCTTGTGTTCATGGACCCGAACGGCCGCACGTTTGAACAGCTCAACAGTGCCCTGCAGACCATTGGCTCGCGATGCGAGATTGGCAGCATGCTTGGGCAGTGGAAGCCAGAGTACGAGGAAGGGAAGCACGAGCTTTTGGAGTGCGCGCAGATTGCGGCAAAGACGTACTCGCACAAGGTGCTCTGCGTCAACGGTTGCTGGGACAAGAAGAAGAACAAGCCGAAGCATCAGGCGGGTGAGCTGTTCTACACTGTTAAGTGCAAGGGGATGCCAGTGAAGAGGAAGAGCGGGCGCACAACGGATGTACAAATTCCAGGCATCAACCAAACATATTTCCTCAAGGACGAGAAGGATTGGCACTGGGCATACAAGCAGATGGTCTTTGGACAGGCGCAGCAGGTGCAGATCAGGCAGATCAACGCAGCCAACTTCGTGCGCCGACATGGTGACATGTACATGGAGCGACAGGCAAAGTCGTTCACCAGGACCGGCAAGGACAAGCGTGTGATGCACCCGGATGGACCCCTGTTGCCCATGATGCCGCTGACAGTGCAGCATGCTGGGGTGGATGACGAGACACACCCAAGCAAGAAGGCAAAGACTTTCTATGAGGAGCGACGAAGCACAGCACCGATGGATGTTGGCCGCGTGATTGATGAGATTGCACCTACAGATGAGAGCCTGCAAGCACTGTTCACAAGCGAGACAGGCGACGACACGCTCGCACACATCTTGGAGCAGGTGAACGAAGCCTCGCTCATGCAGCACGCCGAGCTGCCGTCCCCGCCGCCGTGGGAGCAGCCTGAGGGTGAAGATGGAGAGGAGGAGGAGGAGGAGGAGGAGGGGGAGGAGGGACAGCCCGCTTATGCTTACACACATGCACCCGCACTGTGAGGGTGTGCAGCACCAGTAAACACAAGATCAGAAAATTATGTAAGATTTTGCAAATTTTCGTCAGTAGGGAATTTGATTATGATTTGCTGATATTTATGTAAGATATTGCAAATTTTCGGCAGTAGGGAATTTGATTGTGAGTGGATGAATTTTATGTAAAATATTGCAAATTTTCTTTACTGGGTCAAATACGCTACCATATGTCGTTATATGGCTCCTAAGGACTACTACGTCACTATACGCTACTCCGTTGAGAAAAATTGTTTTAGTCTTTTATAGGTATTTTTGATATTATCATTCAGCAATCGATGCGATAGCCTAGTTGGTATCTGGTCGGGCCTCCTAAGCCTTGCACTCGGATGACACTGGTTAAAATCCTCAGGGGTTTTTTCAAGGTCAGCGGGTTGGTACGGACAAAGCCTGATGGTACTGGATCTCTGCTAAAGCGAAGAGAGCTACATGGCTCTGCCACACGAGGGTTTCCTCTAGGTACTGCCTGCATATGCAGGTGGCCTCGGAGTAATACTTCCTGACTGTGGGGCTTGGCAGGACTCTGTTCAACCAAGGCATGTTGCATTGATTGTTACACCACCACAGCGTTTGTTGTGGCTGTAGTGGGCTCTGGCCAAGCCTGCTGCAGTCTACGGCGGCGGTGTTGGGGGTGGCCACCACAGCGCTTGCTGTGGCTGTAGTGGGCTCTGGCCAAGCCTGCTGCAGTCTACAGCAACGGTGTTGGTGGTGCTTCCAGCCATGCTGGGGTGTGTGAGTGGCTTGCCTGCTCATGCGCCATGGCATTGCTGTAAGAGCTTGGGTTTTTGCCCTTTGACTTTTTATTCTTTGGCATCACGTCTTAGCCTTCTTCGCCTGTGGCTCAGAGGCAGCAAGCTTCTCCAGCAAAGGATTGGGCAGGACAAAGTCAAAGGTAAGCGACACAGAGTACAAGGGGTTCTCTGCGTTGACGGTGTTGCTGTTGAGGATGCGTCCGGCAAAGTCTGTGAGGAGGATGTCGAGGCTGCGCGTGCGGATGGTGCTGGTCGTGTTGATCACATGCTCTGTGGGATTGTCTGGCTGGTAGAGGATCTCGTACATCTTGTGGTCGCGCCCCTCCACCACGCGCGAGAAGATGTTGGAGCGCTGCGTGCGGTCATCGATAAACTCAATCACGCGCGCGGCCTGCCCATTGGAGAGGAAGCTCTGCACTGGGATGTTGCGCAGGTGCACACACATACCTCCCTTAAAGTCAAAGGGCTCGGGGATGGCGTTGCTGTCGTAGCTCGTGCCTGAGCTGAACTGCAGCCAAGACACATCCTCTTTGCTGTGCCCGGGGACATAGAAGCCCATCATGCTGTAGAGCTGGTTCAGGTACAGGTACACGCCCTTGTACTTGTTGCTGCCATCTGCCAGGTGATCGCTCGCGCCGGCAAAGGCCAGCATGTCTGTGCTCGTGTCGGCGTGGAAGGGCTCATACCCGGGTGGGAGCGGCACCCTGCCCAGCGTGCCCGTGTAGGTGACCAGCGGTGTCGACCCGCGCAGATTCATGGCGTGGTACACAACGGGCTGCACGGTCGTCACGACATCCCCCAGCTTGCTGTCATAGTGCACCGCAGCATTCAGCGGCGTGGTGCGCGCGCCCGTGTCGTAGGTGTACGTGCCGACGGGCAAGGCAATGACCACGTTATCCACGCCCGCCTCCTTGGTGAAGCGAATGCGCCATGTGATGCTGTTGGCGTCGGGAAGTGTGGATTCGCTAATGTCGAGCAGGGCCGCGGGCATGTAGGCGTCGTACCCGGTGGAGGTCCCGCTGCCATTGTCCAAGTAAACCAGCGTGCTTGCGTGCTGCTTGGAGTGGATGGTTTGTGCTGTGGTCCATGAGAGCTTGTCGGTGACACCACCTGTCTGCACGACATAGGGGAGGGAGCGTGTGGCGAAGGGCTCACCGAGCTGTGTTTGCGCACCGTGCGAGGCACGCACGGGTAGCAGGTAGGGCTCCGTCACATCGTTTCGGTTCAGCACATCCTGGTACTCACACAGCGCGCGGTGCCACATGGTGCTGCTGATGAGCACGTCAAACTCTGCACCCGCGCCCACATGGCTCACGTCAATGTCCTGGCTGCCAGCTGGGTCCACGAAGTAAGACACATCAACGCTGCAGGGGATGTAGCTCATGTCGTCCGCTTGCACCAGGGCCGTTTCCCTGGTGTATGCCGACGCCTCGGTGTTTGCAGCAACGTCGCCGGAATCCAACCCAAGCGTCCCGTGTGATACCAGGCCCGACGCCGTGGTGCTCTTCTTGTAGGTGTTCTGCTTGACCTCCTTCCACACGGGGACCTGAACCGCCGCAGCCGACGCCGGCACCTCACCCAGCTGCGCAATGTCGTCAAACTCGTTCTGCAGAAACACCATGGGCATGTATTCGTCCTCAAAGGCAATGAGGGTGTCCAATTCACCCACCTCGCCCACGCCATTGCCGTGCTCATCCTCCCACTCGCTGTTGGCGTTGAATATCACGCTCAGCGCGTACTCAGTATCGTTGACCTTCGTGCACTTTGCCGTGAAAGTAAACACCTTCTCTGTCATCCCTGTCATGGGCGTGGATAGCGTGAGGGTGGATGCCGTCTTGTCGCGCACAAAGGACATGGGGTCGTTCACGGCACTGTTCTGCTTGAACATGGCAAGGTCTGCGTTCGTAAACGTCGTCTGCTGGGATGCAATGGATCGCAGGGTCATGCTTGCTCCTCCACTGAGCTTGGTCTGCGTGCTGTCGAGTTCCGGGTGAACGGTGGCCTCCATCGCAGAGACAAACTGAAAGCCCTCCACGGGCTCAAACACGTTGAGCGCTGCAAAGGGATAGGCTTGCTTGTGCCCGTACTGCTCCGTGATGGTGTATGCCGTGTCCTTTGCAATGAGACCAATCACCACCATGTAGCGGCTGTTCATGGCGCGCGGGTTCGTGGAGGGGGTGCTGTCCTGCGTGACGAGGAGCGGCATGCCCGCAGTCAGGCTTGTCGCGTCCCCTGCACCAGCCGTCTCTGGCAGCGGCAGCGTGTTGTAGGCGTTTGTGGCCGTGGACAACCACGCCAGGTTCAGGGATTCAAAGGCGTCGGTCCAGCTGATGCTGGCGTTCTTGATGTTTCGCGTGAGAGCAATGTCACCATCCAGCGCCTTGAGCTCCACCCACGCAGTGTCGTCCTCTGTGATAATGTTGTTCCCGCTCGACTTGGCGTAGGTATCGATGTTCGACGCCCGATCGCTGGCATCCGTAAACACAGCCAGGCTGTCCGCCACCACAGGATCGCTGATGGTCACCGTACTCGTCGTGGTCGTCATGCTGATCTTGAAGCTGTCGTTGTCCTGCGTGCTCGTGATGGAGTCTGTGAACACGACGTCAAACTTGACATTCTTGCCCGTGAACAACTCCGACACGGCAAGCTTCTCATTCAGGCTCGTCTCGATGGCGCTGGCCAGCGTGTCACCGTTGTAGTAGCCCGGCGCCACCTCTCCCTTGAGCACGGTCCCGCTGCTCGTGGTTCCAGCGGTGTCATAGCCAACAGGTGGCGCATCGTTGCTGTCGTAGTTCACAATGACAGCCCACTTGTTGTTATCCTCCGTCACGGAGTACACCTCCGCAGACACGAGGAATCTCGCGCGCTTGAGTGAAACGCGGGAGCCCGGCGCGAGCAGGAGCTCCGTCGCAGTTGTGGATGTGAACTGTGATACTGGTCCAAACACACTCCCTCGCGGCTGGGCGAGGCCCGCCGACATGTTCTCCACCGTCACAAGCGGCATGGCTTGTAAAAAATACTGGTATCAATTGGTCAAGGGGAAAATGATCATCTTGGTTTACTTTAGGCCACGAGTGTTGAAGAGCAGGTTTGGATCAATGTCAACGTTGCTCACAAGGTAACCACGCAGCTTGGCAACATGTGTCTGGTTCTTCTTACGACCGCGCAGCTGATCAAGCCCAGATTGTTTGTAGACTTTGTTCACCTTGATCCTGTCCTGCACATTGCACTGCGCGCGCTGCACCTCCTTGTGCTTGCCGCGCGTGGTTCGTTTCTCATCCCTCATCATAAGTTCTGCCTCTCGCTTCTGCCACACGTCCATCGGGGGAACAGGGTTGTAGTGCAGCTCGCTGAGCGGGACCCCAACGAGCGGGGATGGGTCGTTTGGCTTCAGCCGCTCTTTCGGCTTAACAGACGACGCAGGCTTCGAAGAGCAACATGTGCCAATGTCGACAAGCAGGCTGCCGTAGGTTCCTGTTGCCTTACGACGCGCGCTTCCCTTCTTTGTGTTGTGCTTTGCCATTGCCTTGGCGCTGTGCTTTGACTTGGTCGGAAAGACGAGATCTGCTGTTGATGCTGTACGTGTAGATCCACGCTTTTGAACCGCAGCTCCAGCATTACTGCGCCGAGTCTTGTTCATCAATGCCGTCAATCTGCCTGCGAAGCCGCTTGATCTTGTTGAGGATGAGTTTGCGCTTCTGTCGAAGCTTCTTTCGTGCACTCAGGGATTTGAAATGTGGTCGGGTCCGCTGAAGGAGGTCCTGTACAGCAAATGGATTTCGCTGAGGGCTCAGGGCAGATTCGCTGTTGCCGAAGTTCAGCTGCAGGGCATATGTGACTGTGCTTGCTGTTGTGAGCTCTGTCCGGTCCAGTGGTAAATCACGCGATTCGTATGATGGGACCGCACATCTGCGCACGCTATCACCGTCCACGCTGTGAGCCTGCACGGCAAGGTATTCCAGGAGCTTCCTGTGCGTGACGCGGTACCCGTTTCCCCAGTCGCCAGTGGATGATAACAATTTGGCCATCGCAAACGTGGACATGGTGTGGAACCCAATCTGAAGCATGTGTGGTGATCCAAACTGGAACTGAAGGGACACTGCCGCTCGCTTATTGAATAGAGGGACCCAGTTGGCACCTTCGAAGGTAACGCGCTTCTCCCAGTTGTTCTCAAACTCGAGAACCACAGGGTTGATGGCGTCGTTGAAGTTGTCAATCGTGTACGGCCACCAGTCCACACCACAGGCGTGTTTGATGATAATGTTGGCCACCCTCTTGTTCAAGTAAGGCGGATCCTTGAACAGGAAACCCGGATCTCCCGGTCCTGTGAAGATGCATGTCTTGAGGCTGATGAGAAAGTTGTAATTGTTCAGCGAACGGCCAAAGTCCTTGCGGCGAAGACAAGGCACGACTCGTTGCCGCTTTTGAAGTTCGCGAAAGAGTGTCTGAACCTCTCGCTTCAGACGAATGCATGATTTGTGGTGCTCCATTGCAACTTGAGCTGTTTCTTCATCTTCTGGATATTCACCAGCTGCAATGAGGTCCTTCACCACATTCACCTCGTGTTGTAGCTTTGTGAAGCGTTCCTGCACGGTGTCCAATGCAGCATCAATATCTCTTAGATCGCTCGAAACAGAATCGCGCCTCAGTGTTGGCGGTGGTGAGCTCTGGCATGTCATGGTTGGTTTTGGATTGGTCTGCTTGGGTGTAGGTGGAACAGGTGTAAATGACACGTGCGTATTCATCAGTGTGACAGGTATGAGTAAAATAACAAATGTGTATTGAGCAGCGATCCAGGTCAAATGTAAATGAAACCATCAAGCATGCTTTTTGGCGCCATTCTGGTATGACCACGCTGAGCATCTGGACATTTGGCGTGAACATCATTTTCTCGATTGACGCAAACCGCTAGACATGGCGCACCAACCACTAAGAAAACGATCCAAACATGGTGGCAGGGATGCTGATGCTGCACAACTCCCTGCTCCTCCCACGTTTGCAAGCAGCATACGTTCCGCACAACCACAGACAGTCTATGTGGAATGCAATCGTGTCCAATCAGCCAAGGACCTGTTGGATCCAACGACACGGCTGAACGAGGTCACTATGGAGATGAAGGAAAAGCTACCCATCCGTGCGGGAACCGCTGTTCAGGCAACGCAGGTCACTGCAAACAGTCGCGGGTCGGGCGATGTCATCGAGGTCGTCAGGAACATGTCGGTCACAATGCGCATTGGCTACTACGTTGTGCACAAGCCAGTCAATGGCAGCCTCGTCTACAGCACAGCGCGCTGCTTAAACGGCTTTGAGGGAGGCGGTGTTACCTTCGCCAGAAGCAAGACACACTGCGTACATGTGCAGACGCCAGCAGACACGGACCTGGGCTCTAGCACACCCATCTACCTGACCACTCCAGCAGCCAACGTCAGTGGCACTCCACCCGACACAAATGATGGCGGGTCCTTCTACGTCCCGCTGTTCAGTCAGACCACAGCCAGCCTTGGGTGTGCCAAGCTGCTTCCGCTCATGAATACGCAGCTGGTCAACGGCGAAGCACCAAGCGGGCAGAAGGTGATCGGCTACGAGTTTGGCACGGACGGTGTTGGGATTGTGGGAGCAGCGCACAGCAGCGATGACACGCTCATTGCGCCCTACTTCAAGAAGGTCACCCTCACCTTGCCCAAGGGTAACTACAGCCCGACAGATATCACATCCATTCTCAATCGCCAACTCAGCAAGGCGAATCCTGTTGTCGTGGAGGACCCGGAGCAACCAGGCACCACCAGCCACCACCTCACATACCCATATCACACGAGCCTCCGCACCGTGTACCGAGGCACGATGCAGTGCTTCACAGATGAGATTCCGGCCTCTGTCTCTTCTGTCTATGGGATTTCCAGGGACCCAAACAATGCAGAGGGCAAACCTTTACCAATCAAGCATTGGTATCTTGAGGACACCTTCTCAGCAGGAGGTACACCGTACCCGTACAGCGATTATGGTGCCAAGTTTATTCAGAAGCCCGTTCGACTGGACAAGGACCACAGCTACTTCATCCCTTGCATCCTCGGCGGACTAACGCCCGCTTTCTCCTTCGACACGAACAACAGCCGGTTCACCCTCACGGGACTGCACCAGTCCTTTTCCGAGTCGGACTTTGAGGAGATTGCATACCCAGACTCCCAGGTGATAGAGTCAAACGGGGTGGAGAAGACAAACAGAATCAGCATTGCTGCACAGGCAGCGCTCGGCGTGGACTACACGCGCGCCAATGGCGCCTTTGAGAAGCAGGACTACGCCAAGCCAACCCAGGCCGATGGCACAGATGCCATGTGCGTTGTTGGCATGGTAGACCCGAGCATGCCAAAGGCAGGTGCCATCACCCACTGGAATGGCTGCTTCATCCTCAGCTGGTATGAGAACGAGGAGGAACTCGAGTTCTGGAACGTGCTCGGATTCAGCAACAGCGACGTGGTGGGGAAAGGCCCGCAGCCAAGTTCACACGCCCCTATCGATGGCACCTACCACTACTACACAGCAAAGGACCTGTTTGATCAGTGCAAGCAGGCGCGAACAGACGAACGCATCGACGATGCGCTCTTTGCTGGCAGATACCCCAACACGCTTGGCAATACCATCTATGAGCCGCCATTCCAGCAGACGTTCTCGCTGCAACGGGCATTGAGCGATACGCATAACACTGCACCCTCGGGTACAAACCCACCAATTCCCATGTACCGCGGCGACCCTGACGATGACCCTTCCAATTGGTCCACCATCACCCTCCAGTCCTACGAGCACTTGTTCAACATGCTTGTGAGCAGCTACTACTGGTGGTTCGCGCCGCCTTTTTTCAAAAAGCAGGGCAGCGCGGAAAAGTTTGATCCTATGGCAGCCAACGTACCGAGCGCCACGAACACGCGCTTTGTTGTGAGCACAAAGCATGAGCCTATTCGCGCATCCAGCCTTCCTCGCAAGCTGCAGTTCCCAGACATGCTACTTGTCTCGGATTTGCCCATCTACCCATCGCAGCGCCACTTTCTCAGCTCTGGGCAGCCATGCAACGTTCTGGCAACCCTGAGCAAGACCTATGACACAGGTGATTACTTCACCAGCAACTCCCCTGGACCGCAGTTTACCATCAACGAGGAAACGTCCCTGTCTCATTTACATTTGAGCCTGATCAACCCCGACGGATCCATACCACAGAACCTGAATGGTTCCATTTTCATCCGTCTACGCTTTGTTATCCCACCACCAAGTACGCCTACGACTCAGCAACAGCAAGCAGAGCAACAAGATCAGTCATGACAGATGCCAGCGATCCCGCGCCAAAACGTTGCAGATCCATGCACACGCAACTGACATGGTTTGATGCTGAGCACATCCAGGCAGCAGAGCTCTTGGAAAAGCTGCAGGAAGAGCGGGGCGGTCAGCTCGAACTGGAATGGCGCAGTTCTGGCGCCAGAGAATGTACTGTCACAGTGCATCTTCGACGTGGAGACGCAGTGCCAAAGCTGCATCGCAGCGAGCTCCGTGGCAGTGCAACGGGAATTCAGGGCTGCGTTGAAGTCAAGTGGAACAACCAGACATACTACTGCGGGCGTGGCACAACGACCACGCTCACGGACAGGGACGACGTTGTGTTTCAGTTTGCTTCCCTACCAATCCACGACATTGCACACAATGCCATGTCTGCTGTTGTTCTCATTGCTCAGAACATGGAGGTGGAGGTGTGTGTGTATGACTTTGAGCGACATGCTCCTGAGTCTTTTGTGCTTGCACGTCGTTGCCTTTGCGTGGCTGCCCTCTTCCGTACACCGCGTCGGTTCATGGGGGATGCTGTGCATCCACTTGACAACGACGACGAGTGGACAGATGATGATGATGATGATGATGATGATGATGACATGCAGATCACTCGCCAATCCAGCATGTGCTTTGAGGAAGACAATGTCGTGTTTGAAGAGTCGATTCATGATGTCGACGGATTTGTGTTTTCCTTTAATGTACGCGCAAATCCAACACACATGTGCACACAAGAGTAGATGGTCATCAGAGAACACGTGAACGAGAAGAAGCAAGGATGAGAGACTCGGCACGTCCAATCCACACCACAACCTGGTTCTCAAAGCTGGCACCACCCGTGTTTGAGGGTGGCGCACGCGCCTTGTGCCGAACCAGAATGGGCTGTCGCGAGATGTTGGACTCAAGAATGAACGGTACACCCACTGGTGAGAACAGTCCCATCCACCGACCATTCTTGCCCTCTGTGGAGCTACTCGATGCTGTGCCATCATGGGTCTTGCCATCGTAGATGATGCTGGGAATGTAGTAGTTGTCCATGAGGCGTGATGTTTGAAGCTGAAGGTCAACGCCGTCGTACAGCTGCTTCTCAAAGTAGTTGACGTTGTTGATGTTGAGATTGAGCTCCGCAAAGGGTGGGGCGAGCTCGTAAGCCCCAAGCCGGTTGTTGCCAGAGGCTGCTGAGGACGACTTGCGCCGCATGAAGAGAAGCTCAGAGAGGATGCTGTTGTCTGCACGAATTGGTACATCCTTGGTCGAGGAATCGTTGCTGGCGGAGATGGGAAGCTGCTTGGCAATGTACTGCGTGTACATGTACCTGCTTGAACCACTCATCACCTGCTGATTCACAGCGTCCAGAATGGGCTTGGGGAGTGTCAGGAAGTCGCACATGAGAAATGGGTCCTCAATCGAGTAGGACGCAATGTTTGCGTAGGACACGAGGCTCTTCTTCACGGCGGCGCTTGGATCGCTCGGTACGCGGGCGGCGGTTTGTGCGAGTGTGCCACCAACCGTGAGCAGGGAAGCCGCGTCCTGGTTCAGCACGAGCTCAATGCTCAGCTGTTCCGCGGCCATGGCAGGGTAGCGGCGAATGCTGTTGAACAGGGACGGGCACAGGGACATCATCGGGATGGTGACATGCGACTGCACACTGCGTCCAAAGGGCTGGTAGACGTACTCCATCTTCCTGAGCCAGGTCGTGTTGCTGCCGCTGTCGGTGCCGGATGTGCGGCCATGTGGTGCCGCTGCAAAGTTCTCCATGGCAAACGGGTTGGAGCCGAGCGTAACCTTGCCATAGCAGTCTGCAGAGTAGGCTGTGCCGCTCAGGTCCAGGTAGCTTCGCACAAACTGTTGCTGGTTAATGGTCAGCTCAGGATAGTGTGTCGCCATCCACCATGCAAAGTAGTCGATGCGCTGAACCTCCTGCTGCCCAATGCGTACAATGATGCTGTCAATGACACCTGCGCCACCAACAAGGGCTGGGAAGGCCTGGCTCCAAAAGTCCTTGGACTGGTTGCTGGGTAGGGTCACGTTGATTTGGAAGGCGAGGTAGCTGCCCTCAATATCCAGGATGGATGTGCGTGGGACGCGGAACAGGATCCTGCGGCTTGTCTGCGTCTCTGCGCTGATAATCTGAGAGTCCGCGTAGACGGCGTCATTGGAGTTGATCATGGGTGGGGCCAGGCGATCGTGGATGCCCATGCCATCATCTGTGGCATCCTGCGCTGGCTCCTGCTCCGTCACCACGTCATCGACCGGCTCCACAGCCAGTCCCGTCGTTGTAGTGTCGTCGCTCATCTCGTTCTCTTGCTTCTCGCTCTTTTGTGAACGTGGCTTTGCTTCTTTTAGGTGTTGAGGAAAATGCATGCTTGTTGCTTTATTACTTGAGCACACTCAGAGCACTGCAGAACGAACAAAGCCATCAGCTGTAGGTGTGACGGCACGCGTGCCAAGGAAGAACACATGCATGATGGCAGGCTCGGTAGGTGTTGTGAACGCAGTCTTGTAGGATCCAGTCGCAATGGGGGCTCCCGTGTAAGCCGGCGTGGACGTGGAGGTGTCGCTCAGATAGAAGTCAATCTGTGGGCGGTTCGTGCTGTTCATGTTCGGTCCCGAGGTGTACGTGTCAATCGGGAGACCAAAGATCCCAACGCGCTGATCGATGGTCGTGCTCGCTGCAACAATCTCCCACGGACCAAGTGCTTCAAACCCAGCCATCTTCAACTGAATCGGGCTGATTTGATCAAAGTAGGACACACGCTCGCCGTTGATCATGAACTGCCCGCGGTCCAGGCTGAAGTTGTCCAGTGATTGTGGATCCGTCTTACCCTGTGTCCTGCCCATGCTCAGGAAGTTGAAGAGCACCGTATTGACTGCGGGTAAGCCTGGCGCAAAGCTTGTGCTGTTGAAGCTGTTGTTGATGCTGGTCATGGAGTCTGAGAAGGACTGGTAAACCTGAGTACCATCCGGTGCCATGCCACGCATGAGGGCGGCAGATGGCACGGCATTGCCCGGTGCACTCAGATCCATGTTGGCGGGTGGTGCCATGTACACGAGCGTGTACTCCAGGGTGACATCGGAAATCTCAAAGTTGACGTTGCTGATGCTCTGCTCAGCTGTAATGGCGGTGCTGGCGTTTGGTGCAAACAGGAAGAGCGCGTTGTTGTTCAGCTCCAGCTGCACGCGAATGCCGCCATGAATTCGAAGACCGAGGTCTTGCTGCCCTTTGCTGATGCCCGTCTCCAGTTGAAAGCAGAAGCGTCGCTCGTTCAGGTTGTTGATCTCATTCACATAGATCAGGCTGTCATTGGTCTGCTTGCCCGTCACCTTTGTTGGGTCCGCAAGTACACCGAGCATGCCCGCTTCAGCTTGGCGCTGGCTGCAGATGGCATTGCTGCTGCTCGTTGCGTTGAGAAGGTGCGTGGCCAGTCGCGGGTAGTTCTGCACCCGCTCGAGGACCTGGTTGCTCCCTGTTGTCACGACCACGCTCTTGATCATTCCGTGAAGACCACAGCTTGGGGAGAGAAACACGTCCTCGTAAGAGTTGCCGCCAGCGGGACCCGTGCCGTAGCTGCACTTGATCTTGCCACGCAGGCGAAAGCCGTACTCAGCAGAGACAAATCCATCTGTGTCTGGAAGCACAAAGTCCAGCTGGTAGATGCTCTTGTTCGCAGAGTAGGAGCCACCATCGCCGTTTGCCGGGGAGAGGAATACCTGCTGTGCCTGCCGCCCGCCCGGGGTGAGTTGTGTCGTGCCCTGCATCATACCTCGGCGCGACATGGTTGCTGGTTGCGATTGCAGTCTCTTTTTCTCTTTGTCTATGTTACTCACTCAATGTGGGGATAGGGAAAATGAATTTATTACACACGACTCACTCAGAGACAACGACGCCAGCAGCGTTGCTCACAGTGACACGACGCTGGTGGGCACAGAAGCAGTGCATGATGAAGGACTCGGGAGTGACCTTTGTGAAACGCACGCGCAGATTCGGGTTGGCTGTGAGCAGGTCTGCAAAGCCACCATGAGCGGAAAGGCGACGTGGGATCACAAGCATGCTGGATTGGTTGCGCAGATCCTTGACGGGGAGGCCAATGTTGGCCAAGGCCTTTGCTTGCTCCTGTGCGTTGACACCTGCAGTTGCCAGTAGGCCTTGCGGGCACTTGCTCAGGGACTCCACAGACACTGGGTGACTCGGCTGCTGGCGTTGATTGATTTGCCACTGCCACTCCTTGAAGCCATGCTCGGACCCGCCACCTTTGGAGGTCACTCGGTACGAGAGATCCTTGGGATCCGCAGTGTCAATCGGGGTCTTGAGGATGTCTGCAAACTTGACAGAGTTGAGCCACAGCGACTGGTTGTACTCTGGAATTGCAAACAGGGAAAACGCCCTTCGCTGCGTGAAGCTTGGGAGGTTGATGGTGTAGTCATTGACACCTGCTGGGATGGGCTGCGCCACATGCGTGTAGGTCATGATGTCAAAGAAGGTTCCGTCGGCGCTCTGCATGGCCTCCTGCATCGCAGCCTCCATGTCCAGGCTGGGGGTGACGGTGCGGAAGCGGAAGTTGATCCGCTGTATCTCGTAGCTGAAGCTGTCCGTCTTGGTGTCCCAGCCTGCCTGTTCATGGCGACGGAACCAGTTGTCTGCATTGGCCAGGTGCCAGCGCATGCGAAGACCACCGAGGTGGTTCACGTAGATGGTGTTGCCCTGCGGATGCATGAACATTGCAGAAGGAATCTCGTGCATGACAGGGACAGTGCAGCTGTAGCTGATGTTGGTGATGGGTCGAATCACATAGTAGGTGCCTGCGCTCTTGTCCAGCTCCGACGATGATGCGGTTGTGAAAGCCTTGTCAAGGCCATCAGCGTAGGGGCCATAGACAGTCTTGGTTCCGTCCTTGAGAATCAGGCCAAAGATTTTGTTAGTCCCGGATGCTGGAGAATCACCCGCTCGCACATCGGTTGCGAGTCCGCAGTATCCAACAAGCTTGCGGTCGCTCGACTTGGCGGGCTTGGTTCCGCTTGCAGAGCTGGGATCGTCGGTGCCCTGTGGCTGCACGGACCAGACCTCAAACACATTGCCGACAGCGTAGAGGTAGGGCTTGATGTTGGAAGGCAGGTTGGCGTATGCACTGCCGCTGTTGACGCTGCTATGCACAAACTGGAAGAAGCCGTTCTTTGGCGAGCTGCCGTCCTCAACAAACTTGAGAAAGTTCTTGTAGTTGCACCAGGAATCCTCGAGCGGATCACGGTCAATGGTGAGCGCGGTAATGGGGGAGGCTGGGTTGAGAAGACCTTTCATGATGGCTGCATCCTCAATGTTGCTTCGGCTGGGCTGGTAGAGCTCGCGGTGTGCTGGCTTGACGAGGCCAAACTCGTTCACGTCGACGGTGGCAGATGTGAACAGGCTGTCGTTCTGCTTGGCAATGGGGTCCTTGCAGTAGAGGTGCTTCATCGTGTTGATGAGGTCCAGGCGCTGGGTTTCCTCAATGACCTGTCCCGTGTCCGTTCGTGTGACAATCTCGTCGAAGAGGGTGACGGCACCAGCTGGATTTGGCAGACGCAGAGAGGAGCAGAAGTTGAGCCCCGCTTGGTTGGCATTGACAAAGGCGGTGTCGTTCTTGAGGTTGCTTGTGCCCGTTGTGGCTGCCATCTCACAGCCGTATTGAAGATCCATCATGACAGCGGTTGTCTTCTTGTCTGGGGATGTAGCAACAGTCTTTCCGTTGGCACTGGAGCTGAGCACAAGGTCGTACTCCATCTTGCTGTAGGCAGGGTCAACAGCTGGTGTACTCGAACCGCTGAGGTGCAGGTCAAGATACTGACCCGGCTTGTAGGTGTCATGATCGGCTGGTGTAGTGACTGTGGCATTGCTCACGGGTGTGAGGCTGGCCACGGTGCTATCCCACAGACTCTCGTTCTCAACTGGCTCCATACTGGTGGTAGAACTGCTTTGCCTTGTTTGGTGCTTGTGGCGGTTTCGTGGACAGAGGTAAAATGAGCATGCGCTGTGTTGTTTACTGTCAAAAGTGAACAACAGATGGACCTGAAGCAGATGGGCCGCTTGCTACAGGTGCGACATAGGAACCAGGTTGTGATTCGTGCTTGTGGTGGTGTGGGCGCAATTCATTCCCAAGTTCAAAGATACCAGAGAGCATTGGTCCCAGAACAGGAATGCCAGCCACAACTTCACCCGTGATTTTCAGGCCACGCCCTGTTTCCTCATCTTGCTTTGTCTCTGGGCCTTTGATAGGTTCGCGGTCAGACATGACTGTTGGTTCTAGAGTGCTAGAACGGCGCTTGCAAGTTCGCCAAGACCTTCAGCTGCTCCGCTTTCGAGCCCGTCGCCTACTGCTTCCCCAGTCGGCGCCAAGTCTTGGAGTTCAATGTCGGTTGGGTACTCTGGCTGAACGTCTGCTGCTTGTTGTTCCTGTTCGCCTTCGTCCATGGATGTGGGCTCGTTCTGTGTCTGTGATAAATCAGACATTTCAATGCTCTCCGGTGGCTCATGCTGAGTGTGGTTTGTGATGGGCTGCTCCATACCGTTTGTCATGCGCTGCCATGTGTTGCGCACGCCATCAATGAGAGAGGGGCCGTGCTCGCCGTAGATCTCAGAGGGAATGCTGAATGTAGGGTTCTCTGGATCTCCAATGTCAAAGCCTGTGTTGTCACGCATGACGTCACGCGCGGATGTGCGCCCGATGTCACTTTGCACGGAATCCAGTGCCTCTCTGCTGTTGCGGAAGGTGGAGGATACGCGATCGCCAATGTAATCACCAGCTTTGCGCACGCCCTTGCCGACTGCTCTGAATCCCTTGCCAACCCAGTCTGCAAGCAGTTCTTCCTGTGTCTTTCCAGTCATAGCCTTTGTAAGCTCATTGGCAAACATGTGCGCAACGGGGTTCTGCTGTTGCTCGATGAGGTTGCCAATGCGCTCCTGCGTGCGTTGCTGTAAGCCAGTTAGGTAGTCGTGTGTCCTCTGCTGGACCGCCTGCTGGTACAGCTGCGCCTGCTGCTCTGTTGATCGCGACATGTTGGTGTGTGCGGTTGGTTGAGAAAAATGTACTGTCGTGTGCATTTATTTCTGCATGTGAAGAAAGATGGCGCGTCGCCAGCAAGACGATGTGTATGATGATGATGGGGAGTTTGATGATGATGATGACGATGATGATTTCCAGGACAATTATCGTCCAACGATTGTGCGCCGGGATGCCCGCTCCGTATGGCAAGAGCTTTCCCTGGTTCGCCCTGAAAGAGTGCCAGCAGCACGAGACCCACCGACATCGGTGACATCCGGCGGGGTTCGCTCTGATGTGAACGTGGATGCGCTTCCCAATGTGCGCAGGATGGACACGCGTCGAGATCCAAACGCTCCTGCAAGTTCAAGTTCCAGCAGCAGAAGGCGACGTGTTCAGGCTGCATCAGCATCAAGATCAGCATCAAGACCAGCAGCAAGGTCAGCATCAAGATCAGCATCAAGAGCACACAGAGGGAGCGGGCGAAGAGGAGCAGGGCGAATGCCAGGACCAGGGCGAAGTCGAAGGCTAAGCGCAGGTGAAGTACGGTTGCTGGAGGAGAGAGATCCCAATACCAGCTATGTTGATCGTTTCCCTTTGAACAGAGTAGGAGGTGTGAGGTTCGGGAGAAGGGGACTGGGCATGGGTCCTGGAGCTCGGATCGCAGCTGATATGCCGTACAGCTTGACACCACCACCACGGTTTTCAATTCGAGTGCCTCAGCCACCGATGACGAACGTAAACCCTGAGCAGCAAATCGATCCAATCGTTCTGAATGCATTGGGGCAGGACGATGGTGATTTTGATATGTATGTGAGGGAACGCAATCCGAGGACGAACCGAATGCTTGCAAGACCCGTGCGGAACATTAACAGCATGGATGAATCGTCGAGTGAGATTGTGGCGCAGTGGCAACGACGACTGCTTATTCAGCTGAGCAAGTGCTTGCCCGTGTATGAGACGGTGAACGACGCGAATGGAAATCCTGCATACTACATCAAGCATTTGGCACCGCTTGTGTATGATGAGCAGGGAAACCTGAAGGTGGTGAAAGGCATTGCAAAAGGTGTGAATCCTACGTTCGTGAGCAATGGTGTGTCTGGTCAAGTGTTTTCTGGTCTGTATTGGCAGTTCAGGCGTGAGCAGCGTAGACGGGATGGGTCGCAGGTGGAGTTTGTTGGTTCGCACCTGTGCCATCGTGGAAACACGAACCCGTTGCTGGTGTATGAGACAAGGGGTGATGAACATCAGTTGTATGAGTGGGTTGTGCCTTGTGTGAATCCGGCGCATTTGTGTGGAGAGACGAGCACGTTGAATACGTCACGCATTGGTTGTCCAGGCATGGCCATTGGTTGCAGTCATACCCCAAAGTGTTTGCGTCCTGCTGCTGAATCGTCCATGCGTTCATACCACTACAGCTTTGGCTTTGACGCGTGAGTGTGTGTGTGTGTGTGTGTGTGTGTGTGTGTGTGTATGGAATAAACAAGTGAGGGATATGATCATTTACACGATGGTATAGATATAACCAAGGCAACGAGGAATATCCCCTGGTTGCCAGAGCCGCCGGTAACTTTTCGGACACCTCTAGGTTGAAGCTGTCAACAGGCGCAGTGCAGAATGGGAGCTTAGACGCACGAGTGCGTTGTTCACTCTTATCCGCCGCGACTAAAGGATCGATAGGCCATGCTTTCACAGTTTGTATTCATCCTGAAAATCACAAAATCAAGTGAGCTTTTGTCCTTTTACTCCACATGAGATTTCCGTTCTCATTGAGCTCACCTTGGGACACCTGCGTTATCGTTTTACAGATGTGCCGCCCCAGCCAAACTCCCCACCTGACCTCGTCTTGAAAGCGGGTCGGGATCGGCATAACATGAAGCGCAAGAAGCACTCCACGCTGCCCTCCCTTTCTCCAGAAATGGTGCACATGTGTGATCGGGTGCGCACAGCTCACACAAGAAATGCGCGCTACGCACACCACAATCACCCACACCAGCCCCGTGTCATTCAATAAGCAAAAAAACGACCAGAGTAGTGGTATTTCAAGGCCGCAAGCACAATTTAATGCATTTGCTCCCACCTATGCTACACCTCTCTAACCCTAACACGGTCGGACTAGAGTCAAGCTCTAGCGGGTCTTCTTTCCCCGCTGATTGTGCCAAGTCCGTTCCCTTGGCTGCGGTTTCGCTAGAGCGTAGATAGGGACAGTGGGAATCTCGTTAATCCATTCATGCGCGTCACCAGTTAAATGACGAGGCATTTGGCTACCTTAAGAAAGTCATAGTTACTTCCGCCGTTGATCCCGCGCTTGGCTTGAATTTCTTCACGTTGACATTCTGAGCACTGGGCAGAAATCACATTGCGTCTACACCGTCGCAACAGCCTATCCTCGCAATGCTTTGTTTTAAGTAAACAGTCGGATTCCCCTTGTCCGTACCAGTTCAAGATCGGTTGCTAAAAAATAGTGTGCGCAGAATGTAGAGGTGCAAGAACGGCATGCAAGCACACCCCCTTTCACCCCCACACCCACACACACAATCAACCTCTTGAGCCAATCCTTATCGCGAGCTTACGGATCTATTTTGCCGACTTCCCTTACCTACATTCGTCTATCAAACTAGAGGCTCTTCACCTTGGAGACCTGCTGCGGTTATCAGTACGGCCAACCACGCCCACATGCAGCGGAGAAAATAGATTAGCACAAGTGCTTCTCTTCTTCCCCCCACACTGCTACCATTCACACCCTCGGATTTTCATGGACCGCCGGGAACGCGCCGGACACCACAACAAAAAGAGGTCAGTGGTGCTTTGCCGAGCCTCTCACCCCATCTCCAGCCAAACTGATTCCAGGGTCAGAGAATGCGACGAGGAAGGTTGAAGAGCGCAGAATAAACTAACACTCTTCCCCCTACTCCCCCCCACAATGCAGCTCGTTAAAAAGAAAAGAAAACTCTTTCCAGGGCCCCCGGCAGCGTCTCCGAGTTTGTACGCGTTGCCGCTGCTCTATCAAAACATTCTTTGTGGCGTGCGTTGGTCCAGGAATCTTAACCTGGTTCCCTTTCGATGGACTGGGGTATTCAACACGTGTGCAAGCATGGCGATAATATCACCACCACCCACACACACGCAACAACTCCCCACTTGACACAGGACTGCCCCATCTCTTAGGACCGACTCACCCGTGGCCAACTGCTGTTCCCACGGAACCTTGCTCCACTTCAGTCTTCAAAGCTCTCATTTGAATCGTTGCTACTGTCACCAAGATCTGCACTGGAGGCCCCTCCACCCAGGCTCACGCCACAGGCTTCCACGGCAAAAAGATTGCTCTCACGCAAACACCTCCACGCCCACCTACTTGTGTGTGGCTACATGTAGTTTTGAGACGCAACAAGCACGAATGCTCGCTTCGCTCGCTCTCTTCCACACACAGCGGAGTATAGGTACGACGCTTGAGCGCCATCCATTTTCAGGGCTAGTTGATTCGGCAGGTGAGTTGTTACACACTCCTTAGCGGATTCCGACTTCCATGGCCACCGTCCTGCTGTCTATATCAACCAACACCTTTTGTGGGTTCTCATGAGCGTCGATTCCGGCACCCTAACTCCGCGTTCGGTTCATCCCGCATCGCCAGTTCTGCTTACCAAAAATGGCCCACTTGAGACTCGGTTATTCAGCATTGCCCGCTTCATAAACAAAGAAAGCGCGCCGCCTTACCCATTTAAAGTTTGAGAATAGGTTGAGGGAAGTGGCTCCCCCAAGGCCTCTAATCATTCGCTTTACCAGATAAAACTAACCAAAAGATCATAAAATAAGTCTCAGCTATCCTGAGGGAAACTTCGGTGGGAACCAGCTACTAGATGGTTCGATGAGTCTTTCGCCCCTATACCCAAGTTCGACGACAGATTTGCACGTCATGATCGCTACGAGCCTCCACCAGAGTTTCCTCTGGCTTCGCCCTACTCAGGCATAGTTCACCATCTATCGGGTCCTAACATCTGCGCTAAAACGCAAATCCTTCAGCGGAGGAGGGTGGAGCCACCGCACACCCCTTTCCCCTCCCCCAATCCAGATCGGTCGATGGTGCTGCGAGTGCTGCTGTTAAAAGTGTACTCACGCACACTTCCCAACACTGCATCCCACCTCTCACTTTCATTGCGCGCCCTAGCTTCATGCTCGCTAAAACACTCGCGCACATGTTAGACTCCTTGGTCCGTGTTTCAAGACGGGCCGTTTGCAGCCCTGTCGCCAGCATCTCCCCGGTGGTGTGCGCCAAGCGGCAAGCGCAACATTCCCAACACTGCCCGCACACACTCTGTCAACAGCACAAGAGAACGAGTCTCTCATCCCAAAACAAGAGTCTGCGCAACACAATGCCGAAAACAGCACCCATGCCAAAGACCACATAACAAAGCCACCGCATCGATAATTTCCTCAGTCCCACGTGCGACAGAAACATAAAAAAGCAGATGCGCCACGCACAAGGGCGCCCTCGCATCGCCGTCTCTCACACACAAAACTCATGCTGGCAGACACGCCCCGCGAGTGCAGGCAGCGCAGCACACAACAACAGCAACGCAGCGGCGCATATGTGCAACAAGTGCACACAATACACCCCCCGCACCGTCATCACACACCACACCAAAAACCCTGATCACAAGGCGCGCCCAGTCTCTGCTAGCTGCAAGCGATTCTCTGTCAACGGTTTCACGTACTGTTTAACTCTCTTTTCAAAGTGCTTTTCATCTTTCCCTCACGGTACTTGTTCGCTATCGGTCTCGTGCCAGTATTTAGCCTTGGATGCAGTTTACCACCCGGCTTTGGGCTGCATTCCCAAACAACCCGACTCAAGAGAATAAACGGACCACACACCGCACATCAGCGCAAATAAACTAGCACCAGCGGGACTCTCACCCTCTCCGGTGTCCTCTTCCAAGGAAACTCGGTGCTGCGCCAAACAACAATGCACAACAAAAGCTGTGCACCATCACAAAGACATGCGACGGCCCGCATCCCATAAAGACTACAACTCGCCACAAAAAAGAAGCTTGTGGAGATTCCAATGCTTGAGCTCTTCCCGCTTCACTCGCCGTTACTGAGGGAATCCTTGTTAGTTTCTCTTCCTCCCCTTAGTGATATGCTTAAGTTCAGGGGGTACCCTTGCCTGACCTGAGGTCAACAATGAGAATGAGTAGAGGAGGGGAAGGGGTTTGAGAGGGTGAAAAAGTGGAGTGGAGTGGTGTGGATGGATGCAGTGGTCTGTGCGCATACACTGCAACAAGTGCAGTGCTATGCACACAAACAGTGCTCCGTCCACCACTATTCCAGCTTTCCTTTCTCTCTCACACATGTTCCCTCTCTTCTTCATCAGTGTTTTTGCTCACATGACCAGTGTCACAAAAGCCACATAAAGATGCAAGCACACAAGTGCACATGCCTCTTCACACACACACACAGCATACACACCCTGCAGAACAACGATGCCAGTTGACACATCGCTCCACAGCTTGGTGTATCCTGCTGCATATGCAGATACAGCATGCGCGTGCTTGCCGTGGTCTCGCAACAACGGCACCCACACAGCGACAGTGAGTGATGACAACAGTATGAGAATAGAAGTGGGATGTGTGTGTGTGTGAATCACATCAACTGCAACAACACAACGCACAAGGCATCGTATCATCGTGCAATGCAATCCACATGCTCACACACACAAACACCCACTCCTTCTTCGTCACAGTCACTATCACCATCATCATCGCAATGGAGTCGTAAGCTCTCCTCTTCAGAGTCCAGTCTCACACAATACACACACACAGCAAAAATGTGTGTGTGCACCGCATCGACTAACACCCCATGGCCACCAACAATGCACAGTGCAATAATGGGATACGAGTACATGATGCATGGGCGCTTCCTCATACTGCTACACAACAAGCATCACCACACCAACAAAGGTGCGCTGCTGCTGCTGCTGCATAGTTGCAGTAATCAAATACACCCACACAAACACTCACACACTCGTAAGCACACAAAAACGCATTGTCAATGAGATTGAGTGGCGACACTCAGGCAGACATGCCCGCACGCACAGACACGCACACAATGGCGCATGCCCACACACACAGGCGCAATGTGCGTTCGAAGATTCAATGATTCACGGAATTCTGCAATTCACACTACATTTCGCGTCTTGCCACGTTCTTCATCGATGCACGAGCCAAGAGATCCACCGTTGAAAGTTGTCTCATGGTTATTAATTTGGTTGTGTTGAATGAGATGTTGAGATTGAAGTGAGAGTGGTTGCACATGTATGTGTTTGTGTGTGTATTCCAACGCACAATGTTTGTTGGCACACACTCACACACACAGCACAACGCTCTCTCTCCCTCTCTTTCTCTCACTCACTCGTTTGTGGTTATCATGTATGTACATATGTCCACAGCACGGCACACATGGCTTGGATGCTGCTGCTGCAGCAAGATGCTTTCGCCCACACTGTCATGTGTGTGCAATCGCAGCCGCTGCCACAACAACAATCCAAAACATGCTTGCTTTCTGCGTTCATTTCTTCTTCTTCTTTGCACGAGGCAAACAACGTATACATTACACACACACACAAGAACACTGCCATCGCAATGCAACACACACAAAATGCGTGCTCCACTGCGACACACAATGCCCATGCACGCATGCACATGCTTTTGCTTTGTTTTGTCTTCATTCACACAATGCTCACTCCCACACACAAAAGCGTGCGAGAGCGATTTGGTTGGTTGGCTCAGTTGGCTCAGTTGGCTCAGTTGGCTCAGTCCAGTGTCTCCACCTTCCCTCACCTTCCCTCACCCCTCACCTTCCTTTCACCAACCACGCTTTTCAACGTTTTCCTTGTTGGAATGATCCTTCCGCAGGTTCACCTACGGAAACCTTGTTACGACTTTTACTTCCTCTAAATGATCAAGTTTGACCAGGTTCTCAGCAAAAGATGACATGGGCAGCTGTTGCCAGCGCCCACGCGCCAATCCCGAGGCCTCACTAAACCATTCAATCGGTAGTAGCGACGGGCGGTGTGTACAAAGGGCAGGGACGTAATCAACGCAATCTGTTGAATTGCGCTTACTAGGAATTCCTCGTTCAAGATGAATAATTGCAAGCATCTATCCCCAGCACGACGGGTTTTCACAAGAGTCCCCACGCCTTCCAGCGCAGGAATAGATGTTCATGGCAAGAGAAACGCTTTCACGCTCCCCACCACAAACACCCAAAGCATACTCGCTGCCCCCGTCAGTGTAGCGCGCGTGCAGCCCAGAACATCTAAGGGCATCACAGACCTGTTATCGCCTCAAACTTCCTTCGGCTTACGCTCAATAGCAACGCCGAGTGTCCCTCTGAGTGGTGTGATGAGAGACACGCTTGCGCGTAATCTCCAACGCCTGCTAACGCAGGCGCACACCAATCAGCAAGTCAAGGTCTCGCCGTTTACCGTAATCAAACAGAGATTTCACAACAAAAGCTGGACGGCCATGCACCACCTCCCTTGGAATCAAGAAAGAGCTGTCAATCTGTCAATCCTTCCCATGTCTGGACCTGGTGAGTTTCCCCGTGTTGAGTCAAATTAAGCCGCAGGCTCCACTCCTGGTGGTGCCCTTCCGTCAATTCCTTTAAGTTTCAATCTTGCGATCATACTCCCCCCGGAACCCAAACGCTTTGGTTTCCCTAAAGGTCCCGATGGCGCCTCCACTTGATAAAAGTTTGTGCTGCCCACCGAGCCCTGGCCGGCATCGTTTATGGTTAAGACTACGACGGTATCTAATCGTCTTCGATCCCCTAACTTTCGTTCTTGATCAATGAAAGCGTCCTTGGCAAATGCTTTCGCAGTCGGCGGTCTTTCGTAAATCCAAGAATTTCACCTCTGACAACGAAATACCAGTGCCCCCAACCGTCCCTATTAATCATTACTTCAGACCCGATGTGGTGAGGGAGGAACAAGAAAACCTTGCGGTTTCTCACTCCACACCCCCGCACCACACGCCAACAGTACAGGCCCAAAAGTCCTCTTCCGTTGTTCCATGCTAATCTATTCAAGCAAATCAAATGACTGCCTGCTTTGAACACTCTAATTTTTTCAAAGTAAAGCCCCCAACAGCGCCCCACCACTACGTGACTTGACACACACCCAATCAAGGGCACGCGCCAAAGGCGCCACCAGGGAATATTAAAACTGCAGAGCGCAAACAGTGCAGGGCAAGGGCGAAACAGTGTCTCTCCCCCACCACACACCGTGAACCCCGCATGAAATCCAACTACGAGCTTTTTAACTGCAACAACTTTAGTATACGCTTTTGGAGCTGGAATTACCGCGGCTGCTGGCACCAGACTTGCCCTCCAATTGTTCCTTGATAAGGTCTTTACATTGTTCTCATTCCAATTGCACAGTGCATAAAAAACACCGTGCATTGGTATTTATTGTCACTACCTCCCTGTGTCAGGATTGGGTAATTTGCGCGCCTGCTGCCTTCCTTGGAAGTGGTAGCCGTCTCTCAGGCTCCCTCTCCGGAATCGAACCAAATGTTCCCCGTCACCCGTTGTCACCATGGTAAGCCAATACCTTACCATCGAAAGTTGATAGGGCAGAAATTCGAATGAGACACCATCACACACAAAAGTGTAACGGTCAGCAAAGTTATTCTGATTCACCAGTCATGTTCCTGCTGGCTTTATACCTAACAAATGCAGCCCTCGAGAAGACAAAATGTGCATACACACACCTCTCTCTCGGGCCTTGTCGCACGTATTAGCTCTAGAATTACCACGGCTATCCGTCTAGCACAACACCGCTCCGAAAAACGAGTTGCAAACTATCAAATAAACTATAACTGATTTAATGAGCCATTCGCAGTTTCACAGTATCAAGAATACTATTCATACTTAGACATGCATGGCTTAATCTTTGAGACAAGCATATGACTACTGGCAGGATCGACCAGTTATCTCTCCATAGAAGGCGAGTGGCAGTTGTGGTGTGTGTGAGTGTGTAAATGTGTTAATGTGTATGTGAATCGTGTAGAGATGCATGTGAATGCGTGTAGGTTGTAGAGCCCACACACATTGCACACACACAATGCACGACACATCATAATGCACAACACACACGCAAAACACACCACAGCTGCCGCCCAGCTATGGCTGTCGAGGATTCAGAAGAGAAAAGAGAGATAAGCAAAGGGGAAAGAGAGAAAACACACAACAATGCAATGAATGCTGTGCATCTTCCCTTCTTCCCCTCACTGTTCACTCACTCACTCACCCTGCACCCCGACAAACAAAGCTTCCACAAGCAACACGCACATCGCTGCACGTGCCACTCGGGTCGTTCTGTTTTTCTTTTTGGTTTTGTTCTTGTGGCTATGCACACAACAACAACCCCAGACACACACACACAAAAAGGTGTGTGGATGAAGCAGTGACATTCAATGCAAATACACAATGTGTGTGCTGTTCTCAGTGAGTGCCAGTGACAACAACCTGCTCTGCCAACAAAGCACACACCACCATTGTTTCGCATCTGCATGCATGCGCATGTGTGTGTGTGCAAACAACGCGACGTTGCTCACACAACACACAATACATCACACAGCACACACAAATACAATGGCAGCACGTGCCCATCAGCAGCATGCAGTGCGCATGGCTCTCTTTCGAAACAACACACAACACTGTCTCGCATCAAATGTACTTCATCCACGCATGTGTGCGTGCCCAAAATCATCATCGTGCTCACAGCACAGTTTGCCTCCACTCATGATAGAGTGTTGCTCAAGGCACCCTCTCAAGAAGAACAATCCACACCGCTCTCACGGCGGGATTGCCTCCTGCATGCGCAAGCTTGGTGTCATCAAGGACAGTCGCCACCTGCCAATTTTACGGCAGACGGCGCCCACCCTCTATCAGAGATCACAGCAGATAAACACACATGCATACATGTGCCTTGCCGTCACTCCGCCAGCGGCTTGCAACTTGCTTCAACATCATAGACTTTTGGCTCAACACCAGCAATCCATGCAAAGCTTTGCTTGCTCTCGCTCGCAATACTTCATCGACCCGCATGTCACAGCGGGCTGCGTCTTGCCTCCAAAGGCAACCACAGCCACACCCACAACACACAGCTGACAACGTTTTGTTTTTCACTGTGCCACATCCACGTGTGCAGCAAAGCAACTGCCAGCCATCCCCAACACACAAACACATCTTGGCTCATCGCCCTTCTCCCAACGCACAGCTACACACACAAGGAAAATGCAAGCCCATTCATGCGCACACACGTCATCTACGCGCCAGGCACATCGCTGTGCCCGGGTCTCAATGCACCATGCGTGCAGGCTTGCTTCCTGCGTCTCGCTGCGTCACATCACACAAGAATGTGAAATGTGAGGAGAGAAGAACAATCAAGAGCCAACAATGCGTGTTCGTATGAGAGGAATGACAAGCGCTTCACACTGTCACACTCAGAGGAAGCTGAACAATCAGCTCGCCCTCTTTCCGCAAACACAGTCGTTGCTCGCCACAAGCGCATATGTCGTGTGTTGCTTTGCTTCTGTGTAGTAGAGATGTGTTTGCTCATGCGAGTGATCACAAGAACACACACAGAGACACGAGCAATCGCTTGCTCGCCTCCCCACATGTGTCTCATCACACCCACACACAATGCTCACGCATCACACACACACAAGCAACCACACACACAGACACACGCCCGTGCTGTTATCATTGCATGTGCCGTGCATGCATGTGTGCCCGTGCAAGCTTTGCTCACAACACAAACAAGTGTCGCTTCGCTTTGCCTGCACTCACACACTTCACACACACACAAATGAAGAGAGAGGTCGCTCAAAACACAGCAGAACAAAGACCCAAGAAGAAAGAGAAGTTGTAGCTGCAAGGGCGCAGACGCGGCTTTTCGTGCCCGCAAGCAATCCTGCTCAGCGACATTCGCCTTGCTCTCATGCTTGCGCCTCTACTCAGCGGCTCTTTGCCTTTGCCTTCTCTTTTTCTTTTTTTGTCTTGCTCATTTGCATCCTTCCTCTCATGTATGCCAATCCATCGAGCGGCAGCTGTTTGAATCGCTGCTTTGCCCTCGTGCACTTTGCCTGCAGGCACCGCAATCTAGATTCAGTGATTCTGCTAGATCTAGATTTGTGACTGGATCTAGCAAGCACGCACAGCTTCACTGCATCAAGATTGTTCACACTGCTCACACCCCAGATTCCCCTGGCCCGTGACCAACCAATGCTTGCATGCATGCAATGCCCTTGCGCTTGGGCTGCACAGCTGCACAGCTGCACTGGTGCCTCGCGACGCAGTGTTCAGACACTACTCATCACAGTGTTCAACCTTTTTTCGTCACAAGATCGCACTTTTTCTGCACCCCTTTTGACTTCACCACCCCAGTCTCCCTACTCCGATGATCAACTGAGCAAGCGAGCAAACGTCACTGCACCGTGCTATGAGCTGCAGCAGCAGGCACAAGACCACGTGGCTGGCTTGCAGGCACACGTGCGCGCGAGCACAGTGCGCTGTGCGCACTTCTACTTGCCTGCAGGCACGCAGCGCTGAAGCAAGAAGGAGCAAAGCAGAGGAACTGAGGAGTAGAGAAGCAAGGATGGATTCCTTTCCATGTGATTGCACAAGAGACAAGCAAGCAGGCAGAGAACGACGAGGAGCAGCGCAAGGGACACGTGTGCACATGTGTGTACATGCGTTTGTGTGTAGATGTTGCCTGCAGGCACGAGAACGTGTTTCTGATTAAAGTGGATTGGATGAGTAGCAATCCTCTGCTCACTGCAGACACACTTGCATGCGATTGTGCAGTGCTGCTGCGTTGCTTACAAGCATTGGCAGCTTCTTCTACTTGCATTGGATTCACTGCACGACGATCCCTCTGCTCACTGCAGACACACTTGCATGCGATTGTGCAGTCCTGCTATGTTGCTCGCGAGCATTGGTTAGTTCTCCTAATTTAAATGGATTCGATGAGTAGCAATCCTCTGCTCACTTCAGACACACTTGCATGCGATTGTGCAGTGTTACTGTGTTGCTCGCAAGCATTGGTAGCTTCTCCTGCATTGATTGAATTCACTGCACAACGATCCCTGTACTCACTGTTGTGTTACTCGCAGGCACTCACAACATCTCCTACTTGCATTGGATTCACTTCACCACATCCGTCTACTCACTCGCAGGCACTCACAACTTCTCCTGCTTGCATTGGATTCACTCCATTCCATCCGTCTACTCACTCGCAACTTCTCCTGCTTGCATTGGATCCACTCCACGACATCCGTCTACTCACTCGCAAACACTCACAACTTCTCCTGCTTCGATTGGATTCACTCCACTGCATCCGTCTACTCACTGTTGTGTTACCTGCAAGCACTCACAACATCCCCTGCTTGCATTGAATTCACTCCACGACATCCGTCTACTCACTCGCAAACACTCACAACATCTCCCACTTGCATTGGATTCACTCCACCACATCCGTCTGCAAGCACTCACAACACCTCCTGCTTCCATTGGATTCACTCCACTACACCCCTCTACTCACTCGCAAGCACTCACAACATCTCCTGCTTGCATTGGATTCACTCTACAACATCTGTCAACTCACTGCTGTGTTACTCGCAGGCACTCACAACATCTCCTGCTTGCATTGGATTCACTCCACTCCATCCGTCTACTCACTGTTGTGTTACTTGCAAACACTCACAACTTCTCCTGCTTGTTTGGATTCACTCCACTACGTCCGTCTACTCGCTGCAGACGCTTCATGCGTACGCTTGCTTGCTCTGTGCGTGTTGCTTGCAAGCACCCACAACTTTCCTTGCTTCCACCTTGTTCACTTCACAACACTCCTCCACTCGCTCCCCACTGTTCCACAGCATCACCCATCATGCCTGCATGCACCTGCAACCGACCCTTTATCAATCCACACCATCACTCACACACCGCTCTGTCACTCCCTCCTCGCCACTTCACTCCACGCCACTTCACTCAGCAGCATCGCCTCGCTTCGTGGATTCACGCTCCAACATCACCTGCGCTTCCTCTCTCGCCCCCAGCAGCGATATGTTCAGGTGCGTAAGAAGCTCGCTGCAATCGCCTTCTCCTCTTCCCACTTTACCTTCTCTCTTCGCGCATGCTTGCTACTGCTTGTAATGTCTGTGCTTCTGCTTCCTTTGCTCCACCGCCACGATCACAACACAACACAACACATCCATGCATGTGCCGCTTTGTCCCTTTGTCTCACCCTTCACTCACTTGCTTCCTTCCCTCTTCCCTTTGCCTTTCCACATTCCATGTGTTGCATTGTTGCTTTGCACTTGTTGCCACATGCTTCATTCACCCTTGTCTCTCCCTCTCTTCCATCCACTCACCGCCACGCAGCACCTCTGCACACAACATCACTCATCCTTCACTTCATTTCACACAACACAACACCACAACACAACCCACCGTGTGCATTCGTGCTTCCCTTCGTCCCCTTCTGTCACCACCTTGTCACCACCAGCCTTGTTTGTCTATTTCACCTGCGTTCCAGCCCCTCCTGTCCTGTTTCAATTCTTGCCACTGCTACTGTTGTTTCCATGTGTTTGCATGCCTGGCCTTGTCCATGTTCACTACTTTGTGCCGCCACCCTTTCCCTTTCCCCTTTCCCTTACCTTTCCTGCCTCGTTCATGTTTCATGCTGCATGTGTTGCAACACATCATAAACCCATCAAGCCCACACTGCCGCCTTCTTCACCGTCAGCCCTGTTCACATCCACCACTACCACCGCCAGTCGCTGCCATCGTCACTCCCTTCATCCTTTCCCCGCACTCCCACGTTCACAGCTGCTGCTGTCCTCACCTGCATGCAACACCCACTCCACAGCCACACTCCCAGCTCACCACCAATCCAATCACATCACACACACCGTGTTTACTGCAGTGCAACCATCAACGCCCATCCACCAACACCAGCATCACACGATACACACGGCTGCACATGCGTGTTGCATTGTATGTTTCCACTTCACTTCAACAACACGACAGCAAGCAAACACACACACAGGTGGTAAGAACAAGCGAGAAAGCATCCCCATATCAACTGCAAGCAACACACACACACACACAACACACACAACAAGCGACAGCTCCATGCTGTGCCACACAGCTTCACTCCCCCATCAACCGCCATCATCACCCTCAGCCAACAACAACAACAACAGCAGCAGCAGCAGTGTGCATGCTGTGGCAAGAGAGAACAGAGAGAACGGAGAGAAAGGGAGGGGAGGAAGGATACAGGGGAGAGAGACGTGCACGCTGTCAACAACAACACAACACACATACACAATCAACACCACGCGCTCACGCTCCCCTCCTTCTCCAACGAGGTGCGTGGTCTATGGCAGCCCCACGTCTTGCTTGCTTGTCCTGTGTCCATGCTTGCTCGTGTGTCCTTGCTTGGTTGTGCGTGCCATGCCATGGGTTCCAACAAACAGCCTGCACTTCCCCTGCACAAGCGTCCATGTGCTTGTGTGTGTGCGTGTGAGGGGATGACGAAGAGGGAAGAGGGAAGGGAGCAGAAGAAGAAGAAAGGGAGAGGTGGGATGTGCGTGAGCACAGACGATGGTGATGGGCGCACACGATGTGGCTGTGATGAACACACACACACACAGACACAGCGAAGCAGCAACGCACAACAGACACAACAGACACAAACAGGGGGGAACGAGAGCAGCAGTAGCGCAACACACACACACACACACACGCACCAAGGGAAAGGACATCAGCCAGCCAGCAACATCCAACACCCCTTGCATCCACTGGTCTATCCATGCAGCACCAGTGGTGGTGGCAGAGGGAGAGAAGGAAGAGTATGCCCTGCCTGCTTGGCTGCCTGTGTGAGGATGTGTGCCTGCACACCCACTCACTCACTGTGTGTGTGTCTGTGTGTGCCTGTGTGTGTCACCATCCAAATATACACACATGTGTGTGAGACAGAGAGAAGCAACCAGCCACCACTACACAAACACACACACAGTGTGAATCACAAGCAGGCACAGCATGAACGACATGCACACAGTCACAATCACAGTCACGCACATGCAAGTGCAACGCACCGTGAGGTAGGCATCAGACTGCCTGTCAGCGTGTGCGTGTGCGTGTGTTTTCACACTCATGTGTGTGGGTCGATGCAGCCCATTATCCCTCTCTGAGCGTGTGTGAGCCAAATGCATCCACAGCAGCAGGAGTGTGTGTGAGATCACAACACCCACCACAGCCACGTCCACCTCTCCCTCCTTCACAAACACACACACACGCACTCACACAGCAGTCAAACCAATTGACAGAACTCACCCAAACTCACGGTGCCAGCGTGCCATGGGCCTTTGCAGCACATATGTCAGCCTCACCGACCGTGGGCAACGCCTTGCATGCCTTTGACCCTGCACACATCCATGGTGTGGGCGCTGCTGTGCGTGTTTTCTGCTTGCTCCTGTTCACCATCACATCATCACCCACCACACCCCACACAGTCCATGCAACCAAACGAGACCACCCACAACAGAACCGCCAGTGAGTGCCCGTCACAACGCGCACCCTCTCCCTCCTCTCCGCCAACCCTGCGCGAGCCACGCACACGAACAACGCAAGCCACCACCACCCACTCAAACACACACTCACCTTGATTCGCGTTTCGCCTGTCGCTTCGCTTGTTTGTGTGTGTTTGGTCTTGTTGGTTCGTGTTTGTGCGATTTGTGGAAGATGCCACAAATAATCGCCCACTGCTGCGTTTGTGCGGCAACTGCTGTTTGCTTTCTGCGTTTGCTTGTTGAAGGGCGGACTTGCTTGGTTGGTTGGCTTGCTTGCTTGCTTGGTTGGTTGGTTTCAATGAGACAAGGAGGAGAAGAAGGGGAAGGGGGGAACAGCACTGTGTGTGTGAATGCAACGCAGGCTCACAGGCCTTGCAGGCTGAGGAGGGAGAAGAGAAGGGAAGAAGAGAAGGGGAGAAGAAAGGGGGGATGGAAAAGAAGAAGAACCAAACACACACACACACACACACACACACACACACACACAATTGTGGACAGCATGCATCCCTCCCCTCTCCTCCCTTCTCTCCTCTTCTTCGCTTCCTCCTCCTTCTCCTCCTTCTTCTCACAGTCACAACAGACAACCAACAGCCACAAAGGGCTGGAAGAGAAAACAAACAAGGGAGGGGGCAACAGCCACCCAGCCAGGTCGCCATGGAAGCAAGAGGCGAGGCGATGGAGGGGGGGGGGAGGGGAACACCGTTCATCAACATCAACACACACAAACACACATCTGTTGGGAGCATAACGTCTTCTGTCCTTGCTTCCCCTCTTCCTTTCCTTGGCCTGGGTTGAGTTGGGTTGGTTGAGGTGGCACAGCTCGCCATGGCGTGTCATGCCTGGATGCGTGGGCATGGGTGTTGGATGTGGATGGGCTCCTCTCTCTGCGTGTGTGTGAAAAGGAAGGGTTGGAGGGAAACAGTGGAAGGGGTGGCAGCAGCAGCAGGAGAGGAGGAAGAGGGAGAAGAAGCAAGGGAAGGGGGTGGATGTGAGCATGCCATGCATGAGTGAACAACAACTACACACGAGGTGGAATGATGATGATGTACTTGGTGTTGTGCGTTGTGTGTGATGGCACAAGGACACAAAGGTCAACCCCAACCCCAACCACACACAATCACACACACCTCGTCGTCGATCAACGCATGTGCCTGGCACACGCGCACACACACACACACATCTGCAATCACACACACACATAGAGTCACACATGGCATTGCAGAGTGAGACGGTGCACCATGCACACGCATGCACAGCAATGCAACCACAACCGTCACAACCACCACAACGACAGCATCTCTCTCCCCATCTCCATCCCCCAAATGCACGGTCACATGACCAGGTGCACAGCCGTGGTGGTGATAATGGCCATGATGAACGCCTTTCTCCTCACCTCCCCTCAACCCCTTCCCCTCAACCCCCTTCCACCAAACACACACCATTGCGTGCCCTCACCTCGTGCATCGTGTCGCTGTCGGCGTGGTTGATGGCGACGCACACACACACACACGCACGCACACACGGCCGTGTGTGTTCCCAGTTGAGATGAGCAACGGAGGGAGAGAGATATGGGCGACACGACACAACGGCCAGTCAACCCCAGCCAATCCAATCCAGCATCCACCGCCGTGTGTTGCCTGCTGCAGTCATCACCACAATCACACGCACACAGGTGCAAGGAAAAGGAATGAGCCACTGATGTGTGTGTCACTGTCATGTGATACCACCACCACACGATTTCACGTGCATGTGCACGCGCACCCCCATCCCCCAACCAACATCATCGCCCTCCTATCACTTCCCTCCCTCTCCCTCCTTTCGCTCTGCACTCCCACGTCGCACCACCACTCCCACGTCGCACCACCACCTGCCGTGTTACTTCCCTGCTTCCCCCGCTTCTCACCGCTCGACACAACACAGCCCACCAACCAACCAACCATCAACGATCATCCTCACCTGTGCCTGATGCAGCCAGCCAGCCAGCGGATGGGCCACAGCGAAGCCAAACAAGGGAACCGCAACCACATGCCACGGCCACCATCGTCATCGCTGATGGAGCAGAAAGAGAAGACGAAGAGGGAAGAGTGGCGGGCACGGGCCGTGTCCTTCCTTGTCTTCATCGGCGCAGCCCCAAACACGGTGCACAGCGCGCATGCACACGCACGGCCATCATCACAGCAGCACCAGTGGCAGCAGCGAGCTACCCTGCCTGTGAGGCAAGAAGAAACCAACCAAAGACGAACAACGATGACCGGTGGTGGTGAGGACATGAAAGGAGGGACACAAGGGACCACGCATGGGAATATTGCAGCATGTTGTGGGTGGGGTGCATCACCTACACACAAGAACAACGAAGCAAGCACCCAACAAGCAGCCAAGCAAGCAAGCAAGCAGGCACACCACGATACCACCACATCCACATCCACTACAGCTGCTGCAATACCTGTGTTGGCTGTTGTCTCGATCACGCCTCAACAGCTGCACATCGCATGGGGAAGGCTGATGATGATGATGACACAGAGTAGAGGCGATTGGTTGGGAAAGGAGGAAGGGAAATCGGTTGGGGAAACCCGCACAACGTCCGCCTGCAGCCACGCACACACGCACACACACATTGAGTTGTGTGATTGATTCATGTGAGACACACGTCAGTGCAACCACCCCACAGCCAATGACTGCTTTGGTGCGTTGGCACACATGCGTACATGCACGCGTGCGTGCGTATGTGCGTGCGAATGTATCATACCACGCTATCACCACACACACACACACACACACACACTCACACACACAGCGGCAGCGTCTCACCTTGCGCCTTCTTTTCTCGCACATTCGTGTGTGCGTGTATCGCCCTGCTCGTGTCATGAGGGCCTGGGAAGAGATCGGCCACCGTCCTGTGCAAATCACACACATGTACACATGTGCAAGCACAAACAACCAAATCAGCAAGAATGACACCACGCAGTGAGCCAGCATGGCAGAAACAAACCACATCCACATCCTTGTGCCTCATTCACATCACTCACATCATCACCTGTGCATGCACATGTCACATCCCCACACAGACACCAACACCACCACCGCCACAAGCAGCACACCCGCATATGCGTGTGCGTGCGCCGTGTACATCCACCACAAGTCACTCACCACCATCATCGTCATCGTCATGCGAGGCAACGGCACATCGACGTACATCACACCCTGTACGTGTGCGCGTGGAGAAAGAGGTAAGTTGGCACAGAATCAGGCTGTCAACGACAACAACATCCATTGCCAGCACCAACAGGCTCAACGACATCCAACCAGCGCTTCACAATCACACACATACATGCTGATGTTCACACCCAACACATCACACATGACCACCGCCACCGCCGCCATTCATCTCACCTCCACATCTACGGCCGCAGCCGCTGCTGTTGGTAACCAATGACGACGAAGACGATGAGGAGGAGGAGATGGACGAGAGACGGAAGAAGCCAGCTCATCCAAAATGCAGCCATACATCGGTTGTTGCTGTTGCTGCTGGTGGTGGAAACGGGGAAAACAAACGGCCCCTTGCCACGCCGTGTCCTTTGCTCGCTCGCTCGGCTGCTTGCTTGGTCGGTTGGATGGAGACGTGATGCATGGCCTTGTGTCCAAATCAATCGAAAAAAGGGGGAGAAGAACAAAAGACACATGAGTGAACAGAACAGACAAGGAAAGTGGGAGGCGAAGAAGGAAGCACAACATGTCAACCACACACACACACACATCTCAGTCGCCCTCTCACCTTCATCACTCGTCATCGTCATCGTCGTTGGTTCCACCGCTTCATGCGCCCCCTCAACGCTGTGAAATGTGTGTGCACAAACACAAGATGGGAGAGAATGCAAGGTGGTGAGGTTGACAGCGAAGCATCATCAACCACACGCCAGCCCATCCAACCACCCGCATTGACATACACATCCACACCCACTCACCATCACCACCTTGCACACACACGCACACACATTGCTCACCTCATCGTCAGAGCGACTGACATGTGCAATGTCTGCCTCATGACAGATTGGAGCTGGTGTCGGCCGGAGTGTGATGTCGGCTGTGCGGTCGATGGTGATGGTGGTGATGGTAACCGCCAAGCTGAGGTGGAAGAACGAAAAAGGAGAGAGAAATGGGAAAGGTGGATGATGATGCTGATGGGTCGTTCATGGCGGCTTCCTTGCCCTCTTCTGATGTGGCCCTGGTGCGCATGCAACCAACACACAACGACAAGACACAACGACATCATCACACACAACACACAGGTATGGCATGCGAGCACAGCAGACGTGTTCACCTTCCTGACCCTCCTCTGCTTTCCTCCTCCTCGCCCCACGATACCGCACACACACACACACACACACCTGCGCATAGCTGCGTCGCTGTTGTTGGATGTGCCCACCATGACCATGGACGTGCGTGCCCACAGCTGCTCCTCCCATTCCATCATGTGTGCACCACCCATCATCCTCAAACGATCCTCACACAGTCGCCGCTGCAGCCACAAACATACACACACATACTCATGGCATGTGAGCTGCACAGGTACACTGCTGCATGAAGCACAGCAGCGGCAACACCAAGCACCCACAGCAGCAACACCAACACATGCACCATGTGGCAACCAAAGCATGCATGATGGGCTCACCTTGCTCACATGTAGGAATACTGCATGAGCACAGCAGCGGCAGCCGAATCGGGGGAGTTGCAGCAGCAGCAGCCGGCATGCGAGCCCGCTTCCATCGACATCCTGATGTGTGCTGCTACCTCACCACCTGTGCGTGTGTGTGTGTGTGTGTGGTTGCAGGGAACGTGGTTGGGAACAGAACACAAACAAGCACAGAGCAGGCCATCATGTCAGCACAGCAGAACGAGTCAGTGACATCGCACGCACCACGTGTGTGTGTGTGCGTGTATGTGTGTGTGTGTGTGTCAGTGTGCGTGATCATGATCCCCCATGAACCCTTCTTCCCCTTGTTCGCTTCACCCCATCACCACACCCCCGTCCCCACACTCCATCACACAACCAACCAACCAACCACTCATCACCACCCACATACCATGTGTGAGGCGAGTGCAGCTGGCACGCGTAGCAAGTATCCTTGACATTTCCCTCATCCTGCTTGTGCGAGAACATCACCTACAAGTGTGGTTGTGTGCGAGCACCAGCATGGTGAGTGAGTGAGTGGGAAGGTAGGGGGCATGGATATGTGCGCAGCTACACCGCTGCTGCCACTGCTGCTAATGCTGTGCATGCATGCGTGTGAAGAAGAAGAAAGGGAAGAGAGAGAAAACAGAAAACAGAAGGGGGCGAACAAGACATGCTGCACCCCATCCATCCATCCATCCCTCTTCCTCACACCACACACCACCATCCTCTGTCACCAGCCACGCCACACCACACCACACCACACTCACCCAGCATCCCCCATCCCATCCATCCATCCATCCATCCAACACACATCCTCTCCGTTTTCCATCTTCTTCTCGCCCTCACCTCTGCTGCTGCTGCTTCCAACCGAAAATGCAACTTGTGCTGTCGCCACCTGTTCCCAGCTGCAAACAGCCAGCTTCCGCCAGCAGCAGTGCGATGGGTTGGTTGGTTGGCTGGTTGGTTGGTTGGAGGGATGTGTTCAGCAGCAAGTGATGCTGGCGCTGCTGCTGCTTGCTGGTGCATCGGCGGTGGAGGGGGTGTTGGCTGCTGCTGCTGTTGTTGTTGTTGTTGTGATGGCCGCCAGGGAGGGCGAGAAAGAGGGGGGAATATAAGCAGCGACTGCAAGGTGGAGAATGTGCAGGTGTGCAGGCAGTTGTGTGTGACAACGAAAAGTGAGAGCGCATCAAGCAAGGCAAAACAGGCAGCCGCACGACGCACATGCATGCACATTGATGTGGGCCAACAAGGGGAGACAGGAGCAACAAAGACAACGACCACAAAACACGCACACTGGTGTTGTGCGCAGCATACACACACATACGTGCAGTGGTGCACTCACGTTGCTCATCGCTTGCTTGCTTTGTGGTGTGTGTTGGTGTTGCTGCTTCCACAGCCGCACAGGCGTGGCTGGATGGTCATCGCATGGCAGCGCCGTCTGTTCATCCCACCAGAGCGGAGTTGGTTGGTGGAGGGGGAAGGGGTGACAGCTGCTGGCTCAAGGGCCCTATGTGTGGCGACAGCAGAAAGAAGGAAGGGGAAACGAGCACGTGTGGAGGGTGGTGATGATAGTGGTGTTGAGAGTGGGAATGGAAGGATGTGAGCAACGACACAAGAAAATGAGAGGTGGTGATGATGGCGTGTGAGTGGGTGGGTGAAGAGAACACACACATAGACACACACACACACACAAACACATACACACACACACACCTGTCTGGGTGATGCAGTGGTTTGATCACCATTCATCCGTCAGCATGTAGTCATTTGTTGGTTGGTGGGGGTCGCCCACTGCCTCACGCATCAGCCAGCACCTGCTGCTGCTGCTGCTGCTGCTGCTCCTGCTGATGATGGAATACATCCATCTGCACGCACCACCACAAACAAGCAAGCAACGGCAGCAGTGAGCAGAATGTCACAGACAGAAGGAGGAGAAAGGAGGAGGAGGATGAGAAGGAACGCAACCCCGTGCACACACACACACACACACACACATACATTGGCTGTGATGTTGGTTGATGTCATTTCCCCCACTGTCGTGTGTGTGCTGCTCACTGGTTGAGAGGAAGCATGATCCATTCTCAGGGTCGCCCACTGCATGACGGTGGCTGATGGCAGTTGTTCTGTCACCACACAACGGTGAGCAAGTGTGTGAGTGTGTGAGTGTGAGTGTGTATTTGTGAGCGCCACACGCAGTGGTGTGTTGGTTGTGATCCAACCACCCGTGTGAGGATTGATTGATGGTGGTCCACCTGTGTGTGTGTGCGTGGCTGTGTGTGCATGATGACAGCGTACGCTGTGTTGTTGTTGTTGATGGTGGGTGGTTGTTGCTGTGCGCAGTGTGCAGGGAGAAGAAGAAGAGGAGGAGAACTAAGTGGGAGGAAGAAGTGGGTGCACTCAATCTCACCCTCACCTGTCGATGGATGGGTCATTCATGTGGTCGTTGGTTGGTTCGTTGGTTGGTTGGTTGTGCGTGGTTCATCACAGGAGAAGGAAATGGACAACGATGGATGGATGGAAGGATGGATGGATGGAAGGAAGGAAGAAGGGGAGAGACGGTGCGCACACCCTCCCTGCACATGAATGTGTGCATGTGCGTGTGTGCGTGTGTGAATGCGTCAGCGACGACGATGGGAAGGAAGAAAGGAAGGAAGGAAGGAACGTGGCACGCACAACCACTAATGTGTGTGTGTGTGTGCAGGAACCAATGACACATTCCCACCTCACCTCCCACCTTGCCTCACCCCACCTCACGTCATCTCATCTCACCTGCCTGTCAGCGATGACGACGACCATGATCACCATCACCATTCCCACCACCATCACACACACACAGAGCTGCTGCGCAGAAGAAGAAGAATGAAGCAACGGCGAGTGGATGGGTTGGTTGGTTGGTTGGAATCGGTTGTTTGCTCGTTTCTTCTGCTTGCTTCTGCTGGTTTGCGTGCGATTTTTCTCTTCCTCTTCTTCTTGCTTGCTGCTTGCTGGCTCTGCCTTGATAAATTGCTTGTCTTGCTTAGGCGTCGGCAACGTTCATACCAACGGGATCACGCCCGCTCTCGTCCGATCGCGGAAGCTAAGCCCGTTTGGGCCCGTTCAGTATTGCCGTGGGTGACCAGGCGGGAATCACGGGTGATGTTGCTCTCTCCCTTTTTTTTTCTCTCTCCCATATGGGGTGCTGTCGCTGCTGTGGTTGCTGTTGCTGTGTTGCTGCTGTGGTGGTGTCTCTCCTTCACTTCCCTCTCCTCTTGGCTTGTTGCTTGGTTCGGTTTACTTCTTTTTCTTTGCTTGCTGACGTGCTTGCTTCCACTTCGTGGGGTGAAGAGGTGGTGGCGTGTGTTGGCTCATCTCTCTCTCTCTTGTTGCTTGACTGTAGCGTTGCTTTGCTTCACACACACACACACACACACACACACACACACACTGCTTGCCTGACATCGTGTCATCTCAACGCGTTTACTTCCATGTACTGACGCAGAGTAACCACAAACAGGTGGGCTGAACTATCGAACTAGTGACAAAGCTGATCTTGGCGGCGCTGTTAGACATCGTCCTTCTCCTCCTCCTCCTCCTCCTTCTCATCCTCTCCTCACCCTCATCGTCGTCGCAAACACATCACATGGGGGCATTATCCTTGGCCGCCTTTCGTCGGTGGGCGGGGGTGTTGCACCATACAGACTCCTGCATCACATCGTGTGGCGTCTCATTGGGCGTGTCGTACGCCAGCCCTTCCACTTGCATCTTCCCCCTGCGAGCATTTGCGTGTTTGTGCGCATGAAGGTGTTGGTGGTGGCAGCAAGATGTTATGTGAGGTGACCGCGCTGATTCGCACCCCTGCGCACGATCCCCTGCACACACACACACACACACACACACACACACACACACACACACACACACACACACACACACACACACACACACACCCTCACCTGCCAGGCGTTGTCGCCGCTGAACAGGTTGATCTTGGCAGACTCCAGCGCTGACAGCAGCAAATAGCACGGACATGACACACGAGTGGGCAGGTGGTGAGAGTGGTTGAATGGACACGCCAACAAGCGAGCAACGCACACACCACACCGTACTCACCACACTCACTCGACAACTCCCTGTGCCAATGACACGCTCCCTCACCTGTGTGCACTTGGATGGAGAGGGACTTGAAGAACTACTCAAACACAAACACAACGCGTCTCTGCATCATCTCCACCACCTCATCAGGGATCGACCGCAGGATCCTCGGAAGCTGAACGCAGTCTTGTGTGTGTGTGTGCGTGTGTGTGTGTGTGTGTGTGTGCGTGTGTGTGTGTGTGTGTGTGTGTGTGTGTGTGTGTGTGTGTGTGTGTGTGTGTGTGTGTAAGCGACGTGGCATACAAGCTTTGACCAAACACAATCCCCATCAAAACCCACATCACCCCTCACGCATCGCTTCACATGCCCATGTCACCGATCTGTCACCACACCTCGAGGAGCCTGTGCTCGGGAATGCGAATGCTGAACGTCTCCCAGTCGAGCAGGTCCTGGTAGAGCTGCAAGCGCGCAAAAAGCAAACGCCATAATATCACGTCACAGCACCGTGAGCGACGGGAGGGGCACATCCGCACAGTGATGTGACACACAAAACACACACACACACACACACGCACACACACACACACACACACACACACACACACACACACACACACACACACACCAAGTGGCATCCATCCATACGCACCAGCACGTTGTGGTCGACGACAATGACGGGGATGGCGCCCGCAGCCATGATCTATGAGGCATGAAAGTGGGTGACAGGAGATGGAAGGTGGGTAAGAGCACAAATAGGACCGAAATCGTCTGCAACACACACACACACACACACACACGCACACGCACACGCACACGCACACGCACACACACACACACCTGAAGGAGTGGTCGCCAAATCCTTCCACGATGGGCCCAAACTTGGTCTCCAGCGCCAGCTCTGTGTACGTGTACTGGTTGAACTCTTCCTCTGCCTGCTTGCACGACGGGTCATATCCAACCTTCCCCCTCACGACTCATGCGCTCTTCGCCAAACCATTGGCACGCGCACACCAACACAATGACTCTGCAACGTGCGCGCAAACACAGGCGATGTGTGTGTGTGTGTGTGTGTGCGTGAGGTGGAGCCAGACAGACACGCACACAGCACCAAAACCAGTGGACTCTGAGGCAAAACACGATACACACGCACGGAACACAAGAACACACAACACATTACACCGACACATCGCACGCACAGCACGACACACCTGCCATTGTGCAGCTTGGGGAGGTGGTTGCGCATGGCATCAAGAACGAGCAGACTTGGTGGTGCCCCTGTGCAACAGGGAAAGAAGACACACGTCAAGCAGCGGCACCACAACAGGTTTGGAGTTAGGTTGTAGCGGCACAAGAAGGGGGAGCGGTGGTGCAGTGAGCGACACCAACCCCTCAAAACCCAGCAGCAGCAGCAGTGAACATCGAACCCCACATCGCACCACGTCACAACACGCACGCATGCACGGACCTGAAGGTGACGAGGTATTTCTTGTTTGTGCGGGCGGAACGCGTCGCTGCTCCGG
>NW_004754926.1:1840429-1897746 GCF_000188695.1 Salpingoeca rosetta | reverse complement strand
GGGGAATGCGGATGTTGAACATCTCCCAGTCCAGCTGTCCTGGTTGGGCTGCTATGTATATAAAAAACAAATGTCACACCATCTCATTGCAGCACCATGAGCGACGGGAGGGTACATCTCCACACACGCACACACACACACACACACACACACACACACACACACACACACACACACACACACACACACACACACACACGAAGCGTCATCCATCCATACGCACCAGCACGTAGTGATCGACGACAATGACGGGGATGGCACCCGCAGCCATGATCTATGAGGCACGAAAGGGGGTGACATGAGATGGAAGGCGGGGGAGAGCACAAATAGGACCGAAATTGTCTGCAACACACACACACACAGACACACACACACAGACACACACACACACACAGACACACACACACACACACACACACAGACACAGACACAGACACAGACACACACACACACACACACACACACCTGCAGGAGTGGTTGCCAAGTCCTTCCACGATGAGCCAAAATTTGGTCTCCAGTGCCAGTTCCGTGTACGTGTACTTGTTGAACTCTTCTTCTGCCTGCGTACACGACGGGTCATATCCTACCTTCCCCCTCACGGCCCATGCGCTCTTCGCCAAACCACCGGCACGCGCGCACCAACACAATGTTCCTGCGCATACACAAACAAACGTACAAAGAGACGATGTGTGTGCGTGTGTGTGTGTGTGAAGTGGATCCAGACAGACACGCACACAGCACCTAAACCAGCTGAATCCTAGGCAACGCACGACACACACACGGAACACAAGAACACACAACACTCGCACGCATAGCACACCATACCTGCCATTGTGCAGCCTGGGGAGGTGGTTGCACATGGCATCAAGAACGAGCAGGCTTGGTGGTACCCCTGCACAACAGGGAAAGAAGACACATGTCAAGCAGCGGCACCACAACATGTTTGGAGTGAGATCGCAGCGGTTACAAGAAGGGCGAGTGGTGGTGCAATGAGCGATACCGACCCCTCAAAACCCAAGCAGCAGTAGTGAACATCGAACCTCACATCGCACCACGTCACAACACATCACACATGCATGCACAGACCTGAAGGTGACGAGGTATTTCCTGTTTGTGCGGGCGGAAGGTGTCGCTGCTGCGGTGTGAATGAATGAATGTCACCATGGAGAAGAGTGGCATGGACACATCGAGGCCGTCACGGTGGTAGCATGCATTGAGGTGGTGTGATGAGATGGAACAGACAGGATTGGTAAAGCGTGTAAGCATCAGCAGTCGCACATGGTGCGTGCCAACCCAATATTCACTTCTCTTCCAACACATACACACACACCAACCTGTGTCAGTGTCGTGGATCGACGAGGAGGAGGTCATGGACGAGCCAGGGCATGCGACACAGCAAGCCGCTGCCAGACAACACACCACCATCACACCACTTCTAGGAACGGACAGCACGGCTGCGTCCACCGCGCTTGCGGCTGGATCGACGATGAGGATGGAATGCGAGTTGCATGGAATGCCGAAGCAGGAAAAGGTCATCGTCCGCAGCCACGCCGCTGATCCACTTGCATCCGCCGTGTAGCAGCTCATCAAGCGTGGTGGTGTCTGCTGTGCTCGTGCTGCGATCAATGGTCAGACCCGTAGAGGAGGGTGTTGTGAGCCAGCCAGCACGCCGCCTGCAGTGCCCACATGGCTCAACCGGCTTGCAGACTGTTGATGGTGGTCGTGTCATCCACTGCTGCTGTCGCTGCTGTCACTGCTGTCACTGCTGTCACTGCTGGTTGTGGCTGTTGATGGTATTGTGCATGGCCTTTCAAGACCATCACCACCACCTCGCCACGGTGAGCTGGGTCATGTCAGCTGCGTGTGCGCATGTCCACGACGTTGCTTCTGTCTGATCATCAAACACGCAGAGATGATTGGTTTGTGCCAAAACATCATCCAACGAACTTCAACACACACAACAGTTGTTAGAGAGTTGGGAGAACTCACTAAGATTTATGGTGTTCTGGGAGAAGCCCAGCAGGAACAAAGGAATTGTCTCATCACGAGACTTACGAGCCTACACGTCAAGTGACCAGAATGGTTTGGTTCACTCATGGTCATACACGTCGGAGACCAAGTGAATGTGTGATTTACCCTGCCATGAGCGAACTGATACTGTGTTGCGTATTCATTCTTCCAACCAGTGTATTCCCTACCACAACTCGTACGGCAATAGCTTTCTGCCCCAACCAATACAAACCATCGACTACAGCGATCACGATCATTGTCACACACACCTACAACGTGAGGAGGGACACACTGCATATTTCACGTTGACAACAGTAGCACGCAAAGCATGCGAGCGAGCCTGTCCCCACCCCTTGCGAGCCTCGAAACGGCTGCTGTTGAAGTTGATGATGTTGCAGCGGCCGCTACAGCGCCGCTGACTTTGCCACCACATCGCCGTGCAGCGATGTATGTAGCAATGCGGGGCAACACGCAGCAGGTGTGGCTTCCAGGCAATTATTGCCTCCTGCTTCCCCAACAACCCAGCACAGCAAGCAACAGCAAGACATCAACACCGCTTGCTCCACGCGTCACTTGCCAGCCATCCCCACCTGCGATGAAGTCGCCCAAGTGCAAGAACCGCCACTTTGCCCGCAGCAACCACCTTCCTGCACCCCACTTTCTTTGGGCCGCCGCACTCGCGCAACAGCCAGGCCCCGGTCCACGTCCACATCACCGTCCCCTTTGACCACGACGTACCCCACACCCCTCAAAGGCCTTTCGCTCCACCCTGCTCTGGGTCACAGCATATCGGACATTAGTGTGACGACAGCCGCTGAGCCACATCCAGCTCCCCAGACACAATGGTGCTGCGGTCTGCTGCCTCCATCCTGTTTCTCCTCGCCGCCTCGGGTGCGCTCTTCGTGGGCACCATGGGTGCATCCACAACATCCAGAGACAGCACGCCGCGCTCGCCCTCACCTACTGCGTCCACGCAGACGGCTGCTGTGCCCGCGTGCAGGCCTCGTCCGGCGGTCGCTGATCCCACGGTCATCGTTGGGCTTGGAGATGCCATTGGTAAGTGGGCGGGCGGCGTCCTTGCCGGCAACGGTCTCATCTTCGGCATCCCCTTCCACGCCACGTCCGTGCTGATCATCGACCCAGCCACCAACACGGCCGACACCACCACCATGGTGGGCGTTGGCGCTGGCGGCGGTCGGTGGGCGGGCGGCGTTCTAGCACCCAACGGCCTCATCTACGGCTTCCCGCACGACGCTGTCTCCGTCTTGGTGATTGACCCCAACGCCAACACCACAGACACGACCAGCATCGCCGGCGTGGGCCGTGGGGGTGGCAAGTGGAGCAGCGGCGTCCTCGCGCACAACGGCATCGTGTACGGCATCCCTTCCTCGTTCACATCTGTGCTCATCATCAGCCCAGCCACCGGCACCGCGGACACAACCAGCATCACGGGCCTGCCAGCCGGCGGCGCCAAGTGGCATGGTGGCGCCGTGGCCAGCAACGGGCTCATCTACTGCATCCCGTGGGCAGCCACCGCCGTCCTCATCATCAACCCAGACACCAACACAACAGACATCACCACCATCGCTGGGCTGCCGCGCGACTATCCATGGCGTGGCGGCCGACGCGCAGGTGCAGCCGGCAAGATCTACGGCATGCCGTTCCGTTCACCGTCGGTCCTCATCATCGACCCTGCCAACAACAGTACTGACACGACAACCATCACCAACCTGCCGTCGCGCAACTCAAAGTGGAGCGGGTGCTCCCTGACCCCCGATGGGCGCATCGTTGGCATCCCCTCGGCAGCCACCACCGTCTTCATCGATCCCGCCACAGACACCGCCCGCGTGGTCGTGCTGAAGGGCCCGGGGCTGAGCGATGTGGCCGGCGGTGATGGCAAGTGGTTTGATGGCGTCCTCGCCAACAACGGCCTCGTCTACGGCATTCCCTGGGACGCCGACGCCGTGCTCGTCATGGACCCTGGGTGCTGACGATGTTGCGTGCGTGTGTGTGTGTGTGTGTGTGTGTGTGTGTGTGTGTGTGTGTGTGTGTGTGTGTGTGTGTGTGTGTGTGTGTCTGTCTGTGTGTGTGTGTGTGTGTGTGTTTCTGTGTCTGTGTGTCGGTCTGTGTGCCTGTGCCTGTGCCTGTGCCTGTGCCTGTGTGTGTGTGTGTCTATGTATGTGTGTGTGTTCACTGCTCTTGTGCTGCTGCCTTTCGATGCTGTACTTGTCTGCGCGGTTGATTGCCTTGCCTAGAGCTTGGATGTTGCCTGCACTGTTCATACGACGAAAATGACATGCATGTTTACATACTTGGGTTGCATTGCGGTGCATTGTGCGGTTGATGTAATTGATGCGGTTGATGGTCCTCTCAACTACACGATTGCACACATAGGGACGACCAACACTTCACGCCTTGCTGATGCTTCACACTCACACTGATGCACGCCACAACAAACCACAGTGTGTTCAAGTGCACAAGGAGGTGGAGGGGAGGGGAGCACGCGCAGGGAACACAGCACCAACAATCGCTGCTTTGCTTGTGCTGTCCTTTCTGCCGTCTTTTATGGACGATGCCATACACTTTTCCATCAAAGCAAAACAAGATAATGGAAGGAGGACGTCGCGTCTTTGGTGCTGGTGGTGGTTTGGTTGTGGGCGCGACCACAGCAGGAGCAACAGGAGCAGCAGCAGCACCAAGAACAAGGGCGCCAGCAGTCAGAACGGCAGCATGGCGGGCAAACCTGGTGGCAGTTCACATGCGCTGTTCCTGGTGCTGTGTGTTCCTCGTGTTGCTGCTGCTGGTGTCAGCCGGTGTGAGTGAGGGCGCATCCTCCTCCACCACAACCACTGCTGCGAGCAGCACCGACACTGGCCTCATCTGTGACCCAGGGTATCACCTCGTCAATAACGCATGCCAGGGTGAGCACTAAACACTACTATGGGCTGGATACTTGTCTCCTTGCCACTGCGTTTTGTGTTTCCTTCCTCTTTCTTTTTGCTTCTTGTGTCGCACACGCACATGCACATACACACACACAACATAACACAACACACACACACACACAACACAACACAGATGTCAATGAGTGCGCACAGAGTGCTGTGGGGCAAATTTCGCCGCCCGTGTGTGACCCGCGCACAGTGTGCACAAACACTGCGGGCTCCTTCGAGTGTGGCCCGTGCCCTGTCAACTACAAAGGCGATGGCAAGACGGGATGCATCCGCGAACCGTCCCTGGATGTCATCGACGGCAACCTGGTCTTCCACATTGACGACGCACACGACCTCGCTATTCGCGGCGTCGCCGCAGATGGAGAAACGACCACCTCGCTCCGCTCCGCCGTCAGCGCTGCCCTTGCCACCAAACAGGTCTGGTAGAGAGAATGAGTGTGTGTGTGTATGTGTGTGTGTGTGTGCGTGTGTGTGTGTGTGTGTATGTGTGTACGTGTGTATGTGTGTTGTGTGTATGTGTGTGTGTGTGGGGCATTTTGCTGGTGCATGTGGCTGTGCGTTTCTCTTGGCGGTGCTTTTGCAGGTACATGACCCAGGCGTTTGTGCGACCTTTCAATCTTGTCACATGCATGTTTGTGTGCGCCGTTTTGTGTTCATGCTGCTGATCTTCATCCCCTTGTCCAATCAACGTGTGCCCGACCCTGGCTTCAGGATTTGGCGTCGACGAAAGTGGATGTGCGCCTGTCCCTCGAAAGCCTCTCCACCCACGTGTCAACACAGGTTTGTTCGCCACATGGTGTGCTGTTGCGAGATCGTTGCAGGATGCTCTTGGATGGTTGGGGGTTGCACACGTGTGTACTGCTGCTGCCGCCGCTTATGGTGATGATGATGATGTTGTTGTTGTTGTATATGCGTGTGTGCGTGTGTGCGTGTGTGCGTGTGTTGTGCGCCCTGCTTGGTGCTGCAGACGGAAGGCATTGATACGCGACACGATATGCTGTCCATGGAGGCTGGAGACGTGAGCCTGGCTGTTACAGGTTGGTTACGCACGTGGTATCGTCTCACATAGCAGTTTCGTCTGAAACAATCTAGGTACCAGCTACTGTGCGCTGTGCTTCCAGCTCCCCTTCACACACACACACACACACACACACACACACACACACACACACACACACACACACACACACACACACACACACGCTCACATGTTCATGGGTCATCCACACATTTCTTTTGTGTTGCTTTGTGTGCGTTTGCATGTGGTGTGCGCCAGCTGTTAAGGGCGAGTTGGAGGATGCGGTGTTCCGACTCGGCAACGTCTCTGAGCTGGCGGACGCTGGACACACACTCGCACGCGCTCTGCAAGAGGAAATCGCGGCCCTCACGCTGCAGCTCAACACCACGGACTCAACCGTGGACCACACGCTCTCGCTCATCTCGGGCCTCGACCAGCGCATCGGGTACAGACAGTGATACACCACGTGTTGCCTTGCTGGCTGCTATCACGTGGTTTTCCATGTGGCATTGTGCATGCAAGCTGATTTCACTTGTCTCCACCCCATTCATGATTTTGTGTGTCTCCCATTGTGCCACCGCCACATGTCAACGGTTCCCTCCCCCCCCTGCAGGGATGCGGAGGATTCTCTTGAAGCGTCAATCGTCTCACTCATGCAGCGAGTTGATCGCTCGGAATCAAACCTTGCTGCCATGCGCGAGTGCGCACTGATGGGCATGGTAAGGCCATGTGTGTGTGTGTGTGTGTGTGCGTGTGTTTGTGTATGTGTGTGCGTGTGTCGTCAAACTGTGAAAGCTATATGACGCGATCTCTTCGTCGGTTCACAATCCTTGACGTGTATGCGGAATTGCACCTTTGTTGCAGGTCCACGATGGGGCCCAGTGTGTTCCTGCATGCACGCGTTTGTCGGCCTGCGACGGTGCACCCTGCTCGCTCCAGACACGAGGCACCCTCCGCTACCTTGATGGTACAGAAACACGAGCAGAACACATGGACTGCAGCTTCTGCGAAACCCATGTGTAGTTGCTCGCACATGACTCACTCACTCACTCACTCACCTACACACACACACACACACTCACTCACTCACTCAACCCACATCACTCACTTACTCACTCACTCACTCACTCACTCACTCACTTACTTACTCACTCACTCACTCACTCACTCACCCACATCCCACATCGCACCACAGACAAGGCTGAGATCTGCGATGGCAACGAGTACACGAGCATTGGCGCCGTCACCACCGGCATCTCGCCCGTCGATCCCGCGGAATCGTGCCAGGAGGTGCGAACACCAGCGCTCTCGATCCTGTCCACATGCAATGCTGGCGCCCCCTTGCAACCTGTAGTCCCCCGTCTCGTTTCACCTCACCCACCTTCCCTCACTTCATGGCCTCTCTTCCTCTTCCTCTCCCCTTTTTCTTCCTGCTCGTGTGCAGTTGAAGGATCTTGGTTACGTGACCGGTGTGTACTACATCGGCAGCGGCACACAGGGCCGCACGCGGCTGTGCGATCTCTCTGGCACCACGGGGGTCAATCTTGGTGGCGACGGCACCTCTGAACAGGACGCAACACGCGACTGCAGGTCCACTTTTCGTGTGTGTGTGTGTGTCTATGTCTGTGTGTGTGTGTGTGTCTGTGTGTCTGTGTGTGTCTGTGTGTATACATGCGCTCAATCGCATGTGCACGTGTGCATTTCTTCGCTCCAACCGCCCTGCTTCTTCCCATCCCGAACTGTTTGCAGCGTTCAGGGTGTGTGCTCACCCTTTCATGCCACTGCCATGCCACCCACCACGACAACGCCACGTGCTCTTCTCCTCACAGCAAACTGTCCAAGTACTTTGGACTGGAGACCGGCCTCCACTGGATCGAGGTGCGAGCATGTCATGCATCGTCAAACAGACCATGTCAATCACGCCATTGCAGGCCTTCTCGCACCATTGCAGCAGAAGAGGAGTCACCAAACCTTCACACCTGCAATTCGCCATTCACATGTATTACGTCTGTCCACCGCGCCGCTGCAGGGTGACGATGGTCAAGCGTACGAGCTCGTCTGCGACACCAAGACCGGCGACATCTCACTCGATGGTTCCTCGCCCTCTTTTGCAGCAGAATCGTGCAAGGCCATCAACGCTGTGTACGTCACTTGTGTTTTCGTGTGTGTGACTGTGTGACTGTGTGACTGTGTGACTGTGTGTGTGTGTGTGTGTCTACCTGTGTGTGTGTGTGTGTGAGTGAGTGTGCGGTGTGGGTGGGTGTGGGTGGGTGGGTGTACCTGTGTGTGTGTGTGTCTGTGTGTGTGTCTGTGTGTCGGTGTGCGCACTTCCTCTTGCTCTTCACCATCAATTGACCTGCACCACTCTCATCTGTCGAGATAACATTTCCTCAACATCCTGCTGTCAACGCACTCCTTCTTCGCATATATGTCACCGCCATGACACGGCAGGTACCCTGACCGCGCCACCGGCACACGCTGGATCACTGCGGGCCTTCAAGACCCCTTCAAAGTGAGCAAATGTCGTTCTTTGTGTGTTCCATGTTGACTCTCATGATCCTGTCGCGCTGCAGCCACACACACCCACGCTCTCTCACTCACACACTCACACACACACACACACTCACACACACACACACACGAAACACACACACACACACACACACACACACACACACACGAAACACACACACATTCACACACACACACAACACCAATGTCACAGGTGACGTGCGTGGGTGACTGGGTGGAGCTGAAGATGAGTGGAAGCGATTTCGCCGACAATGCGTGGATGTTCTCAAGCTCGTGCACCAACACCTGGACAAAGTGCAACTGCTACAACGGCTTGGAGGTGTGATGAACTTTGTTGATAAAGTCGTCTCTGATGCCCGCGCCACAAGCACGCTTCTTGTTCATTGTGTGGCTTTCGCTGTACGTGCGTCGACTAACGAGTCGTCCCTAATTCTCAACCGCACGCCACGATGGCGCTGTTCATCGCAGAACCGGCGCAACAACTGGCAGTGCGGGGTGGTGCCGCCTCAGCTCCACACAATGGACTGCCAGTCATTCTTCGACATTGGGTACACATCTGGCACTACCCAACTCTCTGACGCCCAAATCATTGCCCTCTCAGGCCGCGCCAAGAACGACAACGACCGAAACTTCAACGTGTGTGTGTGTGTGTGTGTGTGTGTGTGTGTGTGTGTGTGCGTGTGTGTGTGTGTGTGTCGTGCGTGTGTGTGTGTGTGTGTGTGTGTGTGTGTGTGTGTGTGTGTGTGTGTGTTGCTGTCATTTCTTGCGTGCATACGTGCGCGTGCATGCATGTGTTTCTTCGTTGCTGCACGCGCCACAATTTTGTCCCAATCTCACTGCAACACCCACTGCTACCGGGTCCTCTCCCGAACCTCCACACGAGGCAGATGTACTCAGTGTCGTGCGATGACGACAATCAATCGTATCCTGACGGCCACTGGATCGGCATTGAGAGAACGCCGGGCAGCAATAACTTCGTCTCTCGCGACTGCACGTCCGGCAACAACGGGTGCTGCAGCAAACAGCTCGTCGACAACTTCGACACGTTCCCACTGCCGCTGCGTGGCTGTGCGTCGCTCAACACAGGCGGCGGTATCATCTTCTACGCAACATCGGCCACCCTCCGCATCCGCATCTGAGCGGTTGTGGACAACATTGAAATGACTTCAACAACAACAACAACAACTTAAACAACAACTTACACAACAACACCAACAACAACTTAAACAACAACAACACCAACAACAACTTAAACAACAACAACAACACCAACAACAACAGCCGTTACGTTGCATTGTGTCTCACCGAAAGCGACTGGTCTTTGTGTATTTGCGTGCAGTTGTTTCTGCCACATGATTAGGGGACAAGCAGCCCCCAGCACATATCAGCCACTTCTTAACGCACACGCGAGCCGCAAGTAAACAGCCATGTCAATCAATCAACCACAGGCGCACAACACAAAGCACGCGGGTTTGCATGCGCCAAGTTAGCAGCAGCAATCACATGCAGGTGTCGGTAACACGTGCGCAACAAAACAAGACTCAGCTCAGATCAGGGAAGTAAGAAGACAGACAGAACGAGAGTGGTCAGGGTGTGCTCGGTTAACGACACCAAACGGAAGGAAAGAACACAACGCCCGCGAGAACAGGCGGGGAAAGACAGCAATAAGGAAGAAGGAACCGTGACAACAGGATTAGTTCCAGTGACCAAACACCGCACGTAAAAACAACAAAGAGGAAAGAACACAGCGGTGTGTACGAACATAGCACACAAACACCAACCAAACATCCAACCAAACATCCAACCAAACATCCAACCAACAACCCCAACAACAACAAACAGCAACAGCACAGTCATTGGGGTGGTGCGCTGCCAGATCAGCATCAGGCCTGTGCATCTGGCTGGCCAAAGCCAAGTGGTGTCTCCGTGAAGACAGTGTCGTTGTATGACGGGTTGGAGCGCAGGCGTGAGGCCCTTGTCTGGAGCGGTTGCTGATTGATGTCGCCGGCAGAGGCGTACACGTCGTCGTCGTCGTCGTCGTCGGGAACGGCCTCGTAATCTGCGAGCGGCGGTGCTGCCTGCTGCTGACCGCTGCCCTCGTACAGGACGTTGGGCACCTGCCCAGGCGTGGACGCGGACGACGCGGGCGTGTATCCGCTGCTTGACGACTCGTAGAGCACGTTCTGCTCGTGGGCGGGATGCTGCCCGTCACCACCGCCACCTCCCGCGTACAGCGCGTTTGGCTCCATGCCGCCCGCATATGCGCCGTCGTACGCAGGGTTGGTAAACATGTTGGCAGTGCTTTTGCCGTCTGCGAGGGCGGGGCGCAGCTTGTGGCGTTTCCGCGCGCGCACCACAAGCACGACAATGATGACAATGATGACGAGCCCGCCACCGCCTGCACCGGCAGCGATGGGAATGGTGGACGACGATGAGCTCGTCGAGCTGTCTGCGCCGCTGCCTTTGGTTGTTGTCGTGGTCGTTGTTCCTGTTGTTGATGGCCCGAGGGCAGGCGCCGTGGTGTTGCTGCTGGGCGCAGATGCGGTTGTTTGGAGCGTGATCGTGGTCGGGTTTGCACTGATGGTGGTAAGCGTGCCCCCACCCCCGGTCGTCGTCGTTCCCCCTCCGTCTCCACCGTTGGTCGTTGTCGGCAGCGTGGATGTCGTGGTGGTCGTTGCCGCTGTTGGTGGTGGTCCAGTTTTGGACGCTGGTGTTGTCGTGGTTGCTGTGGTCGCTGTGGGTGTCGTGGTTGTGGGGGTGGTGGTTGTGAAAAAGGGGTCGCCATCATCGCAGGTGCTGCCTGGCGGAGCAAGCTCCAAAATGAGCTCGCCGTTTGTGTCCAGAACAATGCCAGTGGAGAGATCAAACTGAATGCTGTTGACGACGACTGCGCTGTTGAGGGTGACCTCGTATGAGCCTCCGGACGAGCGCAGGAGCGTGTGATCGGAGTCACACGGCTGCCGTGGCTTCCAGTGCTCAGTGCCGGCATCGGCCCAGGAGAGTGGGCCACCGTTTGCGCCGGTTTGCACCCACTGGACGGCCCTGGACACGGGATCGTGGACAGTGGACCAAGAGGCCGTGTTGTTGGTGTCTTTGGCGACGGCCCGAAGGGTGATGGACTGGCTTTCGGAATACTCCACCTCGGAGATCCACTGGTAGCGAGGCGGGGACTCCTCGTCGCCAGAGTCGGCGACAGCGATGGCGCTGGTATCCGTTATGTCGTAGACGTTGTCGTTGACAGTGAGGAACAAGAAGGCGTCAACGGAGTTGGTTTCCCAGCTCACGCTCACGCTGGTTGGCGTCATCATGCGGCTGGAGACGTCGCGCAAGGACGGGCACGGGGACGGCTCCTCCAGCACCTCGGGTCCGGAGATTTCGAGCGCGCCGCCCACGCCAATCAGCACGCCGCCAACCACGCCGGCGTCCAGCTCGAGCCCAAGCACGCTTGCGCGCTGGTTGTCTCCAATGTCGACGTAGGTGTTGTCGGCGGTGATGGCGAGGAAGTTGTCCGTGCAAGGCGGGCGGCCAGCGTCCCACGCATTGCCGCTCGCCGAAGAGAAGGAAGTCGTTGCGTTGGCCACTGGACGGACGCGTTCCGCCGTGCGAGTGCTCAAGCCCTCTGTGGGCTGGCATTGCAGCACAGCCAGTGCCGCGACCGTAGCCACAGCAGCCAGCAGCATCGTTCCCTTGCTTGTTGTGTCTGGGTCAGGTGGGTTTGTTGGCGTGTGAGTGTTTTGCTTCCTCGCTTCTTGCTGCTTGGCTGTATTGGGTGGTGGAAACTGGACCCTTATTTCAGGTTCATCAGAATTGGCTCCGTTTTGTCATGTTGTGTGTGTGTGTGTGTGTGTGTCGTGTGTGTGTGTGTGTGTGTGTGTGTGTGTGTGTGTGTGTGTGTGTGTGTGTGTGTGTGTGTGTGTGTGTGTGTGTGTCTGTGTGTGTCTGTGTGTGTGTGTGTGTGTGTGTGTGTGTGTGTCTGCGTGTGCGTGACGGCAGAGCGCAATTGACATCACATCCGTGCATGCTTTTATGAAGCGTACAGCCACATCACCACCACCATTCTCCTCCTCCTCCTCCTCCTCCTCATCCTCGTCGACTTCTTTTCCCTCTTCTTCTTCTTCTTCTTCTTCTTCTTCTTCTTCTTCTTCTTCTTCTTCTTCTTCTTCTTCTTCTTCTTCTTCTTCTTCTTCTTCTTCTTCTTCTTCTTCTTCTTCTTCTTCTTCTTCTTCTTCTTCAGCAACAGCATCCTCCCCCACGACCATCACCAAGATCACGGTGCATGTCGAACGAACTACAGCGGTCGGCGTCACTTGGCGCGGCCGCGGCGCGTGCGGAACACCAGCGGCAGCTTGAGCGAAATCAGCGTGTTGGTCTTTGCCCTGCACAAATCGTGCCGAAACGGGATACAATGAGTCCCAACGAAGACAAACCAACACAATCCAATCCAACACAGCACAGCACCATCCAATCCAACACAGCACAGCACCATCCAATCCAAGGCAAACCAACCCACACCAATGTATTGCGCAGCGCACCTCTTTGATGGATTGCCTTCACTGTCCTCGAAATCAACGGATGTGGTTGACTTCTTCACGATGCACCCGAGCGCACGCGCAACATTCTCAACCCTGTGAGATCATCCGTCGTGTCATGGCATGAGCGAACGAGGACGTATGTGTGTGTGTGTGTGTGTGTGTGTGTGTGTGTGTGTGTGTGTGTGTGTGTGTGTGTGTGTGTGTGTGTGTGTGTAGTTTGAGGGGAGCAGTTGCAGCTAATACGCTCGGGACAGCGATACGCACCCACATACACTCATGCCTATGCCAACGTGCAAGCACATACACAAACACACACACACCACGCACACACCACGCACACACCACGCACACACACTCACACACCACACACCACCACACACCACACGCAAACACACACACACACTCAACGCACGACGCACAAGGTACAACCAACGCACTCTTTGAGGGGTGTCTTGAGCTCCGTTGCAAAGGCGTCCAGGGGCAGATTCCTGCACGCCAACAACCGATATGAGCAACCAAAGCAGTGGAATGACACACGGCACAGCACACAGACAATGCGGCAAGCGAGGCAACACGCCAGAAAAAGGATTGTTTCCCCAGTCGAGACACAGCAGTATCAGACAAAGCACGAAGCAGCCAAGTTGCACCCGACACACACACAAGGCAAGGCAAGTACAAACTTGTATTTGCAGGCGTGGAGAGCAATAGTGAGGATGTACATGAGAAGCAAGTGCTGCTTCTGTTTGCTCAGGAACAACCTGCGCCATTCACAAGCCGCAAGACCCCAAACACCGTGAGGGCAGCACAACCAAGGCGCAGCACAACCAAGGTGCAGCAGGACCACCAACACCGCACCAACACGAACATACGCACACGCGCACGCACACGCACACGCACACGCACACGCACACACACACACACAAACACACAAACACACAAACAATCATACACACAGCATCACACAGCATCACACAGCAACACACACACGCGCGCACACACACACACACACTCGCACAGCAACACCTCTGCGTGTGCGCACTTTGGAGAGGACGACGAGTCGTCGGTGTCAATGAGGAATTTGTTGATGAACCCGTCAATGACAGCATCGGGTGTGCTCTGTGCAGTTGGATGCAAGCGCAGGTGTGAGCAGACCACATGCAAGGGCAATGGGAGGGTGTGTGTGTGTGAAAAGACAGCTGGAAAACATGAAGCACGTGCAAAGAACCACACACACAAACACAAACACAAACACACACACACACATACACATACACAAACACAAACACACACACACACACAGGTGTGCGACCTTGAGGGTCTTGACGAGGTCGCTGCGTTTGCGCGGGAGGCGGCGCACGACGGCGCAGTTGTGGAACTTGAGCAGCTCAGCGAGATACTTCAGGGCGAGGATCTGCACCGAGCACGCACGAACACCAAGGGGATCGGGGGATGTTATAGTGACGTGACAGAACAAAAACCTCGTTGCAACGAACTGCCAGGTACCATCAAGCGCAGCACAACCACCATCACCACCACCACCACCACCATGCGTCTCACCCTGGCCTCGCGCTGCTTGCCCTTTGCGGAAATCATGATGTCGCGTTCGAGGACGTCGATGACAAACGGCATGAACCTGTTCTGCCCGCGCCAGGCAGTAAGCTCTTCCTCCTTTGGCTGGTGGTGCACAGAGATTGTGTGATTGTGGGTGTGATTGTGTATGTGCGCGCGCGCGTATGTGTGTGCGCGTGCGCGCGCGCGTATGTGTGTGCGCGTGCGTGTGTGTGTGTGTGTGTGTGTGTGTGTGTGTGTGTGTGTGTGTGTGTGTGTGTGTGTGTGTGTGTGTGTGTGTGTGGTTGTGTACGCAGAGGCAGTAGTTGCGTGAGAAAGTGACGAGCAACAGCAAGCAACAGCAGCAAATGAGGCGTAAACAACACCCAAAGTGGGGCAACATGAGACCACCACCCAGCAGCAAAAGCTCCGCTAGTCAAATGGCCGTGTTCTCACCTTGTGGAAAGATGGATACATGCCCTTGAGGGCAGCACGCTCGTTGGACAGCACAACTGCAGAGCACACACGCACGTGCAAGCAAGTCGATGGCATGAAGCGACACGCGGCATAAACGACAAGTATGCCACAAAACACACACACACACACACACCAGCCATTGCAACACAGCAGATTAAACACAAGGCACCAAAACATTACAAGCACACCACATGACACACCAGCACAGACAAGCATGAGCGGCTCGCTTACGTCCATCGAGCGGGTACACCCCTGCTGCATCCTTGGACTTGAGGTTGTTCGGTGGAAGCATGCGACCTTTCCCGCCCTCCACATCGCCACCATCATCGCCATCGGCGCTGCTGCTGCTGCTGCTGCTGCTGCCGGGCGTCACTGCATCGGCCATGGTCGACGCCACAGTCTCCAGCGCTTCGTCAGAGAGCCTGCACATGGAGACGCACGCGTGAGTGTGACGCTTGGCGAGGTGTGCATCTGTATGCGCGCGCGTGCGTGTGTGTGTGTGTGTGTGTGTGTGTGTGTGTGTGTGTGTGTGTGTGTGTGTGTGTGTGTGTGTGTGTGTGTGTGTGTGTGTCTGTGCAAGTGTGTCTGTGTACGTGTCACGCTGCATGCGCCGGTGTCACACATACACACGTACATGTATCGTGTACGGGAGTGCAGGACGCGCTTCTGCTTCTTGCCACCAAACGACTCGACAAGATGTGCGCGGGCCTGCTGCCGCTTCTCCGGAGTGTCCAGCGTCGGGTTTCGCGCCTGGTTCGCCTCAGCTGCAGGGCGTTGGCGCCACGCAGGGGCAAGCACGTGCATGACACAAACGGGGACGGATAAGCACATGTGATTCGTGCATGTGAGGGGCATATGGAGGAGGACGAGGGCGGTCAAAATGTAGGCCAATCACCCGAGTACAAATCACACTCACCAGCATCGGCCACACATACAGCACGGCACAACATCACAAAGGCGCACAAAAATGCACACAAATGCACACACACGCACGCACGCGCGCACACACGTAGACACGCGGGCCTTACTGGAGAGGCGTGGAGTCATTTCAAGAAGCGTTGCTGGGATAAGCTGCAGTTCGTTTGTGCCGGCTTTTCGTACCCCGACCATGTAGCTGTGCACACAACAAACGGGCATGCTGCATATGAGCTGTGACACAAGAAGCACAGAATTGTGTGTGTGTGTGTGTGTGTGTGTGTGTGTGTGTGTCGCAGGAATCGCACTCAGCAAATGAAGGCCCGCTTACTTTGTGTATCGCGAGCTTGGCATGGACACGTAGTCAATGGCGTCGGCGTGTGCGCGCTGCAGCGAATAAACGTTTGTCAAGCAGTAGTGAACAACAAACGGCTGTATGTGTGTGTGTGTGTGTGTGTGTGTGTGTGTGTGTGTGTGTGTGTGTGTCGCTGGCGTCGTACCACTTCGAGGGGTTCGTTGCTTGATGAGGATTTGCCATAGTTGCGGCGCTAGACCAGGTGCAAGCAGAGCACGGGTGAGCAACAAGAGCAGAAGAGGCATGAGTGCGGAGAGCGTAGGCATATCCAAACGCAAGGCGGGCGTCCATCACCTGCACACACATGCAACGCACCGATGTGAAGAGGAGCTGCTTGTTGGCGCTCTTGACATTCAGGTCTGCGTGCTTGAATTGCACTGTGATTCCAGAAAGGAGGTGCAGGGGGGAGGGGAGGGAGAGAAGCCAATGGGTTGAGCGTGGACTTGTGAAGTGATGCAGTTGTGAAGTTGTGGAACTGCACCACACACACACAAACACACACACACACACACACATACACACACATATGCACACACACACACACACATCACACATCCACACACATCCACACATCACATCACACTCAACCTTCACACGTGCGCATCACTCACGCAGTGGGGTGGACGGCACTTTGGTGTCCACTTTCACTTTCACAGCGTCAGCCATGATGTATAGCTTGGCTAGGTGGACCGACGAGAAGGCGAGGAAAGGGAGATGGGAGGAGGGAGAGAGAGAGAGAGATGGGAGGAGAGCCACAACCACGTCGAGCAGAGAACACAGGTCCACAGCAAGCAGCAACACGTGCACACGTCTTTTTGTTTGTGTGCGATTTTGCGTTCAAGACGAGAGACAAGACGATGGCGATGATGTTGCTGAGGCGGATGCGGGTGACCCTTGCTCGCCCGTTGCTCTGGCAGCACGCCCGCAGGACAATGGCTGCCAAAGGTCAGCAGTGTGTGTGTGTGTGTGTGCGTGTGTGCGTGTGTGTGTGTCTGTCTGTCTGTCTCTATGTGTGTGTCTGTGTCTGTCTGTCTGTCTGTCTGTCTGTCTGTCTTGTCTGTCTGTCTGTCTGTCTCTATGTGTGTGTCTGTGTCTGTCTGTCTGTGTATCTCTCTCTCTGTTTCTGTCTGTGTATCTCTCTCTCTGTTTCTGTCTGTGTATCTCTCTCTCTGTTTCTGTCTGTCTCTCTCTCTCTGTGTCTGTCTCTCTCTCTCTGTGTCTGTCTCTCTCTCTCTGTGTCTGTCTCTCTCTCTCTCTCTCTCTCTCTCTCTCTCTCTCTCTCTCTCTCTCTCTCTCTCTCTCTCTCTCTCTCTCTCTGTGTGTGTGTACAAGGCCGCAACATCCCTGCGCCCCTCTCATTGTCGTGCGTTCTGCCTGTGTACATTTCCCCTTGTCTCTTGTTTTCATTCAATCTCACACCCCACCTCTTTGCACTTCGTTCTCCCTTGTTCTGTGTGCAGCGTTGCCTACCACGTGCCCCGGCGCCAACATCAACGAAGGAGGCGAGGATCCAGAGCTGAAGCCCGACGACCAGGTGCCCTTCTTTACTCCAAGAGAAGCGTGTACACACACACACACACACACACACACACACACACACACACACACACACACACACACACACACACACACACACACACACACACACACACGTTGGCTGACCCTCACAATCCCACCCATGCTCGTCTTCTCCCTCCCTCCCCCGCCCTCTTTACCTTTCTGCACGACACAGTACCCGGAATGGCTGTGGTCACTGGCGGAAGCGCCCAAGACCTCTGCAGACTTTGACGCATCAGACAAGTACCACTGGAGGAAACGCGGAAAGGAGCACTGCAAGGACGACAACACCCTCAGAAAGCAGGGTGCTCGCTAACTTGCATCTTACCTTGCTCACTACCACACACACACACACACACACACACACACACACACGCCTTATGCACATAAGCATCCATTGTCTGCCCTGCTCTCTACTCTGCTCTGCTTTGCTTTGGTTCTTCTCGTGGTTCTCTGCTTTGTCTACCCATCTCTGTGTTGCGTGCTCTCGTCAGCCAATACAGACAGACGGAAGCAACAACAAGCCACTCGCTGCATGAAGTCAGCCACCTCGCCTTTTTTGAGGGTTGAACGCACCCCCCCCCCACGTATCTTGTGTTCCACGTGTGTACAGTCACCGCCGCCACCACCACCACCATCAACACAATCGAAAAGAGAAAAGAGAGAGAGATATAACATGTACCAGACTCGGCCCTAACAGCCATATGTGTGCAGCCCACCCACACCGCTACACACGGCACATCTCGCCCACCACCAGCACCACCACCACCACATGGTCATGAGGAGACAGGAAGCGATGGATCACCATGCAAAGTAGAAGTAGAGGAAGACGAGAACAACGACAGCGACGGCGATGACGGGCCAAAGCTTCGCCATCAGTGCCCGCCACTTGAGCTCCTCCGCAGACTGGCACGAGACGAAGATGAGGGGGGGGGGTGTGGAGATGGCGGTCATGGTGGTGGTGGTGGTGTTAGGAGGTGCAAAACACATGTGGTGTGTGTGTGTGTGTGTGTGTGTGTGTGTGTTTGGAGGTGTAAACCACATGGTGTGTGTGTTGACATGACAGTGCAAGCGTGCAAACGAACGACCACGCAGCGCAACGTACCCGGCGGTACTTCTGCGATTTCCCCTTGAGCGAGTCCGCCCTGTCAGACAAATCTGCACTCGCAACCGCACATGCACATGAATATGAGTTGCGGAAGCGACACAGCTGAGGTGATGCGTGCCCAAGTGGTGTCACCGTTCAGTGCTTGTCCCACCTCACCAAGCAACACACATACATACAGACATACATGCATACATACATACATACAGACATGCATGCATACATACATACATACATACATACATACATACATACATACATACATACATACATACATACATACATACATACATACATACATACATACATACATACAGACATACATACATACAGACATACAAACACACACGTATGCGCGCACACATCAGACGGACCATCGAGCCGCTCGCCCCTGTCCAGAACTTCGTCGATGTTGCGACGCATGATGCGCTGATGCACACGATGTCACAGTCGGCATCGGGACAACACGGCAGACGGAGGCGGTGCGAGGAATGAATGGCAATGGCTTGCAATGGCATCCATTTGAAGCACACACACATGCATGCACATCTCCATACACGCACATGCTCATCTGCACACACACACACACACACATCCACACACACACACACACACTTCCGCACACACATCCACACATAAAATGCATGCACGCGCTGACTGACCTGGACATCTTGGAGTTCGTTGTTGATGCGCGCGAGGTTGCGGTGCGCTGTTCTTGAGTCCTCATACGACCGCCGCAGCTTCTGCATCCGAGATTCTGTCATTACCCGCAAAGGAGACACGTCAGTGCCAGTGCAGACGGTGGAGATGATGCACAAACGTCCCGCCACGGCACATGCACACACACACACACACTTGTGTATGTGTACATCATAGTCGGACCCTCATACCAAATCCGATGAACTTGTATGGACGCGTTGCCGTCGCCACTTGCGCACCATATTCCTCCTGAACACCGCACAAGAACGTGAACACATGAGCGTGGCGTAAACCAAGGCAGCGAAGGCGTCCGTTTGAGAGAAGGGGCCAACAACAGGTTGGGCAAACGCAGATGCACGTACGAGCACACGAGTACGTGTCTACACGTGCAAGGGCACACTTGGCCAAAAAAAAAAAGCGGACGCAGGATACGCATGCGCAATCATGTACGTTCGCACACACACACACACACACACACACACACACACACACACACACACACACACACACACACACACACCTCAAACTCTTTGTGAAGTGTCTCCAGAAAGGCAAATGCCATCTTCTTTGAAAAGTCTTTGTCACAAAGCACCATGTAGCACACGCCATTCTCAACATAGTAGCTGTTGTCAAAGGCAAGTGGCATGCCCGTGGGTTTGAGAAGGTGTGGATGGTCTTCGTTGTGCACTTGAGGTTACTTCCCCACAGCCACAACAACATTCTCACTCGCACGAGCACACACACGCACGCACGCACGCACACACACACACTCTCTCTCTCTCTTCTACACACAATCTCTTACATTTACACCCGCACTCACTCTCTCATCCCCCAGCTCCATACACATTCAAACATGCACACTCTTTCCCATCCTCCTCCAAGCTCCACACGCGCATGCGCACGCTTGAGGACGACAACACGGATAACGGCCGACTCACTGGAAAACAAACGGCGAGTTGGTGTCGATGGTGCATCGCTGTGGGTTGCTTGGCTGTGTGATTTTCCTCAGGATCTTCTTTGCCTGCACCTTGAATGGGCGCAGGGAGGGATCCTCCTCCAAGCTCTCTGCCAACGGCAACCCATCGTCCGCTCGCGCAATCAGGATCTGCCGAAACATCCCGTGTGTCTGTCTGTGTCTGTGTCTGTTTGTGTGTGTGTGTGTGTGTGTGTGTGTGTGTGTGTGTGTGTGTGTGTGTGTGTGTGTGTGTGTGTGTGTGTGTGTGTGTGTGTGTGTGTGTGTGTGTGTGTGTGTGTGGTGAAGGTGTGACAGTCGTTGTTGGCGGTGTTGGCAGTCGTCGCTACATTTTATGCTGTCGCCTCACCAACGCGCATCCAACTCGACAGCGCCTACCGCCGCCGCACAACAACACGCCCCTTCCTCTTCCGCTTCTTGTGGCCGCGCGTGTTGTCGCTGTTCGTCCTGCTGCAGTTGAGCTGGAAGCACGCACACAAAGGTGTGTGAATGCTATGTGTATGGCGCTGTTGTGATCGCTGTGTGTATGAGCGGTTGGGTGTTGTTTGGTGTGTGCTATTTGGTGTGGATTGTTGGGTGTGTGTTGTTTTGTCCTCACATGCTAGGTGTGTTTTGCCTGTAGCGTGGCCAAATCACGATCCGCCGTCATGTGTTTGGCGGAGTCTTGTGTATTGTGTCATTGGATATTCGCCATGTGCGTGTGACTGTGTTGATTGTGGTCTGTTACCTCTTCCCTTCTTGTGTGTACAAACACACGTTGTGCATCACCCTCGCTTCGCTCACACTTGCGGACACCATGCCTTTTGTGTCCTTCTCTTGTTTATTGTCCCTTGCCTTCTGCTTCCTGTGATTCTTGCTCTTGTTCTTGGGCTTGTCTTCATCACGTTGTGGCAGGCGAACAGCAAGTCCCAACGCTCATCAGTGATGCGGTTGAGTGCTTTCGCGACGGTGGCGTCGATTGCCGCCGTCATCCTCGGACTCACCTCAGCTGTCACCGCTCAGGACTCCGCCTGCGAATGTACGCGGTCGCTGCTGCTTCTGTCGTCGTCGTCGTCGTCATCGTCGTCGTCGTTGTTGTTGTTCTTGTTGTTCTTGTTGTTCTTGTTGTTCTTGTTGTTCTTGTTGTTCTTGTTGTTCTTGTTGTTCTTGTTGTTCTTGCTCTTGTTCCTGTTCTTGTTCTTGTTGTCCTTGTTGTTCTTGTTGTTCTTGTTCCTGTCTCTCTCTCTCTCTGCCCCTCTGCCCCTCTGCGCCTTTGCTCCTCTGTCCCTCCATCTGGCACAAACACATGCCCCTCCCCTTTCTTCCTTCCCCTCGTCTGACAGGGAGCCGCGCGTGCCCCGTGTCGCTGCGGCCAAGCACATCTGTGCTGGTAGCGGTGCAAGTCAGCAGCGTCAACGACTTTATCAACGAACGCATTGATCTGGATACAGGCGCGCCTGCGACCGCCGACGAGGTCCACGTGCAGTTCAGGAACAACATGATCCTCACAGGCGCCAACACAACACAGAGCGTCACCTTCTACTCCCCAGCTGGCAGAGCCATTGCGGTGCGCACGTGTGTGTGTGTGTGTGTGTGTGTGTGTGTGTGTGCGTACATGTGTGTGCGTGCGTGTGCGTGTGTGTGTGTGTGTGCAAATGCTTGTATCCGTGTGTGTGCGTGTGCGTCTGCTTTGTGTCTATGCGTGTCTGTTGGCTCCCATTTTGCGCCCATACCCCTTTCTCTTCCCAGTTGCTCTTCCCAGTTGCACAACCCCTCCCCCCCCCCCCCCCAAAAAAAAAAAGCACACCCTCATCTGCTCACCCGCCTGTACGTTGCACCGCATCAGGTGTCTGAGGCGGCGCCCGCAGCGGTTGCGTTCCTGGCCAGCGAGCAGTGGATCAGCACCGCCACCACTGCATGCCTCTGCCACGCGCAGCCAGACGCAACGCCGCTGATCGACGTCGCAAACTACGCAACGTACGACCCTGTCGTGAACAATCACACATCCACAAAGCACACACAAACGAACACTCAAAGAACTATGCCGACACAATGAAAGGCGTACATGCGCACATTCACACACCACACACAAGAGACGTTTACGCCACACACAAACACACACCACACACAAGAGACGTTTACACCACGCACAAACACACACACACATCTACTCGTAAAGACCGCCACAATACCCTCACTGCCCTCTCCCAACCCCCACCTTACCCCAACTACAGCATTCGGGTGCACCTTGACCTCGAGTTTATGGTTGACCGGACCCCCTCGTGTGCGCTGCGCTTTGAGAACACGACGCGCGTGTGGACCGTGGATGCGTCGCTGTATGCGGACATCGCCGTCAACAGCAGCACCACCGCCCTCCGTCTTCAGTCCATCGATTGCGGCAACACCGCCACCCCGACGGCCGTTCGCTTCACCGCCGTTGCCGCTCGCCCCTGCGACATCCCCGGCTGCGTTGCCTGCAAGCAAGACGGCGTCACGTGCGCGGCGTGCTTCAACCCGGCCACGCTCGCCTCTCCCGATGCGTATGCGGATGCACACGTGTACAGCGGAAACGGGTTCACCTACCTTGCCCTCGACGGCACGTGCACGTCGGCGTGCGAGCAGGGCACGTTCCTCAACACCACTGCCGGTGCCTGCATGCAACCGCGCACGTGCACCATGGACGACGAGTACGAGAGCGCGGCGCCCACAGCCACCTCGGACCGGGAGTGCACGCCGGTCACCACGTGCGATGAGCAGGCTGAGTTTGAGCTGACGGCGCCGACAGCAACGAGCGACCGCATCTGCAGCGCGCTGCTCCCCTGCGACAACGGCACCATGCGGGACCCGGCCAACCCGGCCGTGTGCCGGCAGTGCCAGCAGGGCATGCGCTACGATGCCGACGCAGAGGCCTGCGTGCCACTCGCCGCAAACGAATACGAGGTGCGTGCCGTGAACGGCACCACAAGCGAGATCCGCACGTGCGACTGCGCGGGCCCGTGCGTGCGGTTCATCAACGACACGGTGGATACGGTCACGTGTGTCCCGGAAGGGTGCGCCGCCGGGGAGATCAAGGAGCACTTCTTCGCCCCAGACAGCACCTGCACCAGCTGTGGGCCCGGACACGAGATCCCGACCACTGGCAGCTTCTACGGCACGTGCGACATGTACACCTGCCCCTCCAGCACGTACGACCACGATAGCGACCCCAGCACGGCGTGCCGCGTGTGCGATGCTGGCAGCGAGATTGTGACCACGGGCTCAACATCAACGTGTGTGGCGTGCGCGGGCAACACCACCGACGACGATTACGATGCGTCGACTCCGTGCGTGTTGTGCAACGAGTTTGTGGTGGGTCACGCGGGCCCCTGCTCTCTGGTTGCCTGCCAGGCCGGTGCCACCCTTGTGGCGGGCCTGTGCGTCCCCGTTGGGTGTCCGCCCGGGGAGGAGCGTGTCGGCGGCGCGTGCCAGCCGTGCGCTGGTGGCCACTTCAGCATCGGCCCTCGCCAGCCGGCTTGCGTGCCCCACAACCCGTGCAGCAGCGGCACGTACGAGCGCGCTGCGCCCACGGCCACCTCGGACCGCGTGTGCCAGCAGTGCTCGGCCGGGTGCACGTGCACCGCGACGGACGAGACGTGTCCCGGCGGCACGCAGCAGTCGACCGGCGGCAGCACCGCATCCACATCCGGCAGCGGCACAGACTACCTCCCTGTCGGCGCAGGCGTCGGGGTTGGGCTCATCCTGGTGAGCGCGCTGGTTGGCCTCGTCATCGCTCGCAAGCGGCGCGGGTCGAACAAGGCAGGGGACAGGATTGCCATGACCAGCAGCCACAACTTCGACCGGCAGCGACCCTTTTACGAGAACTCCTCCCAGCAGCAGCAGCAGCAACAACAACAAGAACAAGTGCAATACGAGTACGCAGACACGCCACGCATCCAACAGACGGTGTGTGTCTGTGTGTCTGTGTCTGTCTGTCTGTGTGTGTGTTTGTGTGTGTGTGTGTTTGTTTGTATGTGTGTGTGTGTCTGTTTGTCTGTGTTTGTGTGTGTGCGCTTGTGCATGTTTACCTCTGCGTCTGCCTCTGTGTGTGTTTGTGTGTGCTTGTGCGTGTTTACCTTTGTGTGTTTGTGGTTTTGAGTGTGACAACCCTCTCTTGCCTGCGCTGCTGTCCTTGCGTGTTGTGTGATGTCCTGACCTCCCTCCCTTCCCCCCCCCCCCACCTTCCCGCATTCCATCGTGTACGTGTGCGCCCTCCACAACAGAGCATGGGTGGCGGCGGCATGTATGAGGAACTTGACAAGCCTGCATCCGAGAACATGTACTCGTCCGTTCGCCCAGACGGCCGGGTACGTTTTACGAATGGCAGCCCCCCCCCCCACTTGTCTCAACCATTATCTCTCGTCTTTCGTCTTGGACTTGTGCCCTTCGTTGCAATGTTTTGTTCTTGCACGTCGCGCATCCCCTTGCTGCTCATGTCTGTTCCGGTTGTACCTCACGTTTGAGGCACACGATTACCGCTGCCCTCTTGTGCTGTTGATGTTGTTTGCGGTTTGTGGTTACAATCGGGCAGGCGCCGCGTGCCGGTGGCCAGGACACATCCAGCATCTACGCAAGCGTCGACCAGCAAGCCGACGTGGTACTGAAACAACGATGCTTCCGTCTGTTTGTCTGTGTGTATGGGTGTGTTAATGTGTTTGTGTGTGTGTGTGTGTGTGTGTGTGTGTGTGTGTGTGTGTGTGTGTGTGTGTGTGTGTGTGTGTGTGGCGCCTTGTATCATCCCCTCACGCCCAGCCGACCTGCTCATCTTCGCCACTGTGCACCGCTTGGTTCAGCCGCAAGCAGCTGGTGGGCGGCACGAAGGAATGGACATCTACGGATCCGCCATCGAAGACCCCTCTGCGCTCTACTCCGTCCCCGTCAAGACAAAGAAGCCAGAACACCCAGATGGGGTGGGTTTTGTTTGTGTGTGTGTGTATGTGCGTGTGTGTCTTTATTTGTGTGTGTGTGTGTGTGTCTTTATTTGTGTGTGTGTGTGTGTGTGTGTGTGTGTGCATGCGTGTGCATGTGTGTGTGTGTCTGTCTCCGTGCGCCTCCTTGTGGCCGTGACCCAACGCTCACCCTCTCACTGACACAATCCGTTCCCCACCCCCTTTCGCCCAAACACACACACACACACACACACACACACACACACACACACACACACACACACACACACACACACACACACACACACACACACACACAGCTCATCTACGCAGACCTCAAGTTCGTGCAAGGGTCTGCGGAAGGTGGCATTGACCAGACCGGTACCGGGACCGCTGCATCTGGTGGCATCAGTGGCGGGGCGTTCCGGGAGACGGTGCGCGGGCAGCGGCCGCAGGAGGACACACAGTATGCGAGCGTGGACCAGCTGCGAACCCTGCAGGCGCAGCAGGCAAACGAGGGCGGCAGCAGCGTGCTGGACCAGAAGGAGGTCGAATACCAGAACGTGGACGAGTTTGCCTGATGCCATGGCCGTGCGGATGTGCTGATGTGAATTTGATGTTGTTACAACACACTCTTGTTTCAGGTGATGGTGATGAGGAGGAGGAGGAGGCGGAGGCGGCTCTGGTTTCATGTTTTGTTGCGCCTTGCCCTGTTTTTCTGTGCTGGAAGTGGGTGTGGGTGTGATTGGGCGAGCAAAAGTGAGTATGAGTGAGCGAGAGTGTGAGGAAGAGGGGTTTGGCGTGGGTAAGAGGGAGAGAGAGAGGCAGGGTGTAGGATGTGAGAGTGGAGCATCCAAACAAGAGCCTTCGAGAGAACGAAGAGTTGTGCGTTTTTGTTTTGGTTGCGATGGTGATGACTCATCAATTAAACGATCCCGCGTCCTTGTGCCAATACCACGCACCACTTTTCGCCAACGCCCACACACCACACGCACGCACGCACACACGCACCCAAAGAAGAAACCCATGTCGTCGCAACAGGCCCTCCCCCCTGTGAGTGTGGGAGTTGCCTGATGAGCGGTGGTGCACGTTTGCTTTGTTACACGTGTGCTACCTCGCCGACTGCCTCATTAGCTGCCTTGTGCCACAACTCACCATGTCCACGCTTGGTTTTGAATGTCAACATCACCACGACAACACTCAGGGGTGGGAGATGCGGTATGATGGCAACGGACGGCCATACTTTGTGGACCACAACCTGCGTCGCACAACGTACGACGATCCACGCCAACAACGTAAGCCGCGCGCACCCGCAGCCCACCAAAAACACTCTCGCACACACACACACACACACACACACACACACACACACACACACACACACACACACACACACACACACACACAAACCACGTTGTGCTGTCCATAGAGGAGGAAGCAGCACATTAAGTCATGGAGACTACAGTCACACCCCACATCAACAATGCACCCATTCAATCCACCAACCCTTGCCAATGAATTTCATTGTTTCGTTTATATCACATGCACATACCACGCACCCACGCACGCACACAACGCATGCACACACCATTACATTCATGAACCACACAACGATACACGACACACACAACAACACACACACACACATAAATACAACACGAACACACACATAAATACAACACGAACACACACACACATACATACATAAATACAACACGAACACACACACACACACACCACGATACGACACACACCCATACATGAACACAAAAACAAACAAACCCCACACGCAAACACACAACACACGCACGTCCATCTATCACCACCACCACCATCAAAAACAACAACAACAACAACAACAACAACAACAACAACAACAACAACAACAACAACAACAACAACAACGCCATGTTTCCCCAGCACCTGCAAGTACACCTTACCCGGTTGCTTCTCCTTACCAGCAGCAGCAGCAGCAGCCGCCCCAGCAGCCTGCGCGCCCACCGGCAGCCCCACACCTGCCCATGCCAACACCCCCGGCGTCCTCCAGCCAGCCCCCGCACCTGCCAATGCAGCCACCACAGTCGCAGTACCCGGGCTCACACGCGCCACCACAGCCGTCCGGATCCTCGTCATATCCGAGCCAGTACCAGCAGAGCGCATATCCAGGTGGCCCGCCGCCACCACACCAACAGCAGCCGCACCAGCAATACCCACCACAGCAAGCGCCGTATGTGCAGCAGCCACCGCAACAGCAGGGGTATCCAAGCGCCCCAGGTAGCTCATATGCACCGCCGGCCTCATCCTCATACCCGCCACCAGCACAGCAGCCATACCCGCACCAGCCGCACCAGTCGTACCAGCAGCAGCCGTATCAGCAGCCGCAGCAGCAGCAGGCTTATGGATATCCTCCACAGCCCGGTGCCCCGCCACCACAAGGGTATCCGCAAGCACAGCAGCCGTCTGCTGGTGGCCTCCACCGCGTGCCCACAGCGTATGTACTGATTGCTGCATGTGCTGTTGCTATTGAGATTGATGGTGATGACCACGCCGGTGATGTGTGTGTGTGTGTGTGTGGGTGTGGGTGTGGGTGTGGGTGTGGGTGTGTGGGTGTGGGTGTGGGTGTGGGTGTGGGTGTGGGTGGGTGTGTGGTGAGGGCTTGTTTGCTGTTTTGTTCGCTTGCGCCTTGCACCACACGTGTGCAACACCACGGCTGTGACACCACGGTTGCTTCTAGACCTGTGCCGTGTCGTGTGCCGTGTGCCGTGTGCGATGCACGTGACCACGCTGCCCTCCTCTCCCTCTTCCTCGTCCTTCCTTCTTATCACCATTGGCTCTTACTGTTGTGTGCGTGTGTGCGTGTGCGTGTGTGTGTGTGTGTGTGTGTGTGTGTGTGTGTGTGTGTGTTGAATGTTAGGGAAAAGCGCGGCGCGGCTGCACGTGCCTTCCAGATGTACGATCGTGACCGTTCCGGAACCATCGACCGCAACGAGTTTTACCAGGCACTCAACTACCTGGGCGCATCCCTCTCCTGGGTAAGACGCGTGCCTGTGTGCTGTGGTTTTGTGTCGTTGTGTGGCTGTCTTGTCTGTCTGCCTCTGTCTGTGCATTGTCATACCGGCTTCAGTGACTCTCACGCCCTCCTTAACATGCACACACACACACATGCACGCACACCCCGATACACAAACGCCGCTTACATTCTGCTCGTGACAACAGGCGGACGCGTGCGCGGTGTATGATATCCTGGACACCAACAGGGATGGCACCATCACCTTTGCCGAGTTTGTGGACTACTACGTCGCAAACTTCTGAACGCGTGTGTGCGCACCGCACCACGCGACCACAAGCACACGATGAAAATGCATGCTTGCCCTGCTTGCCATGCTTCCACATCTTTCTTGTGTCACCACTCGCCATCCCCTGTCTTCCTTCTCAATGTTTCTCATAAGCTTCCCACCTGTCGTATCATGTCAAGTTCACGATTCGAACGCCACCACTCAAGTTGTCGGCCCTCTTCATTGGGTGGTAACCACATGTGCGCACGCGTGAATACAACGAGCAAGATGACACAAGAAAAACACAAGTGTTGGTGTGGCACGTTGGTTGATGAAAGCATCAGAGAGGCACGGAGAAAATCAGAGACTGACAGACAGAGGGCAGGCGCAAAGTGGTCTCAACGAAGAGTGCTGTGCACATGCATTGGCGTGACGACATGAGGGATTTGTTGAATTCAACGAAAAGCAAGTGGTGCAATGCAGTCGAGCAAGGGGAACTAAGAAAAGGTGCGCACAAACAACAGCACGTTTATCGCCGCGCTTGTTTGGGTGTGCCGCTCCTGATGCAGGGCTGTTCATGGCGATGAAGACGTCGATGGTTCATGCGGGCTGTGCACATGTAACGAAGGAGAAGGGAGAAAAGTACAAATGAGTGTTTGAGCTCCACAATCGCAGCAACGCACCCGTAGATACGGCACCTCTCACATTACATCAGTCAAGCACACACACACACACACACACACACACACACACACACACACACACACACACACACACACACACACACACACAAAACACATGCACGCACAAACAAACACGCACAAACAAACACGCACAAACACAAACACGCACAAACACGGGTGTTGGAACGTACAGAGCGCTCGACAAAGTAGTCTGCAATGGCGCTGCCCTTTGGCTCCTTGCAGAGGCAGGCAATGACATCGCGAAGGGCAACAACGCCAACGGGGTGCTTCTTGTCGTCAACAACAAACACGCGGTGCACCTGTGTGCTAATGAGGCGGTCGACCACATCGCCCAGCGTCGACTCAAGCGTGCAGCACACCGTCTGAAGGGTGGTGGTGGAGAAGGGCGCGAGGGGGAGGGGGGACGTGATGAGAGATCTGAGGACAAGCAACAGAGAAGCAACAAACGAGCAACAAACGAGCAACAAACGAGCAACAAACGAGCAACAGACAAGACAAAGACAAAGAGGAAAGTGGTGTATCGCACCACAAACCACGCAAGCACACACTTTCAACATCCTCACTCCCAGCGCCGCAGCAGATCACAACGTCACAACACACGACGGCACGAACGCACCTCGACGTCGAATGGGGCGACGTGGAGGTCGTTGAAGAGGCTGAGGGGCTGGTTGACGAAGCGAAGGCGGGTTGGACGGACAATCATCAGGCGCGCGTCACGCGAGGACACAACACCGACGTTCACGCCCGTGTCGTCCACAACAGGCAGCGCACTCACGCACTGTTGGCAAGCAGGGTGGATTTTGAAGGAAGGGGGGTTGAAAGAAGGGGCGTGTGAGCGACCACGTGGGAGAACAGGGCGCGGGAACACACAATGACACACACACACACAAGGCGACAGACACAGGGAGGGACACACAGAGTCATACAAGCATACACACACACACACTATCATACACACACAATCATGCACACGCAATCATAAACGCACAGTCATACACACACAATCATACAAAAGAAGCACGCACCTTCTCGCGCATGAGCTTGAATGCTGTCCAGAAGGTGTCGTCCGTAGTGACGGTGACGGGCGCCTTCTGGCCAAGGCCAAGCTGCTTCAGGGTGCGGTTCATGGTGGACGCCATGCGCTCCTTGTGCTCATGCAGGAACTTGACAACAGCGCTCTGCGTGATGACGTTGGTGATGTCCCCGCCTGCATGGGCGATGCGAAGTGTTCAGTGTTGTGTGGTGGTGAGTTGGCGTGCACAGGATTGTGGGTGGGTGGGAGAGGGTGGTTTACGTGGGATGGTGAAAGAAAGGAAGAACGTGCAAGCAACACAATGCACGGAACAAACTGCAACTCTGACTGTTCTCACACACACACATGTATGCACACATATGGACACACACACACGCATGCATGCACGCATGCACGCACGCATCCAATTGGCGCGACACTGACAGGTGTGAACGATGTATGCGCGGTGGAGGGCGTATTTGCCAAGGAGCAGCATGACGTCGAGCATGGTGCTGCGCTCCTCATCCAGCGGCACAAACGGCGAGAACCGGCTCGTGTCTGCATGCAAGCAAACACAACGAAGCAAATGCACCGTAGTGAGAAAAGGACACGGGAAAGTTCGAGACACACAGACACACATAGACACGCACAGACACACAGACACACACAGACACACAGACACATATACACACAGGCGGCGAAGCAAAAACAGGGTGTGAGTGAGGGTGCATCATGGCATTCAACGTACTTGGATCGGCGTCCATGACCTCTGAGATGGGGCTGGTGGTGAACTCTTGGCGGAGGAGGTCCTCCACACTCTCTGGTGGCACGCCGTCCACTTGGTCCAGCATCCAGTACATCAGGTTCACCGCATCAATGGTGCCCTGTGAATCAAGGAAAGTGTTGTTGTTGTTGTTGTTGGAGTTGATGGTGCAGTGAGCGTGTGAGCATGCGTGAGAACGAGGCAGCAAGTCAGAGATGAAACAACCCTCGCACAAAGCAAGCAAACATGCACAAAGCAAGCAAAAACACATGCACAATGCACACACACACACAAACCCGAAATGCTCACCCACAGCCACAATTCACGGAGAGCACACACACACACACATACACATACACACACACGAGTCAACGTACGACGTATTTGTCAAGCCAGCTCTCGTCTTCCTTGGCGTCTGGCTTTGCCACGGGGGCACTGAGGATGTTGTGTTGGGCGAGCAGGCGTGTGGCATCGCGCACGGACATGTCCGCGGTCACGGTGACCACTTTGCCGAGTGCGGGCTTTGGCAGCACGGTGAGCTGAGTCAGCTCAAAGAACTCGTTGTAGAGCTCCGTCACGCCTTCTGGAAGAGACATGGCTGTTGGTATTGGCGACTTGTGGGCTGTGTGGTGACTTGTGTGCGACGTGCGGGCGTATGCGGGTGATCGAAGGGAAGGATGTGATGTTGTGATTCACAATTCGGCCGTGCGTTTGCTTGGTTCTTTGGCTGGCTGGGTTGATGGGTCTGCTTGGTTGGCTGTTTCACAGGCTGGGTGAGGTGCAAGGAGAGGTTGGGAAAGTGAACAGGAGAAGGAGATTGGATCAGGGAAGGCAAGAGCAGCAATGTGAATGCAAGCAAGGCACTACTGCAGAAGCAATCGTGGAGGCATCGAAACCAAAACAAAACCTTCCCGCAGCAACAACTTGCTTGCGCACTGGCGCAACGCACCATGAAGCAATCAACCTGCACACTCCTCCATGACGCAAGCACGACAGGTGCACACACGAAAACAAGAAGAACACGTTTTGGTCTTTGAGGGCGTGGCTGGCTTGCGCCGAGTTAAAAATAGACTTGCCCGTTTTTGAAGGCGGACAACGGACAATGCGCACCGCTCGCTGGTCGCTGCTGCTGCTCTGCTTCGTTTGGTTTGGTGAGATGAGATGAGAGCAGATGGCGACGATGGAAAGGGAAAGGTAAGGAGGGAGCACGGGCAGCAGCGTTCATTTTCTCCTCGCTCGCGCCAGCCCCTTGACCATCACCCTTCCCTTTGATCGACAATCAGGCTGTCCGCCGAATCCAAAAAGCAACCGCACAACAACAAGCGACGCCAACAGCCAAGATGGAGTCGATGCACACGTCCCCGCCTCCGCCTCAAGCACACGAACAAGGACAGGACCAGGCACAAGCCACCGCCATGGAGACGCCGTCGCAATCCCCCTGCCAAGACGAAGGCCACAACAACGACAGCGGGTCCCCGTTGCCAAAGCAGAGCAAGACGCTGGCCCAGGAGGACGAGGACACCGAGGCAGGACGGCGCGCTGCCATGGATGAGGAGCAGGAGCAGGAGGAGGAATACCAAGACCACGACCCCGAGTTTCTCCAAGAGGAACACGAGGACGACGAGGAGGAGGAGGACAACGAGGATTATGCACACCAGGAAGGCTACCGTCATGATGTCGTCGGTGCTCGGGGTCCTGGCACGGTTCGTATGAGTAGCCCAGAGCTCTTGCATCGCCTCGTCATGCACGGCAAGACGTAAGTATTCGTGTCAGAGTGCGTGCAACTTGCATACAGGTGTGCATGCGTGCGTGTGTGTCTGTGTGTCTGTGTGTCTGTGTGTCTGTGTGTCTGTGCTGTGTGTGTGTGAAAGTACATGCTGCTGTGCATGGGAATCATGACCACATGACCTCACTCGAACCGTCACAACTTCGTGTTTTCCCTCGTATTGTTGCACTGCATAGGTCGCAGATGTTTGAGCTGCGGTTTGTCATGCACCAGCATCGCGTCACCGCTGCGGATGAGGCCCGTCGCGTCGTGCAGGCGAACCTCCAGCGACGCCTGTACGCAAACCAGTTTGCATTGTTTCCTACGCCGTGTCTGTGTGTGCGTGTGCGTGTGTGTGTGTATGTTCGTGTGTGCGATTGAGTTTGCAATGCAAGACTGCACTTCCCCAAGCTGTGGCTTACTGCGGGTGCCTTCCAACATGCAAACACACACGCACACACACACACACACACACACACACAGCGCGTCAGCGTCCGAGGAGCACGACGAGGACGAGGACGATGAACGGCTCTCCACTGCCTCTGCACCCATCAGCGCAGCCCACCACGATGGCGCTGGGGGTGATGAGGACGCTGACACGCTGCTCCACACCATGCCGCAGAGCAGGCACTCATCACAGCCGTCCACCTCTTCCTCAGACTGGGCCTTTGACCTCTTCCAGGAATTGCTGCTCAGCAACAGCGGCAGCAACAACGGCAGCAGCGGCGGCAGCGCCTATGGCGGTGACTCCCCCGTGGGCTCGCTGAGCAGCAGCCCCGGCACGGTGCGCCGCCATGCCGGCAGTGGCGACGACGGCAGCGAAACAGACACGGGCAGCGAGGACGGGACATCGGAGCTGGCCAGCATCTTCGGCGGCACGGTGCACGGCGCAGTCACGCCGCAGACGCACGCGCAGATGGCCGAGGCCGATCGCACCGCCCGTCTCAACGACGTCGCAGCCATGGCCACACAGGTGAGCAGCACATGTATATGTGAATGTGTGTGTGTGTGTGTGTGTGTGTGTGTGTGTGTGTGTGTGTGCGTGTGTGTCTGCACCCTTCTGCCTGCCTGCCTGCCTGCCTGCCTGCCTGCCTGCCTGCCTGTGAGCGACATTTTCAGGGCATCTGCTTGTGTTTGTGTTTGTGTTTGCGCTTGTTCCCCGCCACTACCCGCAGCTCAACCATCCCTCCTCCTCTTTCCTCAACCCTCCTTGTGCCATTCCAGTCCCGGGTGCGAGAGGTGTTGACAGGTGAGCGCCGCGCTGCGCTCGAAGCGCTGTTCGCCGCACCAGAGCCGTCACCGTTATCTTCGTCGTCGTCCTCATCCACCACCACCACGACGCGTCGCGGCCCCCCACCGCCGGTCCGTCCACGCGTGCGCAGGACTGTCAACCCTCAGCAGCAGCAGTCGACTGCAGCACATGCGGAGGAGGAGGAGGAGGACGGAAGTGATGACGACGGTGCCAGCGGCAACCCCGAGCTGGCTGAGTTGCGGGGCCAGGGCGTGGTGTCGCGCATGCTTCGGCGTCGCTTCTTCATCACCAACGTCAATGCTTCCCTGGCCACTGCCAGCCACAACCTCGGGCCCCAACGTTACGATGTCTGGCGTCAGATCACGCACACCATCAACAGCCGCCGTGGAGGCAGTCAGCAGCCACAACCGGCGCAGACTTCACAGCAGCAGCCACAGCAGCCACAACAGCAGCCACAACAGCAGCCACAACGGCAGCAGCGTCCGCCACTTCCGCTGCCGCAAAGCCGGCCGCAGCCTGAGGAGCATCAGCGTCAGGCAGCAGCCACACCGGCACACCGCGGCGGCGATGATGGCCATGCTGGCAGCGGTGTTCGCGCGCCAATCCCACAACAGCGAAATGTTCGCCTGCAAGATGCACACGCACGCGCCCCACAGCGTCGCCCAGGGGCGCGCAACACGGAGATGACGGTGCGATGGCGATGTTGATGATGTATGGGGTTGTTTGGTTGTATGTGGCGTTGCATGTTTGCTTTACTGTATTTGTGTAGCACACGCTTGTCGATGCTCGTGCGCATGTTTATTGCATGCGTGTGCTCGTGCTGCATTCCCAGTCTGTATTGGTGGCTGCATTGCGGGTTTCGTCAGCCTACTGATGCTTTTGCTCTGCTTCTTGTCGTGACCACAGCACGAGCTGTCGCAGCTGCTTGCGTCCCATCTCGTCCAGAACATGCTGCAAGGTGCGTGTGCGTGTCTGCACATGTTGCCCATGACATGCGTACGCAACACGTTGCGTCGCAACTGTCGCTCACAAGTCGTCCAGCAGATGACTGTACTGTTCGTTGTCCTCTCACCTCCGCGCTTCCTCCACTTGCTTTCACCCTTGTCTAGGTAACTTCCGCACGGTGCTTGAGCTCCATCTGCGCAACGCCCGTCTCCGCCGCCAGAACCAGGCAGACCAAGCCACCCCTCGCACCCGCACAGCCTGGCGTCCACGCCAACAGCAACAGCAGCAACAGCAAGAACAGCAGCAGCAGCAACAGCAACAGCCGGCTGAGCCTGTCCGTCGCCCCTCCCCGTAAGCATTTTCAATGTGTTGTATTGTCTGTGTGGCATGAGTGCAAGTGCAAGTGTGGCTGCGGGAACACCTCGCACCACAAGCACGACAGGCTTGTGTTCCCATATCCTCATCACACCAAATAATCACGCGTCAATGCGACACCTCATCAAGTCGACACACACTCCCCCCCCCCCCGCCAACCCGTTCCTCCTCCAGCGCGGCCGGTGGCGGGAGTGCAGCGCTGCTGGCCCGGCGCGTGGACGACCTCACGCGGCAGATGGCGGACCTCGTGGCGCTGGTGCAGACAACCTACCAGAGCCAGCTCACCATGGAGCGCTCGCTTCGCCAGGAGGTGGCGGCAGCCCTGCACGGCAACCCCCCGCAAGCCGCGTCCCGTCCCGCTCAGGGCAACAGGTGTGTTGTCTGCCTGCAGGACCAGGCGGACACCATCATGTACCGCTGCGGACACCTCTGCGCCTGCAACAGCTGCGCCACGAAGATCCTGGTGAGTCATCGGTGTGCACTGGATGTGCCCGTGCGTGCTTGCGCTTGTCTCATGCATGCTTGCGGTTGTTTCTGTACATCTGCCACGTGTGCGTCCCCACCCGTTTTCTCACTACCATCACCACCACCACCACCACCACCGATACCACTCCTTCCCCTACTCCTCCTACTCCCCCTCCTTAGGCGGATGGTCACGCGTGCCCGTGCTGCCGTGCTCCTGTCACGGATGTCCTGCGCGCATACATGCCTTGAGCGTCGTGTCGTCTAATCACAGGACCACCACGCACACACACGCACCCTGTTCTCATTTACATTGAAACTCTGTTGATTGGCTGCTGTGATTCCTTACTTGATTGTCTTCCTTGATGGTCTTCCTTGCTTGTCTTCCTTGCTTGTCTTCCTTGCTTGCTTCTCTTGCTCAAACCATCGTGATCCCTCCGTGTTGACTGGTGGTCAACAAACCAACCAACAACCAACAGACAGTACAAGAACACCAACACAAGCTGCCATTAAAGTCAATTTTGACTTTTGACACAAAGTCAATTTTGCCGAGAAACTTCCAGCAACACAACAGCACAACACCCAATATGAGCGCGCGCGACATCATCCGACAGCAGCTCGAGGAGCTCATGGGCGCTGAGGCCATGGGAACAGGTGAGTCTGCCTGCCTGTATGTGTGTGTGTGTGTGCGCGCATCTGTGTGTGTATGTGTGTGTGTGTGTGTCTGTGTGTGTCTGTGTGTGTGTGTGCATGCGCGTGTGCATGCGTGCGTGTGCGTGTGTGTGTGCGTCTGTCTATTGCTGTTCGCAAACACTCGTGTCAGCGCACACAACTACAATCACTCTCACACGCGCGCACACTCGCACCACCCCCTTCTCCCTCCCTTTCTGTATGAAAGGCACGAGCGTGAAGGACGTGGATGATGAGCGGAACTGCAGGTTCTACCTGGCTGGGCTTTGCCCACATGAAGTGTTCAGCTCCACGGTACGTGTATGTGTGTATGTGTGTGTGTGTGTGTCATGTTGTCAAAATCATGTTGTTCTGACACACACTAGTACACATACACACACGCACAAACCGCACTAAAGCACACGACCACGCTCACGGTGCAACCCGCAACGCATTTGTGTGTGTGTGTGTGTGTGTGTGTGTGTGTGTGCAGAAAATGGACCTGGGCCCTTGCGAGAAACAGCACATCCCAGAGATGCAGGAAGAGTATGCCAAGCGCCTGAAGGAAGGCAGGTCGTTTGGATGCGAATACGACCTCATGAAGGAGCTGCAGAAGATTGTGGACGAAGCCGAGCACAAAATTCGCCAGCAGCAGTAAGCTCACAGCCAACCACATGCGCATGGAGGCCTTGGGGAGAACGTGTGTGTGTGTGTGTGTGTGTGTGTGTGTGTGTGTGTGTGTGTGTGTGTGTGTGTGTGTGTGTGTGTGCGTGCGTCTGTGTCTGTGTGTGTGCTTTGGTTCGTTACTGGTGTGCTTGGAAGGGTGAAAAGAGCTATTGTCGCTGTCCACGCTGCTTGCCTATCGTCAACATGCGCGCAACTCACATGTTCCTTTGCCCGTTGCTGACAGGGTTCGGCTGGAGCGGGAGCAGCAGTACGATGCAGAGACAACAGCCAAGGTACGTGCAAGCCCTCACCTTTTTTTCGTACTCACCCAAACTAATAAAATACATAGACGCACACACGCACACAGTGTGGTTGCTCCCATTTCCTCCCTCACTTGTACACACTCACTCAAACAAACAAACAAACAAACAAACAAACAAACAAACAAACTCTGTTGTTGTCGGCGCGCAGGCCAAGCTTGTGGAGGACATTGCGGAGGAGGTTGGCAAGACACTCGCCGAGGCGCAGCGGCTAGGTAAGTCTGAGTGTCGTCATCTCCACACACACAGTTCGTTGGCGCGTCAGTTCCATGAGTAGCATGGGCATAGGCGAGCGCCGTTGCCATTTGTTGTTGCTGCTGTCGTCGCTGAGCCGCTCTACCCGCTGATTCATCCCGCACCAACAGCAGCAGCCATCATCCAACCCGAACCTCTTGTATCGAGGGCTGCAACACGCTTCGTGCGCGTGCCATGAGCGTTTGCCCAGCTTCTGAAGTAGCAGCAGCAGCAACAACCACAACAGCTTAGCAACAACAGCAACCAAAGAGCTGTGATCGTGTGTGCTTGAAGCGGAGCGGGTCACACGTGTGCGTGATATTCGAGCCGGTCATCATCACACGGCATGCGCTTCCACGCCTGCTGCTTCTTCCCGCTTTTTCCCGCTTCTCCCGTCAGTTGCGTGTCGAACCCCCAGCCAGCCCCTATCTTCCTGTACACGCACACACACACACACACACACACACACACACACACACACACACACACACACACACACACACACACAAACACACACGTGTCTGTTTTCTCCACATATTCCCTTAGCTTCTGGCATTTCCTCCGCCTTTCGTGCTGTTCACCCCCATCGCACAACAATTCTTCTGATTTGCTCGTGTGTGTGTGTGTGTGTGTGTGTGTGTGTGTGTGTGTGTGTACAGCTGAGGATGGCCAGGTCGAAGCGTCCAAGAAGCTCATGGAGAAGGTCAACGAGCTCAAGGCCAAGCACGAAGAGCTTCAGGTGTGTCCACCATTGTGTGTGTGTGTGTGTGTGTGTGTGTGTGTGTGCTGTCGGATACCAATGACCAACTCAACTTACGCCCAGTGATTTGTTGGAATTCTTCTTCTTCCTCTTTTACACCACTCACTCCTACGCCTTCCCCCACATCCCAACAGAACGAGTTCAAGGCCATGTTCCCATCAACCGGCAAGCAAACGCAGCAGAAGCTGCGTGTGTGTGAAATCTGTGGTTGTTTCCTCTCCATCTTCGACAACGACCGCCGGTGCGTCAGTGCCACCACCCCCAACCGACAACGCGCCTTTGTGCTGCACCCTACACACACACACACACTCTCTCTCTCTCTCTCTCTCTCTCACACACACACACACACACACTCACTCACTCACTCACTCACTCACTCCATCGGCCACAAACGCTCGTGCATGAACTTGTGTAACACCTGTCAGACTGGCGGACCACTTTGGTGGGAAGCTTCATCTCGGGTATTTGAAGATCAGGGAGCACCTGAAGCAACTGCAGGAGCAGCTCAAGGACGCCCCGCCACCACGCTCATCGTACGACACACACACACACACACACACACACACACACACACACACACACACACACACACACACGCACGCACGCACACTCACTCACTCACTCACTCACTCACTCACTCACTCACACACACACACACACACACGCACACACTGTCTCTCTCTCTCTCTCTCACACACACACACACACACACACTCTCTCTCTCTCTCTCTCTCCCTCCCTCTCATACATTACTCTCACACACGCATGCTCGTTGCACGCATGCCCGTTGGCCCTCGTTTTGCCGTTCCTTACCCCTCTCACCGCTTTGCTTTCACCGCGCTGACGTTGCCCATACGTGCGTCAGGTCCCGTGACCGCGGCCGCGATCGTTCGCATGACCGTGACGACCGCCGCCGCAGCCGCCACAGCCGCTCCCGTGACCGTGACCGTGACCGCCGCCGTTCCCGTGATCGCTCTCGTTCCCGGGATCGTGATCGTCGCGGCAGCAACAGGGACCGCTACGACCGCAGGGACCGATATGATCGATATGACCGATATGACCGATATGACCGATATGACCGACGGTAAGCTGATCGCTTGGCTGCGGTGCTGTTAAGTCCATCCCCCCTCCCCCCGTTTGCTCTTTGCTTATGTTTTTTTCTCTGTGCTTCAGGCCACTCACGTTTGTTGCTCTGGCATTCTCACCAACAGGGACTACGACCGCCGCGGATCCCGATCCTCCCGCCACCGTGACGACGATGACTTTGACGACTATCGCCGCCGTCGCTAAACCACACATACACACACATACACACACATACACACACATGCATACGCCTTTGCTCTACTCCCTGGCCGTCTGCCAACCACCATGCTGTTTTGCGCTCTCGTGTCGTGCTGCCATTCCAAAGGCTGTCTTTGAAGTGTGCCTAACCACTGTAATAGTTGTGTAACAAGTTTGCTCCCTTCCAACAGTACACCGTTCATATGAAAATCATCGCAGCGCATGTCCAAACGAAGCCGCTGGCAGCGAAAGACTCTCGCACGCATGCATGTGTCGCGCCACTAGCACATGCACGCATGCACGAGGTTTTAGCGCCCAGCTTCACACGGATATGAAACGTATGTCCCCCATCTCCTGCCAACAAAACCAAGAGGGTGTGTGAGAGTGAGATCGTGTGCAAGAGAGAGAGAGAGAGAGGGTGTGAGAGTGAGATCGTGTGCAAGAGAGAGAGAGAGAGAGAGAGAGTGTGTGTGTGTGTGTGTGTGTGTGTGTGTGTGTGTGTGTGTGTGTGTGTGTGTGTGTGACAGACAGAGTGAGAGAGACATGCGCGCGTGTGCGTGTGCTTCGGTGAGCTCAGCAACAACAAAGCGGCGCGCTTTTGAAACGCGCGCACGCACCTGAATGCGGTTCACAGTGTGTCGCTGCCTGCGCATCTGCTTGAAGACGTAAACGAAGCCCAAGAAGCTGAGTAACGCAACAATAAGCGCAATCACCGCCAACGTCCGCGCCGTGTAATCTTGCTGACCGCTCGATCCGGGAGAGGGAGAACCTGAACTTGCCTGCATACATTCCAGAACCGGCAAACAAAATGACAACGCCCGTCCACAGCGCAATGAGAGCGATGCCGTGACTCTGATATTGAACAACATGGAAAGCAGCAAAACTACATACACACAGATATAGACCCTACTGCATCACGCACTTGCACACACACGCACACACACACACACACACACCAATACACGCACACACCAGTACACACACGCACACACAAATACACACACGCACGCGCACTCCAACACACCTCGACAGGGGTTGTGGTATCTTGTGCGAGTGCGGGTGAACCCGCGAGCACCACGACCGCAAACACGACCACCACCAACGCCGCCGCCATTGCTTCTGGGAATGCAATTTGTCATGTCGCTTTTTGTACCCAACATGGGATGGACAAGATGGGTTGTACGAACAGGCTACATAATGTAACTATGTAATGTAACAACGCCACCACTACAGTGTGTGCAAAGCAAACACGAAGCGACGAAACATGTAAACTGTAACAGTAAATCTCGGATACGAGGTAGGAGTAGCTGAGCCATTTACACAAAATACAATGCGCACAGCAAGAACACTTACACGACTTCACCATCCACATCTACACACAGCAAGAACACTCACGAGTCCGCTCGCTCTCTCCGTTCGCCCTTACCCTCCCCAGAACACACACGAACACACACGTGCACACATACACACACAACATACACATCTATTGACAGTCTCGTCTGATACTGATGTCAAGGACCTGGTTCAAACACAAGCAGAGCGTGCGGGAGAACGGAAGCGCCGTCATGCAACACGAGCTGCACAGCCGGACAACCGCCCTCGGCTTGCCAATCCTCAACCGACGCGAAAGGCCGAGCGTTGCTGGCCGGTTTGGTCGCCATGTTTACCACAGCAACGTGGGCGTCGTGTCCAGGCATCAGCTTCTCCCCGTCAACTTGCGCCTCCGACAGCATCGGGAAGGGGTTGGTGTACACCACATCGCACAGCAGCACCAGTTGGCAGCAGGGGAAGCGGGACAGCCGCCACCTCTCCAGAGTACGCGGCAGGTCTCTGTCCTTCACAGCGATGGGCACGGCCGACTCCAGAGCAAAGTCTAAGTCAGGTGTCACGTAGAACCCGTGGCCCATCCAGCCACCATCTTTTGGCACTAGGTGGCTCATGTCACCACTGAGAATGGCCACTGCCGCCTCGAACGACGGCAGCCCACAAAATGCGCGCTGGATGCGCAAGTTCACATGAAGCGCGTCGTTCGGGGAGGGGACGCAGAGGAAGTGGTACGGGCTGTTCAGCGCGTGCGGGTGCATCGTTGCGTAGCTGAGCAGCGCAATCTCCTGTGGCGAGCTGTGGTGCTCCGACGCCATGTCTTGCACCGGAAATGGGCGGGGCAGATCTTCCCGTTGGCCGTCGCACTTGCAGCGCACCATGATGCGATTGCGCATGACTGCGCCATTGAACGCAGCATTCTTCACGTGAGAAATGACCAACGCAGCGTCGCGGAGACGGCTCAGGACGGGATCCATGGATCGTGGCCCAGCCAGCGCCTTTCGCAGCACCTGAAAGGGTGTACGAGCAAGAACAAGGCATGCCCTCATGTAAACATCGAGGCTGTATCAACAGATGCACCACGAACAAACTGACCAGCACAAGAAAAGGTCCCTCACTGCTCACGAGCAGTCACTCGCAGTCGCTGACACAAACACAAGTGATAACAAACAACACAACACACGCACACGCACACACACGCACACGCACACACAACACACGCACACGCACACACGCACACGCACACACATACACACACGCAAACGCAAACGCACACGCAAACGCACACACATACATGCACACGCACACACGACACGACACCTGATGTAAGAGCTCCTGGTGCTCGGCAAGCGAGAGCCTGAGTGGAGCAACAAGGGTGGACGGTGCATCAGGTAGCGGCGCGAGAAGCGTGTCAATCTGGTCAACCACGTCCTGGCTCAGCTTCCACACGGCGTCATCCGCGCCAAACAGGATCTCCTCGTGCAAGTCCAGGTTCACGGGCCCGCCTTGCTTCGCAGCCTCCCACTGGATCAAGAACGCCTTGTACAGCTGCCCAAAGTCATAACGCTGGCCAATGGGCTGCAAGCAGCCCGAGATGATGTCTTGCATCTCCGGAGAGGCGGTGCGTCCGTTGATCTCCTTGTCTACGGCCATGAACACGTGGCGCTCATAGCAGTGGGCAATGTACTTGATACGCCGCTGATGCGTCATAAACTCAAGGTGATGCCAGGGCCGGAGCCCAAACACCATCTCCCACGCGACGCAGCCAAAGGAGAACACATCGGTCTCCCGTGTCAAGAGGTCGCCGGCGAACTGCTCGGGGCTGGCCCAGAGCTCCGTACCCAAGCGAGCAGACACGTGCGAGCTCTGCTCGCTGACGCTGCTCAGCCCAAAGTCACAAATCTGCGTGGACAAGCTGGCCGTAAGCAAGACGTTGGGCGACTTGAAGTCGCGGTGCACAACGCCGTGTGCATGCAAGTACTCCATTGCGCTCGCCATCTCCATCAGCATGCGACTCCGTTCTGCTCGGGAAGGCGCTGCCTTGCTGGTGTGCAGGTACTCGTACAGAGATCCGCCGCTGGCCCAGGTCATCATGAGGTACACCACGCCGGGGTCCGCTTGGTCGTAGCACAGGCCCAAGAACGGAACAATATGCGGGTGCCGCATGGTGAGGAGGATCTTCACCTCGAGCAACAGGCTGTGGTTGCGGTTGCTGTGCTTGCCTTGGATCAGCGCTGTCAGCGACGGCGCGCGATCTAACAGCACTTGCTTCAGGGCCACCATCTGGCCAGCATACGTCCCCTTGAACAGGTTGCCCGCAGCACCCACGATGGGACGGTGGCGCATGTCCTCTGCCCTGCGCCAGTTGTCCACAAACGACACGTCCATCCGCAAGTGCAACAGTGCCTCTGTCATGCGCGCATTCACGACGGCGCAATGGAGCGCGCGAGTGTGTGCGTAATGTGTGTGTGTGCACGTTGTGTGTCATGTGTTAGTGCACACAGGTGTGCGTGTGTTTGTTGTAGGTGGGTGTTGTGTGAGTGTGTGAGTGCGCACATGCGTGCGTTGTACATGTTGTGCGTGTATGGGTGCAGGTCGCTGAACGTGCGCAGTTGAGCGACGTTGAGCGAGCAAGAAAGGCGGGCGCTTCGGTGTGTGCACGAGCACTCGCGCATGGACACGTGTCAGGTTTTTCCAACACACTCACCAACTTCCGCTTCGCGGGACCTCCAGTTGGCACGCTCGTCATATCGAGGCATGCTTCTGCGCTTCTCTCGCCGCAACTGCCTGCGCAGCGCGTTGATCTCTTCATCTGGACACCAGCGAACAACGTGGCACGGTAATGCAAGTGCAAAGGCAGTGCTGTGAGCCTAACAGCCAGGTGTGCACAACATACACAACAGGGGCAATGGGTAAAGTAGCGCGCGAGGGATAAAAGTCCCGGTGTCACATTCACCTGTGCACCTTCCCTCATGTCTGTGAGTCTGTACCTTTGTGGAACAGTTCGCGTTTGATGGCGTCAAGTTTTGTCTCCAGTTCACTCACGCGGCTGATGGAGCCGACGTCGCTGCTTGAGGACGACGAAGAGCGGTGCTACAGAGCCTCACACGAAAATGCAAGAGAGGTGGCATGTGGGATTGTGGTTTGAAAGCACTTGCGATTCCTCGTCGCGACGCAATATTCGGTGCGTTGCGAAAGCGCCCACATTCACATCCACACACACACACACATCCAACACACAACACAACACACGTACTTGCACGGAAGAAGTGCGCGTGATTCGTTGAATGTTGTATCCAAGCTTTGCTTCGCCATCGAACCTGCACACAAGTCGCACGAAAAGCGAGTCAGGGCAACAATTCGTGGGTCCCCACCCCAGCAAGCACCCAAGCACTCAACCGCTTGCTCCTTGGGCGAAAGCTCAACAGCACTCGGCAAGGAGCAACACAGGGACCCAGACGTGTGCACCATGGTATGAAACTGTTGCAGAGTACATTCTGGACCAAGGCAAGGCAGACACACAACTTACAGAACGGTACACAGCATCTTGGCGGCTTCTTCGCCCAGTGCTCGGTCATTTGCATTCCCCGTCAAACTACACCATGGGCACGCATCAGTAAGAGAAATGACTATCGCACGCAACGCTTGACTCATCATGCTAATCACGCAAGGTGTGACATCAAATCATCAAAAAGTTGACTGATGTGATGCCCTGTACATACTCAAGGGTGATGAGCTGGGTGTTCCATGCCAGAGCGTGAACAATGTCCAAAATGCCTTCGCCGCTGATGCCGTTATTGCTGAGGCTGGGCACATGCAAGGAGAAGCATTCGGGAGGGCGGAGGGGCCAAGCCATCGTAGCAGTGCAAACAGAACCCCCAGTTGGGTGTTGGCAAGGTAACGTGAGTGTGAGTAGCTATCGACAGTGTTCTGAGTGAACCGAATTGGCGTGGAAACGTGGAAAACACACAGGAACAGATCGCACAATGGGGAGCGATTGCCACCCCACCCCCCTCCCTCTCAACCCACAGCCTCTGCCCTCATCAAGCAGCTGAACACGTACTCGAGGTATTGCAGGGACGTGTTGTGTGCAATGACCCCTGCAAATGCTTTGGCGCCGGCGTCGCCCACAGTTCCGTTTGACAATCTAGTCCGTCATGCAACAAGCGAACAAGCGAACAAGCGAGCAAGCAAGCACAGTCAGGCTTGTTTAAGATGACAGTGGTGTGAAGACAAGGCGTCGCCTCTTGTGTTTGTGCGTGCGTGCGCGTGTGTATGTGTGTGTGCATGTGTATGCATGACACTCAACGACGATGCATGAAAGAGTTTGTGCAAGGGACGCCTGCCGACTCACGAAACGTTGTGGAGCGACTTGTTCTTCTTGATGGCGTTGGCTAGTGTCCATGCGCCTGCTTCGTCCAGCTCATTTTCAAGGATCCTGGGCAGCAGAATGAAAAGCAAGCAAGGAATGCGGTGACGATCGTGCGTGTGTGTGTGTGTGCGTGCGTGTGTGTGCGTGTGTTATGTTTGGGAACATGGCTGCAAGGCTGATAAATAAGCACAGGCAGCGCCTTGCATCCGCACACATTGGTGAGTGCAGGCGTGTGTGTTGATGGTGTATCTATGTGCTGCTTACACAAGCGATCGGAGAGAAGTGTTACTGGCAAGCGCACCCGCCAGTGCACAAGCTGCATCAGATAAGATTGGACCAAATAGCCTGCGTACGCATCAATTGTAAATGTGAGTGCATCATGTTTGTGTGCATTGTGGAGTGGCATCAATGGCGGAGCGCGTGAGGAATGATGCATGTTTGCGAAGCGCACAAAGGTAACAAGGTTGTACAAGAGCAACAAAAGCAGCAGCAGCAGTATCAGCGCTGTGCGTCACGCTGAATGGAGCAACGGCAACCAGCCAACAACAAAACAAATCTTTACGTGAGGGAGGTGAGGGTGCTATTGGTTCGCAGTGCGCGCGCGAGCGGCCAAGATTGTCCGTTCTCACTGTTGTCATGGCCCAGCCTGTCAATTGGTCAAACGGCAGTGGAAGCGAAGGAGAGAGAGTGTGTGTGAGTGAATGCGTGTGTGTGCGGAAGTGTGTGTGTGTACGATAGGGCATGCAGATGTGGATGTGAGTGCACACCTATGGTGGGGCACTAAGACGAATTGTTCGTGCAATTGTTGATCGCAAACGCAGGGGCAGACTTACGTGCACACACGAGCCGCCCCCCCCCCCCTTTCCCACCCTCCCCGACTCGATGACAACCATATACACGCGATCAACTTACACAAATGTCTGGAGTCCAATGTTGTTGACAAGAATGTGCGCGAGTGCCCAGCTGCCGTCCGTGCCGCCCACTTGCTTCTTGATAACAAGCTTTTCCAGCACCTCATTGTTCCGCAGTCCAGAGGCCAGTGCACTTGCCTCCCGCGAATCAACGCTATCGAGCCTGATGGAGATTACATAGAATGCATGCATCCGCATGAACAGTGTGCATGTGTCTACACGGAGGGGGTGGTTCCCTTGCGACAGCCATCCGCAGCACGGGTGTGTGTGTGTGGTGTGGTGTGTGGTGTGGTGTGGTGTGGTGTGGTGTGGTGTGGTGTGTGTGTGTGTATGTGTGTATTTGGTCGGGTGGTATTGACATACTCGAGGCGCTGCAGCGTTGAGTTGTCCCTGAGAAGCTGCTCCAGCGCGCCTGGTTTTGCAGTGTGACAGATGCTCGTGGATAGCCTGCGAGTGGTGATTGGTGTGATGGTGCGGGGGACATGAAGGGATTGGGAGTGTGAGCGGCGGGCATGCACGTGTGTGTGTGCATGACAGCAACCCAAAGTACATATGAGAGAGAGAGTGTGTGTGTGTGTGTGAGTGAGTGAGTGCTTGCACACGTGTTCGTATGCATATTGCATGCACGTGTGCATGTGTGCACCAACAGATGCGAACCAACAACAGACCAAGTGATCACAAGCAAGCCAGGTGACAGGTGTGCAACCTGTTGTACTCACATGAGCTGCTCCAGGGAGTCATTCATTTGACAAGCACGTATGAGTGCGTGTGCGCTTTGGGCCGTCGTCACAGTGATTGAAAGGCTGGAGAAGTTATCCGTGCCATGAAAGGTTCCCGTCATACAAACATTGTGGCTGTGCCAGGACGCTTAGTGTCGGGGAATGGAAGGTCGGGCATGAACTGCATAATGCAACACGCACAGGAACCCTGCACGCCCCTCAGCCAAAACTTGTACCTGAGGACGGTCAGGGCCTTGTTTGCCTGTATCGTGTGAGCAAACGCGAGTGCGGCCTCTTCGCTGATGATGCCTTCGCCGAGTCTGCAGGGAAGACGCATTTGCACAAGCGCGGCCAGTAAGTCACATCACAACAGTCACGTGAGCAGACACAACACAGAGCTAAACCAAGCAGAGATGGGAGAAGGGGAAAGGAAGAGAGGGCGGTGGAGGAGGGAGGGAGGATAATAATGGCCGTGCTTTCAAGGAAAGCAAACCACGTGCCATCAAGAACAGCACACGCTGTTCCTCGTCAACATACAAGCCAACACGCACGCGCATCTCGAGGCTCACGTCAAAGTGCTGAGCGTATCATTTTGCGTGAGGGCGTCCGCGAGCGCAAGCAGTCCATCTGAGTCGCAGGTTCTCAGCCTGGTGAAGGTGAGAAGACAGAACCATTCGGATGTATGACGACTTTGTGAGGGCGTTTGATTGGACTCCAACAAAACGTAGGACGAAATCAAGGCAAAGGCACTGACTCACGTATGCGTGTGCGTGTGTGCGTGTGTGTGTGTATGCCTCAGGTGCATTGTCTCAACAAACAACAGTATGAGAGCGTGGTACTGACAGCAGAGACGTGAGGCTCCTGTTCTTCTTGAGGGTTTCAGCAAGCAGAGAAACGGCCTTGCCTTCGCAGTGTGCACCGGTAATGCTGTGGACCCCACATCGTGTGAATGTGAGCGTGTGTGTGATTTGGTAAATGGTTCAGAAAGACCAAACGCGGTATGTACTACAAGAGACAGTGGTATCCACAAAGCAATACACGCCCCACAGCTTACTCGAGGGTCTGAAGTGTGGTGTTGAAAATCAGAGCGTGAGCAAGCGCCGCTCCGAGCCCAGGTAGCCGCCTTTCTGTTTCAATTCTGCAAGGCAGAGGCACCATCACACACATAGATATGTAGGTATGTTGATCAGCCACACACACGCACTCGCACGCACGCACGCGCACGCACACATATACACACCAGCGACAAATGCGTTCAGAGTGTCTTGGTGATGTGCCAATAGGCCTTGATGGCCTCCACTTACATGAGGGCGACCAAACTTGTGTTTCGAGCCAGCGCTTGCTTCAAGCGCACCTCGGATCCAGGTTCAAGGCTGGTCAGCCTTCATGTGTGTGGTTGGGCAGTGGCAGTAGGGTGAAAGAGGCAGAGAAGCGTTTGTCAGGTAAGCAGGAAGGAAGAGGCGAGTTACGATGCATGCGCCAATCGCCATGTGCGAGTCGAGTTGAGCTGGTTGCATATGCTCTGGTGATCTGGCTAAAGACCTCGGAACATCAAGTTAGCTGGCAAATTCTGTGTTGGATCTTTCTTCACCTGAGCGTGGGACATGTCTCACTGACGCTGATCGCCTTGAGGCTGCCCTCCATAAGCAAGGCCGCCGGGATGGACATGGTCGGTTTCGTGGGCGTTGTCGTGTGGTCGCTCGCCGTCGACGAAATCGGGCTGTCGTGTCACACAGCTAGGAGGGACGTGCTGTGTCTGAGAGGGACAAAGAAAATGCCGCGTTCAACGCGCACATAATGCACACGCATACATAGCGTGCACACCACACACACACACACACACACACACACACACACACACACACACACACACACACACACACACACACACACACACACACACACACACACACACACACACACACACACACACAGCGTCATCCACCGGAAATCCATGAACGCCAGCGAATATTCGCCACGTCTTACGAATGAAAATTTGATTTGATTGCACTTTGCTCCCGTGTTGTAAGTCGTTTAAATACCGGGGCGAACGGCATGGGTACTACGTGCGGGGTCAGCAAAGGCCCACAAAAGGGCTTGAATTCAGATAAACGTGTGCGGGCCCGTTTCGCACAACGGTGGCTGCAGGCATGCCACGTAAAACCAACGTGGGCGTGCACGCACGTGTATTGACGGAGGAGGTCGTTGTTTGGCTTGCAGGTTCACGTACAATATGTGCAAGGGCGTTCAAAGACACGTCACAGTGGTGACCCGTGACACCAGGTCGGCGATACCTTGTACTGAGAACGAGACAGTCATGTGTGTAATGTAACATAACACAAGCAACGCGGCAACAGGCGACGAGATGAACAACACATGCAAAACCCAGCGGAAACAGCAAGAAGGCGTGGTCGGAATCTTGTGGGATGCACCGATAACGATACAACCAAGCAAGCACGGCAAGCCGGAGTAAACCAAGTGCAAGAGCAAGAACATGTCTGTTGAACGAGCCAGATAAGAGCGAAGATGAAGCACACACGATGGCGGGGTACAGGCGCGCAACTCTCAAACAAACATACATACAAGAAAAAATTCAAACTGCCAAATGAACACGTAAACGCACAAGCAAACCCATGTGAAAGACAAACATTCACACACACACACACACACACACACACACACGCAGGGAGTGACACGATAGGGCTATGCGATTGGGGCCTTTGAGATGACGGTGAGGGTGACGACATCGCCTGAGTTTCGGATCAGCTCCACCACCTGCGTGTGCTCCATTGTGCTGGTGTCTTGCTGGTTCACGGCGAGCAAATGATCGGCAAGCTTGATGCCCTGCCACACCCGCACGCAACGAAAAGACACAGCGTGAGGATTCAACAATATGCGGGCGTGGATGTTGAACGCGCACATGGTGTGCTAATGTGTGCACGTGCGTGCTGTGTAGTGAAGAGAAAAAGGGGCAAGGTACGAGCGTGGTTCCATGGCACTGGACGCAGGGGCGGCATCTGAGCCAGCGTGATCGTCTGCACACACACATAGACACACACACACGCACACACGCACACACACACACACACACAAAATAAAGGAGAGGAGCGTACGTTTGCCTTTGCGATGCCGTGCTTGTCGAGCTTGACAACAAACGGCGGGCAGGACCCGCGGAGGGTGAAGCCAAAGCTGCCGCCAGACGGCTTGATCAGCCCAACGTCCCTGGCAGCCGGGGGAAGGGAGGAACGAAGAGGAACGAAGAGGAAACAAAGGGAGAACGAAGAGGAGAGAGCGTGGTGATGGACGGAGGCGGAGGTGAGGATTGCAGCAGCAGAAGCATGCAGTATGAAGAAGAGCGGAGGATGAATGGACGACCAGTCAAGCATGAACACACACATGTGCGCGTACGCACACAATACACGCGCACACACGCACACCTTGGCATGTTGCTTCCAAACATGGACTTTGGGTGGCCAGGCGTGACGTAATCATACAACGCCTGCTCGCATGGTGTCCAGGGCGCATTCAAAGGCCACGCAGAGTGGCGGGGGGATACAGCCAGCACAGTGTGAGCACAGATCCCGGCTGCTGGGGATTGAGAGGAAACAGGGCGGGCAAGGAGGGAGATACAACGGGGCACACACGGAAACAAGATGGGCATGTGGACCTTGTGGATGAATGTGTACTGGACGCCTGTCTGAACAGCACCACCGCGTTCCTGACGCATGCGGTACACGGTGCCAAACACATCGCACACCCTGCACGCCAGTGCCATCATCACACGGCATGTGTGTGCGTGTATGTGTGTGTGTGCGTGTGATCAGAGGTTACTCGATGCGAGAGAGAGAGAGAGAGAGAGAGAGAGAGAGAGAGAGAGAGAGAGAGAGAGAGAGAGAGAGAGAGAGAGAGAGAGAGAGAGAGAGAGAGATCAGGCGCGTTTGAGCTACAGGGAAGCAGTACATGCACTGGCGATCAGACGGTGTCGACAGACAACGCACCGCCATTCGCTCTGCAACTCTTGCATGCAGATGTCCAAACACATGAAGGTGCCTGCTCACGTGTGCATGTGTGTGTGTGTGTGTGATGACGACGTCAATCAAACGACTCAACGTAGCAAAACAGTGCATGCCCCAATCGAAAAACATGTGCACACACATACATACATACATGCACACATACGCACAAGTCGGACCTGTGCGGCCGATGCCTGCGCTACAGTGGACAACAATGGGCGCGGCGTCGTGCGAATGGTTCGCGTGCTTGCGAACGGCGCCCACAAAGTCAAGCACAGGCCACGTCTCGTCAGGCACACCGTGGTCGGGCCAGCTGGTGAACCTGCGATGGCGGACGAGGCAGTGGCACAAGCCGATATCGTGTGTGTGTGTGTGTGTGTGTGTGTGTGCAGACGTGTGTTGAGTCTTCAGGCGTGCAAACAAGACATCAATTCTCCTCCGACATTCCCTTGCGATGGCCAACCTCCCTCGCCATGTTCCCCAAAGCGAACGTGCGCAACACACACACACACACACACACACACACACACACCAGTAGTGGGAGATGTTGACGGTTTCGCCCGAGGGGATGTGCTGCAGGCTGAACGTCGTCAGCACGTAGTCCTCACAGTCCACGTCCTCCACCGTCCGCACCTGTTGCCACATCGCGGGATGGGAGAGCACAGGCACACACGTCACAATCAAGCAGCGAGCTCGGCGGTCCATAGGAACAGGACGGACCAACGACCGCGCTTGCACATTCACACGCGTAAACAATCACACATGTATGTAAACATTCATACACACATGTAAACACATATGTAAACACATGTAAACATTCACACACACACATACACACATACACACACACATACGCACACGCACAAACACACGCACAAACACACACGAGCTCCATGTGCGTGCGTACTGTGAACGTGGTCTTGTCTGTCATGGTCTCCCCAATATCTGGCCAGTACTTGTCGCATTTTGCACGGCCGTTCTCCCTCAGCCCCGTCATCATCACAATTATCCTGCACTTGTGCTCCCAGATCATGCGCCTGCAAAACAACACATAGGAAACCAGGGTGTGTGTGTGTGTGTGTGTGTGTGTGTGCGTGTGGGACAAGAGGTAAATCAATTGAGTTAGCAAGCCTGTCAGCTTGCACACACGCAAGCACAGTCGTGCACAGGAAGACAAACACGCACGCAGACACGCACGCTCACAGACACACAGACATGCAAGGCAGACATACCCCCAAACAAACAGACACACACACACACACACAGGCACACGCACCAGAAGTCCCAGATGGTGTTGGCCTTTGGGCCTTGTGCGGCGATGTATGTGTTCTCGGCATGGTTGTAACCGGTGACAAAGTTGGCGTTGATGTACTGCAAACCAATATCAGCACGATGTCACATACGCCATCGTCGTGTGCAAATGAAGACGCCGGGGCAAGTCAGTTGCACATCAGAGGCAAAACAAAGCGGAGTAAAATGGTGGTGTTGATGTGACATCGAACGCAGCGGAGTGCCATTGCTCAGATCGCACACACACAGACACACAAGGCAGAGACAAAGACAGAGACAGACATACAGGCAGACAGACAGGCAGACGAACACAACCGCACACACACACACACAGGACAACACAAGCAACGTACTGTCGATGTGTGGTCGGAGCCGACTTTTCCCAGATTCACCCGGGAGTGCGGGCTGGGCAGCACGTTCACATCTGCAGACGCGATGATGGTATGGTTTGCAACGGAAAAGCGCGAGAAGGCAGCGCAGTGTGATGCGAGACATGAGTAGGGCGCAAGCACAAGCCCAAAACAGCGTGTGCTTGCAAAGCATACAATAACCCAAAGATCGTGTGCACGCTTCGCAACGGGCAGAACACAAAGCAACTAGGGGTGTGGGAGAAGATGCCAAGCACCACAGTACGCACATCTGTTCTTTGGGCCAGTGCCATCTGGGATATCAGCCGGGGAGGCCATGAAGGTTGGGATGCGCTCAAACTCTTGCAGCAACTGTGATGTGCTGTCCTCTTGGGCCAGCGTGCGCAGATCTGGCAACAGATCATCAACACAGCCAGCGATTCGGTATCGTGGTGGACACTTGAAGTGAGCAATCGCGCATGCACACAGGCGCACCCACAACGGGCAAAGGATGTATAGGGACAACGACCCGGTAGTGGCGCACCAGACACGCGGGATCAACACACAACACAACCAATACCAGCAACAACAACAACAACAAGCAGCACTGCACAACCGCAGTGGCATATTCCATCAAGCCAGGAAGAACGATTTCTTCACCCCAACACACACACACACACACACACACACACACACACACACACACACACATACACACACCTTGAACAGAGAGAAGGCGCATGGGTCGTTCGCCGCCGGAGGCAGCGGCAGTGGATGCCGTCTGGTCAGCCATCATCAAACGACAGATGGAGGGTGGTGCAGAGGGAGGGAGGGAGGGACAACGGGTGTAGCAGAGGACAACAACAACCAACACCACTCTCTCGCGCGCTCTCTCACAGCCAGTCGTGTTTGTGTTACTACTTTATGTGGTGTCGACATTAACACTCCGCGACGGGCCCACTCCGCGACTCTGTTGTTGTGTGTGCCACCACCATCCCATCTCTGACGACCTCATCTGAAGACCATCACATCACATCATGGGTTCTCGCCGCAGAGACCACTCGTTCATGGACAAGCCTGAGTCAGGTTGGAGGAGAGGCAAAGAGAGGAGAAGAGGAGAGGAGAGAAGGAAGGGGCGGGGGCGGGGGGAGCGGTCTTTGGATCGGTCGGGTGATTCGTAGCGTCACCATTGTGTGTTGAAGTGTTGACGTTTGCCTGAGGAGACACACACACACTCACACACTCACTCACTCACTCATTCGCTGTCAAATGTCATTGGTTCAGGCTGGCTCCACGACGATACTCCGCTGAGTGCAGGACAGGGACTGTTCTACAGCTTTCCCGTCGTGGTACGTGCGCGGCCAATAGTGTTGTGCAGTGGTTGTGATGACAGCAGTGGTTGTGATGACAGCAGCACTGTTGCAACCCTTTTTCTGTGTGTGTGTGTGTGTGATCGTGCATGAATATGTGTGCAAATACACATGTTTGTGCAAATGCACATAAGTGTGTAAATGCACATGTGTGTATGAGCTTGCACATGTGCGTGCACCTGTGCACATATGCACATGTGTGTGCGCTCGCTTCCTCACACCTTTATTTTTCTGTTTCTTGACCCGTTTCGTTTGGTGTGGCAGTATGTGGGATCCATTGTCGTTTCGCAGTCCCTTCGCCCATTGAGCGTCATCGATCAAACAGCGCTGATGCGGTGAGTGAGACGCGCCGCAAGCTTGCTCGCGGAGGCCGCTTGGTGCACACCTGTGTGCTGCTCACCGCTCCGTTCGCCTCTGCTCGCTTCTCTTCATACCATGTACCTCATGCAACGCTACACACACACACACACCTCTAACGCACCACTTGTCACGCACCACTTGTCACACACACACACACACACACACACACACACACACACATACTCTCTGTCACGTACACGCAACTCTTCACGCAACCCATACGCAATTGTGGGCCGTTTGCAGCGACCTGATCCACACGGTTGCCACGCGAGTTGGTCTTCGCAAGCCGCAGTCACAGATCTCGCCCGGGTATCTGAGCAAGTACCTGTCTGGCCCCGTCACGCCTGCCGAGGTGGACGTCAACCTCAACATCTCCTCCGACGGCCTCATGATCGTCCCCGTCCAGGCACGTGCGCACACACTGACCTCTTACTCACTCACACACACACACACACTCTCTCACTCTCACTCACTCGCTCACTCTCTGTCACATGTTTCCCAGCAGCCTTGTTCCTTTGCTCACTCCTGCATGTGCTGTTGGATGCTGTCTACTGCGAGCAGAAGGACGACACGGGCGACTACGTCGAAGTGGGGGTACGTACAAAGCATGAAAAGTACGGCATCCCTGCCGGTTATATTGCCCCTGCACACATACACAAACACACACACACACACACACACACACACACACACACGCTTACATGTTGTGTTCGGTACCTTCCTATGTGTCTCCTGCAACCCTCGACCCACTCGTCATCTCAACACATCTGCCCGGTTTCGTTCGTTTGCTTGCCATCCCCCCACACACAGATGCTGCAGTTCAGCCCCATGCGGTTCATTTCGCTGGCGGCGGGCGGCGAAGACGACGACTATGAGCTCATCTGCTACGTCGGCAAGAACGACGTCGGTCTCAGAGGTGCGCGGCCACGCAGCTGACGGCACGTGCACAGTCCCTCGCACACACACACACGCACGCACATACAAACGCACATACACATACCCATGCACACGCACATACACTTGCAGCAAAGCTGAGCACGTGCACACCAATATGTACATGTCGCAACCTCACATGCGCTCGCACACTCATGCGTTTGCAATGTGTGTCTGTGTCCTCGTTTTTGTTGTGATGGACCTAGAGTGCTTCGTCTTTGATTGCGGGCAACTGAGCGACGAAGTGTTGGAAACGTTCGGCCAGGCATTCGTCCTCGCAAATGTACGCGACCGGTGTTTTGTGCACGCACACTACCTATGTGTGTGTGTGTGTGTGTGTGTGTGTGTCTGTCTGTCCGTCTTGTTTTGTCTGTCTTGTCTTGCCTGTCTTGTCTTGCCTGTCTTGGTTTGTCTGTCTTGTCTTGTCTGTCTTGTTTGTCTGTGTGTCTGTTTTTCATTCAGCACACCAACGTTACTCACCCCATTGTGACAACGGACGCAGGGGTCGCAGCAGCAGAAGAAGAAGGACAACACATATGACCGCCCATATCAGGCCAAGGCTGCAGACAAGAGCATCTACGAAAGAATTCCAGCAGCCGACCCCGTACGTGCACACCCGCATGGCTCTTGCTGCTGCTGTTGGGACCGTGTGTGTGTGTGTGCACGTATGAGTGAGTGAGATAAAAGAGAGTGTGTGTATGTGCGCGCGCGCGCGCGTGTGTGTGTCCAGTGTTATGCTCGCACAAAGCGCCGCCTGAACGCTCACACTCTATGCACACACACACACACACACACACCCGCACACACACACACACACACACCCACCACGCGTGCTGCGGCAGACGTATGCGTCGTTGAGCCGGGAGCAGCAGCGCGCACGCGAGCTGGACAACACCTACTTCGAAGTGGTGAGTTGTGCACTCACACTCATGCACACTTACACATACGCCAACACACACATACAAACACACACACACACACACACGCATACGCACGCGCATGCACATGCGCTCCTTGCGTGTGGTAGTTCGTCGCAATAGTCACTTTGAGGCGGTGGTTCGAGTTCTTGTACATATCGGCATGCCCTCGCTTTGTCATGGGGCTGAACCCGTAGAGAAGGTGGTGAGGGGTGGTGGTGGTATGGATTGAGACGACATTTAGGACACTGTGCATTAGGCAATAGGCATTAGGCATTTGTATCGTCTGGTCACGATTGTCATGTGATTTGGAACTGTTTCACTCACCACGCTGTACATACTTGCGTTGCTTGCACTGAAACCATCATCGCGCGCGCATACGCAACAAACAAACAAACACACACACACACACACACACACACACACACACACACACACACATATGCACACATGCACACCACGATCACCCCCCCCCTCCTTGCTGCCTGCGCACGTGTTCGCGTTCACGTGTGCAGGAGGGGACAGCAGAGGGGAACGAAGCGAAGCCATCTGTTGGTTGCGGGGTGGTGATGATGGTGGTGGTTGCCGTAATGTAATCGCATGTGCACGCACATATACAGGCATACACACACGGCGGCATGCGTCGTCCTTGTACATAGACACGGCGATCCCCACCTCCACACACACACACACACAC
>NW_004754926.1:1828419-1835329 GCF_000188695.1 Salpingoeca rosetta | reverse complement strand
AGCACAAGGAGCAGGAGGAGGGCGACGTGCGGCTGCAGTTCTTCCTGCATCTGGCCGCACACTCGGTGATTGCGCAGCGGATATCGAAGCGGGCGGAGACGGTGCGCACGCGGTATCGGGTGTCGGCGCAGCGGCTGCGATATGACGCCGAGCGGCGGGTGATGCAGGCGCAATGGCTTAAGGAGGAGCAAGAGGAAGCGGAGGAGGAGAGAAGGAGGCTGGCAAATGGCAACGATGACGGCGGTGAAAGCAGCACCGTTGATGGCAAAGAAAGCAGCGCCAACGATGGGCACGCGAGCGATGGCAGCGGTAGCAGCGACAAGGAGCGCGACATGGGGCACAACACGGGCTGCACTGGGGAGAACTGCCGGTTTGGGTTCAACCGGACGTTTCCGTTTGAGACGCGCGGACACGAGCAGGAAGAGGAGCGGGAGGATGTGCGCGTGCCCGAGGTTGACTCTGAGGACGTTGAGTTTGCGCCGGTGCTGAGCGACGACATGCGGCGGTCGGACGACTGGCCGATGGAGATGGACGACGCAGCCGTGCGCAAGGTGGCGCGCGCCGTCGCACTTGATGATGATGATGATGATGATGATGATGATGATGATGATGATGATGATGATGATGATGATGATGATGATGATGATGATGCTGATGGTGATGGTGGCAGTAAGATGGAGGAGTGAGCCATGGAGTGGGACAAGCGTGTGGGCCAAGCGAGAGGAGAAGGTGTAAGCGACTGGAGTTGTGATTGAAGGTGTTGGTGAGTGTGCATTCGGGTCAGCAAGTGGCGAGCTGCCTGGCATTGACGTTTGCGATTGCAAAGGCGATGTTTGTAAGTGCTAGTATTATGTGAACTGATGACGAATTACACGACGACCACCAGATCCATTTTGGTCCGAGCAACAGCCAGCAATCACAAGTTCGCACATTCACCCACCGACCCACCCACCGACCCACCCACCGACCCACCCACCCACACACACACACACACACACACACACACACACACACACACACACACACACACACACACACACACACACACACACACACACACGTGGCATGTGCATCGTTCATTTGTTTTTTTGTTCGTTCACTCTGTTTATGAAGGCGATGGATATGAGCCCACTGGGCATGCACGAAAAGAGAGAACAAAGAATAACCAACAGAAAGCGAGTGGGCAGACAACAGGAAGGAACCCCAAAGGTGTAACAGTGGCATTGTTGCTGTTTGCAGCGGCATTGAGTACGCAACACACAAGACGAAGAGAAAAAAAGGCAAAAGGCGCAGACACAACCACGCGAGACGGCACGTGGCGTGTCTCAAGGTGGTGGTACGATGGGTGCAAATAACGCAGCCACAATGAGAACGTGGAAAAGACCCGCAATGAGAGGGAGATGAGCAAAACGGAATGAAAGTTGCGGGGGGGGGGGGTGTGGTGTGAAAGCGCTTTGAACATGGGAATGGATGAATAAACAGCACGCAAACGCAAGAAGTGTAACCAAGATGGAAGGCGTTGGTGTAAAGCATGTCGATGTAACATTGCCAGTGTTGTCAGCTCTCCGGAGATGGCAGATCAAACACCTCAAACCACACGACACGCTTTCACAGTGTCCAGCTCACTGCGTTGACACAAAGTGTGGAAACTTCTCAATGGCCACCTGCACGAGAGCGTTGAGTTTGATCTGCAGCTGCGTGCGTTCCTGTCGCAAGGTGTCGTTTCGCTTCTTCAATTCTTCGCACAGCTGCTCGCGGTGCGTGTCCTTCATGCGCTCTTCGCGCCGGCGCCGGCGGGCTGCATCGCGTGCCAACTTGCGCACGCGCTCGCGCTTCTCCGGCGGCATGTTTGCGATGCGGCGCGTGGCGTTGAGCGAGTCCTTGGAGGATTGGCTGTGGCGGCTGGAGCGGCGGCTGCTCTTGGAGCGACGAGAAGGGGCCGTCGTGCTGTCATCGCCAGCGAAGAGAGGCAGGCTCATGTCGGAGAACGCGCACGAGTCCAGCGAAGATGCACTGTGGGGCGGTGTCACCCCATCCTGGTTTGCAAACGCATGCTGCTCGCCGTAGTTGTGGAACTGGGGAAGCTGGCTGCGCTGGATGCTTTGCTGCAAGCTTGGTTGCTGCTGCTGCTGCTGCTGCTGCTGCTGTTTTGAGGTGCGGGCTTGGCGGATACGGGCAGACGTGCGGCGCTTGGACGCCCTGGCAGCCGCCGTGGTGGTCAGCGCCTTGCGTTGGCGTCGCGGGCGGGCGTTGTTGCTACCGTTGTGCTGCTTGCTTCCCACACTGCGCTCACCGATGGCGTTGTTGTTGCTGTTGTTGTTGTTGCCCGCATGCACGGACCCTTGGTTGCTGAGGCTGAGCGCTGCAGAGGCAGAGGCGGCGGCGGCGGTGGTGGTAGTGCCGGGGGCATCGTCGGTGGTGATGCTGTCAGACAACGACGGGAGGTTGAGCACAGCGTCGTTGATGGTGGGGATCTGGTTCACATCAAACCCGCACTCAAATGCACCCGACTCCTCCGTGCCCGGGTTGAGCGAGGCCACCATCTCGTCGGTGGCGTCCTGCGTCAGGCTTGCAAAGAAGCGGTCAAACGCCGTCGGCACCGACGGGGACGTGATGTCGGCGATGGCCGCGCTTGCGTCCGTGAGCACATCAGCGGCGGCGCCGCCATCCGTGCTGGTGATGTTGGAGAACGAGAGGCCGTTGCTGACATCACGTGCGCCGGCAGCTGGGGCCGCCGACGACACAACGCCGCTGAACGGGTTGTTGACGCCCGGGCTGGCGGCTGTTGTCGTGGCTGCGCCGGCGGACGGAAGTGTGGGTGAAGGGGGTGCGCCCTGGCTGTGCTCGAAGGAGGATGCACCATACAGGCTCTCCGTCAGCCTTTGCCCGGCCTCCAGCAGAGACGCGAGCGACGCCGTGCTGGAGAATGGAAGCGACTTGGCCGGCGCAGGCTGCTGCTGCTGGTAGTATTGTTGTGGTCGCTGGTGTTGGTGGTAGTATTGTTGTGGTTGCTGGTGTTGCTGGCGGTGGTGGTAGGTTGGTGCTGATGAGTCGCCGATGGACGACGGGAACATGTTGGATGGCGGCATCGAGTATGCTGCCGCTGCCGCGGTTGTTGTGCTGTCTCCCCCCATCTTAGCCTTCTTTGGTGGGGGCTGCAGATCAAGCACCTGGCGCGGCGGGCTGTCGTATGCGCCCTGAGACGCCGCATCCATGCCGTTGCTGGTGGAGGTTGGGGAGAACATGGCTGCTGATGGCGGAGCAGCGGATGACATGGCCGAGAGCGGGCCCGGGCTGTGCATCGTGTTGTGGTGGCCCTGCGTGGGAGTCTGTGCCTGCTGGCTGTGGTGGTGGTGGTGGTGGTGCATGGCGGAGGCTGTTGATGGTGTTGTTGTTGGCGCCTTGTTGGTTGGTGCCTGCGACAGCGGAATGCTGAGGATTTCGCTGATGGCGGATGCGCTGGCGCGCGGCGCGCGCTTCCCCGCGGTCGCCGACCCCGCCGATGACGTGGACGACGGCGATGACGAGGAGGGGGAGGCGGCTGATGTCCGGCCCACAGTCGCTGCTGGCGTTCCCGCTGACGGCGCCAGGCTGGTGGCGGTGCTACCCGCGGGGGCTGATGTTGGTGCGGTGAACACGTCCGCGGTTGTCTTGGAGCGCAGCAGGGGCGCTGCCGATCGCACGCTGGCCGGGTAGGCCGACGACGACGACGACGACCATGAGGACGACGCACGCGCGTACGTCGGGGCCACAGCAGCCTCCTTGCTGTTGGTGCTGCTGTCGAAGGTGAACACAGAGGGCTGCTGCCTCATGTGCAGGTGCGCTTTGGTGGTGCCGTCGGCACTGAACAGGGGCACCTTGCTCATTGAGGCGGAGAGCGTGCTTGCTGTTGTGGCGGTGGCGTTGTCGTTGCCGTTGCCGTTGCCGTTGCCGTTGCCGTTGCCACCGCGTGCGCGCGGGGAGAGCTGTTCAAGTCCCGGGGACATGACCGGGGCCGCAGCCATGGTGAGGCCGCTCATGGTTGGCGCGCTGTGCTGGAGTGCTTGTGCGTGCGCTTGAGGGCGGGGGCTGGGGAGATGTGTCGGGGAACGATCGCCAAGGGGACTCGCAGATCCAAATGCCCTGGGAGCAACAAGCAAGGGGAAACGCACATGGTGGATGTTGAAATGGAGAGGTGGGGGGGGGGAGATGGGTGTGAGTCGTGATGGGGGTGTGGGCAGATGACTTGAACACAAATAACGGTTTGAGAAGAAGAAGAGAGGGGGGGGGGAGGGAGTTGTTGTTGTTTGTGAAAGTTGGGGGCAAAACAAACAATGGAGTGGAACGAACGGCTGGGTCGGGGAAGGCGGAGGAGGAGAAGAAGGAGGGTAAACAAGTGGGAACGCTGAGGAAGAGTTGCACAAAGGGACAACACCAACAACAACGACAACACCAGACGACACCAACACCAACTACACAATCACCAGCCACCATCGAAAACACATAGTCAAATCGCCCACAACAACACAAAGGGGGGGGGGAACAATGGATAGAATGGACGGGAAGCAAGGGGAGGGGAAGGTGGCTGGAGCCAGGGTTGGCGCCGACACACGACGGCAAGCAAGCAAGCAAGCAAGCAAGCGGCACTGTGGGGATGGCCGTGGCGCATGGCAGTGATTGCCTTGCCTACCTGTGAGGTTGATTGTCCAGTTGAAGCGGCTGGGGAGGGGTTTGTTTGTGTTTGTGGCTTGTCTGGTTTGCTGGTTGAGCGCTTGTGTGCTGCTGGAGCCAAGTGATGTGTGGGCTTGCGGTGTTGTGGCTGATGATGGTGATGACGCAGCCAAGTGCAAGCGACTAAATGGAGGCGGCCGAGGCAGTTGAGGGCGTGGATGGATGCCGACGATCAGAGACGCGGGAGCTGTGATGGTGGGGAGTCACAATAGCCAGAAGAGGGAATGGGGTGGTGATCAGCAAACAAGCAACCGACGCAAGGTGAGAAAATGAGGCGTGTGAATGGGCACAACAACGCAATGCGGGTGGGGAAGGATAGGAGGGAGATAGGCTATCCTTCGTGCAAGCAACCATGCAAGTAAGTAAGCAAGCGCAAGCGAGGGTGGGTGGTGGATGTGTGTGCGTGCACACAGTCAAACCAAGAAGGCAGAGAGAGAGCGAGAGAGAACATTGAAGAAACAGCCAAAACATCGGCTAGGCCGATCACCCGCGCGGACGATCACAGATGGAGCAAGGGAGGTGAACGGGTGGAAGCTCACCGAAGGTTGAAGATGAGAGAAGGCTGGCGAAAGTGCGGGAGCACAAAAGCAGTTGGTTGGTTGGTTGGTTGGTTGGTTGGTTGGAGGATAGGTTGTGCGTGGTGTTTGTGTTTGTGTGGGGGGTGTGCGTCGCAGAACAAAGACAGAGAGGTTGCTGTGTCTGGGGCTGCACGCACACACACACACACACGCAACAAAGAACATGCACACACGACAAACGTGCAGGCTGTGTTGCTTTCTTCAAACAAACCAAACGTGAGCAATCAAGCCGAAAATTGGCAACCTTCTTGAAGATGTGCCCAAAACTCTGTAAACGACAACATAAACTGTAGCCATCAATGACAGAAGAAAAAAAAAACCGCCGTCGTTTTCTTTGTGCGTGCGTGACTTTGTGCGTGCAGCAAGTCAGCAGCAGAGGTGGGTCGGCTGTGTTGCTGTGTTTTGTTTGTTTGTGTTTTGTGAGGGTGTTCCGCCAATACACACACACACGGGGGCACGAGCGCGATCAAGCGATCACGATCATGATCGACGTGTGCAGCACACAATCCAACAGACACACACACACATGCAGACACACAACATGCACCAGAACAGCATGCGTGTGACAACCTATTCTTGGCTCATGCATGCAGATCATCTGTCCTTTCTGTCGGGCGCGTGCGAGTGTGCAAAAGGCCTACCCAGCGGCGCTCGTGCAGTTCGCCACACGCAAACGTTGCCAGGGTGAGTCGCACACGTCCAACATCCCATGCATGCACAACACTTGTGCCGGTGGGTGGTGCGTGTCACCGCAGACCGTGTGCACCCATGTGTGTGCGTGTGCGTGCCCATCTGTGTCTTCGTTTTGAAATGTGGCGGCAGAGTTTGATCCCGTCTTACTTGGTAGACTTTTCCGGTTTGCTTGTGCCGCACTGCCACGGCGCAGCTGCGGCTTGTGATTGGCAGGTGGCAGCAGCACAGGAGTTGAAGATTCGTCGTGGGTTGCTTTTGCTTTGCTTTGCTTTGCTTTGCTTTGCTCGAGGCGAAACCTTCGGGTCAGGAAGTGCGCAAGCAGCAAAGGGTGGTCAGAGTGCTGATCCTGAAGCAACACGGGCAGCGCCATCCCATCACACAACGCGGCGTTAAGTTCAAGCAGCTGTGTAGTGCGGAAGGACACGTGTGTTGTGTTGTGTGTGTGTGTATGTGAGTGTGTGGCTATGAAATCATAGCGGCCACAGTAACCTCCACAACAACAGCAGCAGCCGAAGCAGCGGCAGCAGCAGCCGAAGTAGCAGCACGGCAATGACCACCAACGCAACAGCTGCTTCTGCGAGCAGTAGCAGTGGCGGCGGTGCGAGTGGTGGTGGCAGTGGAGGGTCAAGACGACGCCATCACATGTACGAGGATGATGGCGGCGGTGGCGGTGCTGACAGCGCCCACACACGGCTCCTGCTTGTGCAGGACGAGACACACTACCGCCGGCACGCCCACCCCGCCAGCGACACAGACGATGGCGGCGGCAGTGGTAGTGGCAGCAGCGGTGCTGGCGACACTGGTGCAGCCGCTGTTGCGGCAGCTGCAGCATTGCGTGGGTGTCCCACGACGCTTCGCGGCGTGCGTCTTCGCTTGAAACGCCTCATGGCCACATCCGACCTGGCACGCGCCGTCATTCCTTCCGTTGC
>NW_004754926.1:1818419-1823419 GCF_000188695.1 Salpingoeca rosetta | reverse complement strand
CTTTCGTGGACACTCCCCTGCCCTCCTGCAACAACCGTCACCAGCAACAACGGCAACAACAACACAACCAGCAGACGACTGCTGTGCATGTGCGGTTCAGCTCGCTTCTTGGTTCTTGCTTTGCTTGCTTCCTTGTTGTCGCTCTTGTGTTTGCTGGCCATCCAAGTTGGGAAGAATTGCCGAAGATATCACTTAATTTTCATCGACCACGACGACGACTTTGGAGAGGAAGAAACACGCACCACATCACACACCCTTCAACCCGCTTGCTTGCCTGCTCCCTCGCTCGCTCGCTTACTTGCTTGCTTGACACAGACACCAACCAAAGATGGGTTGTGGACAGAGTAAAGATGAAGGTGAGCCTGCTGCAGTGTGTGTAGATGTGAGTCGATGTGTGTCGATATGTGTATGTGTGTGTGTGTGTATGTGCACCGTGTCGCTACTTGCACGAGCAAGTGGGCATCCACTCGCACACTCGCTCCTTGTTGCTCACTCTTGTGTGTGTGCGTGTGATGGTGGCCGTGGCCTTCCCTTTGGTATTGGCTCAGATTTGAGGGACGAGAACATTCGATCCCGCGCACCGACCTCACGTGCAGCAGCATCACAGCCGGTTACGCCAGCAACGCACCATCAACAGTGAGTCAATGTGCTTGTTCGTCGTGGAGCGTTGTCGAATGCACCAGGCTTGATCCCTGCTCTCAAGTTTTAACCTCTACTTCTTCATGCCTCTCCTCCCCCACAGTTTGCCTCTCACGTCGCACCTCTGACCATTTTGTCTCTCACAACGCACCCCTCTCATCTCTCACCTCGTGCACCCCCCTTACACCTCTCACCTTTTACTCATGTGTCCACACCTTCAGACGCCCTGACCGAATTGCGGCTGTCATCGACAGATCAGAAGAGCGCGCTCGACAAGAAGAAGACTTGCAACAGCAGCTGGAAGAGTAGGTCTCCTTGTGTGCCCATGTGAATGTGTGGTTGGGCGTGAAGCCTTGAGCTTGAACTTGGGGAGTTTGAGCCATGCCCGCAAGACCTTTTCAAGCTGCAGGAGTTCAAGCTTGCTACAGACATTTGTCGATGAGTGCACGTGTTCCGAATGGTGCACAGGATACGCGAACATCACAAAACGTCTCACCTCCTATTGTTGCCAATGTGCGTCACTGTCACAGTGCAATGATGAATACACATCGCGGATATGAAAGCGACGATGAGGACGAGGATGATGTCATGGATCGACGGTCGGTCATGCATTGTGTGGGACTTGTGTGTGCGTGTGTGTTGTGTGTGTGTGCGTGTGTGTTGTGCGTGTGTGTGCGTGTGTATTATATGTGTGTGTGCGTGTGTATTATATGTGTGTGTGTGTGCTTCACCTCACCCTGAGCACCCCTATCTTGCTCAGGGCGTGTGTCTCGCGGGCGTTACGATTCGACAACGGCATATGTCTACCCATGTGCTCACATACCCGCCCATCTCTTGCCTCTCGGCCATGCTGCGTTTGCGTGTGCGTGCGTGCGTGTTCGTGTGGATGTTAGGGCGCGTGTGCTGGAGGCGACGGTGCAGCAGCCGCCAAGCGTTCCCCGCAGCACCATCACAGACGCCGCTGCCGTCATGGCAGAGCCCCTCAGGCTCATGCCAGATGTCCCGGTATGCGTCGTGGGCGGGATGGTCGGTGGCTGATGTGTCAATGGCTGATGTGTTGATTGATGGGCAGTTCTCCTTGCTGCTCGCATGGGTGGTTCATACCTCACACACACACACACACACACACACACACACACACACACACACACACACACACACACACACACACACACACACACACACACACACACACACACAACACAACACAACACAACACAACACAACACAACACAACACAACACAACACAACACAACACAACGTGCGCACACACACACACACATGACCGCAGGAGGATGTGCTTGGGCAGATGCAGGAGGTGCAATCGAATGCGCTGACAAGCGCCGGTGTGAAACCGCGCGCAGAGACAATCAACATGTCCACCCGACTCGTGTAGGCACAAGACCACAACCCCCTTCCACCTCACCCTTTCTCTTCGTCCTTCTAACTTGGTCGTGCCCTCCACCCATTTCCAGTTCACCTCGCCGTGCCTGTTGCTGCTGCATCTGTTCGAGTCGCAGTAGCATCCCACATTCCTTTCTCGTGCATGCTGCGTGTGGTGCTTACACTGGCAACAATGGTGCCGCTCAGTTCAATAGTCAGTGTGTGTGCGTGTGCGTGTGTGTCAGCGGCTTTACTTCTTCCACTAGTTTCTTTCCGAGCGAGTGTGTGTGTATGTGTGTGTGTGTGTATTTCCTCCACGAGGATCGCTTGATTTGCTGTCACTGGGTGTGTATGTTTTTCAGAATGGATGAACGTTGATGACGAATGAACACGCGCGTCTGCTCATACACACGCATACGTAACACTTGACCAGTCCACTGAAGACAATTGCGATGATGCTTAACAGAACAGTGCACACAGACGCGAAAGCACTCGGCTAATCGTTCCCCTTTGAAACACCACAGGTGTCACGCACAAATGAACGCGCACACACGCGCACAACACATGCATATGAACATATCGACCACACACACACACACACACACACACACACACACACACACACACACACACACACACACACACACACACACACACACAAACATACACACACACACACACACAAAACATACACACAAACGCAACAAAACCACACAGAGAATCACTGCTGCTTCACGCGTGCGTGTGCTTGCCACCCTAAGACGCTCGATGAAGCGGTGGAGGGTGGCGAGGGAGACAGCGCCGCCTGTAGCCGCTGTTTCACCTTCACAGCGCCCAAATTCCCCGCGCTCGACGATGACACGGACGATGCTGTAGTGTCTGCGGTGTGCCGGTCCTTCATATACGCTGCTGCCATTCGTGGTGGCGCTGACGGGGACTTGGGGCGACGCACGCGTGTGAGCACGTGTTGGCGCAGGCGGCCAACGTCTGCCATCTCATGCACATCACCATCGACACACGCACCCGGCGCAACAGCAGTGGCAGGCCCATAGCGCTGTGGGTGGTGTTCGTTTCGGCTCGCCTGCTGCCACTGCCACCGCTGCTGGTCGTGCTGCTGGTCGTGATACTGCTCATGCTGGTGTTTAGTGCTGCTTGGGATGGCGGTCGATGCTGCGTTGGGGTTGTACACGGGTTGCGTGTTCCCACCGCGCACAAACGCATGTATGGCAACAGTGGTGTCACGGCCACTGCTGACGCTGCCGTCGTGAATGTGGCGCGAATGTTCAGTGGACGCTAAAGCAGCGAACTGGTCACCACCACCACCACCACCACCACCACCACGATTGCTGCCGTGCGCCAGTGCATCGGCTTTGTAGCTGATGCAAGCACTTGGCGCAGGGGACAGATGCTGTGGGTTGGCGTGGCGGGCTGCACTTGGTGTCGTCGCCGAGTCCACCTTCACTGACGTCGGTGGCGGCAACACGGGAGCGCAACAGCCGTGGTGATCACCACGAATTCTGTCATCATCACCACCATGGTGTTCACCACGGCCACCACCACCACCACCATGACGGCCGGCATCCAGGGCACCAGCAGCAGTGGCGCCAGCTCTGCCCCACAGGGCCGTGGTGTTCAGTTTGCGAACGGTGAGCGGGCGCACGCGGCGGGCGAGGGTGGCCAGCGTCGACAGGGCCGGTGCGTCTGGGATGGCTGCCAGTGCCTCTGCGTCGCGTGGTAGCAGCGGGCTTGCAAATGTCGTGTCCGTGCCAACGAGCAGGAACGTTCGCATGCTGCCCTTTCCCTTGACCTCCACAGCGCCGCGCGAGATGATGCGCAGGCCGTGGTTCACCGGCAGCGCCCGCACAAACCGGTACGTGCACTGGACACATCCGGGGAGCCCGGTGCTCTCCATGCGCGACGCAACGTTCACGGTGTTTCCAAAGAAGCAGTAGCGTGGACGTGCACGCCCAACGACGCCGGCCATCAGCGGGCCCGTGTGAATGCCAACGCGGATAGAGAGCGGCTCCCCGTCCAGCGGAGAGATGACGCTGTTGGCGGCGTGCACCATGTCGATGGCAAGGCGCGCAATGCGCAGGGCATGGTCCTCGCACTCCTCCGGGCAGCCGGCAGCGACCATGTACGCGTCGCCAATCGTCTCCACCTTGTAGCAGCCGTGCTTGTCCGCCAGATCATCAAACTTGACAAACAGCTCATGCAGCATGTGCATGACCTCGATGGAAGGGATGCCAGAGGAGATGGCAGTGAATCCCGCAATGTCGCTGAACAGAACCGTCACCTGTGGTTGACGCGGGGGACCGTGGGGTTGGTGAGTGTGAGTGTGTGTGTGTGTGTGTGGTTGCGTGTAAATGTGCGTGAATGTGTGTGTGTGTGTGCGTGAATGGATGTGTGTTTGCGTTTGTGTGCGTTTGTGTGCGTGTGTGTGTGTGTGCGTGCGTGTGTGTGTGTGTGTGTGCGTGAATGTATGTGTGTTTGCGTTTGTGTGCGCGTGTGTGTTTGCGTGTAAATGTGCGTGAATGTATGTGCGTGTGTGTATTCATGCATTCGTGTGCACGTGTGCGTGAGCGTGTGCAACACTCACGTGTTCGAAACGTTTGGCGGGCGGAATACGGCCACTGGAGAGCTCGTGCGCAACGCTCTGCGGTGTTGGCGTGGAGTGGAGGTGGCGTGAGAACACAGGCGGCCAGCGGCCCTTTGGTGAACATACAGCACACACACAACACGCACGCACACACATACACACACACAGCACACGACACAAGCCTCAAACACACACACACACACACACACACACACACACACACACACGCACGCACACAGCACAACAGCACGGCAGAGGTGCGCACCGGTGGGAGGATGCTGTTGATGAGGGCGTCCACCTGCGCCGTTCGTGTGTTGATGTGATCGAGGGAGCAGTCCAGCTGCGCCATCTTCACCTCAATGGCGTGGGACGCCGTCG